>NC_086447.1:48125864-48425864 GCF_028390025.1 Pseudophryne corroboree
CCATTACCGCTGCCTGTGTCTGGTGTGTTATCCCACCGGCCGCTAGATGGCGCTCAGTGTACACTGCTATATCCCATTACCGCTGCCTGTGTCTGGTGTGTTATCCCATCGGCCACTAGATGGCGCTCACTGTACACTGCTATATCCCATTACCCGCAGCCCGTGTCTGGTGTGTTATCCCACCGGCCGCTAGATGGCGCTCAGTGTACACTGCTATATCCCATTACCGCTGCCTGTGTCTGGTGTGTTATCCCACCGGCCGCTAGATGGCGCTCACTGTACACTGCTGTATCCCATTACCCGCAGCCTGTGTCTGGTGTGTTATCCCACCGGCTGCTAGATGGCGCTCACTGTACACTGCTGTATCCCATTACCCGCAGCCCGTGTCTGCTCTGTTATCCCACCGGCCACTAGATGGCGCTCACTGTACACTGCTGTATCCCATTACCCGCAGCCTGTGTCTGGTGTGTTATCCCACCGGCCACTAGATGGCGCTCACTGTACACTGCTATATCCCATTACCCGCAGCCTGTGTCTGGTGTGTTATCCCACCGGCCACTAGATGGCGCTCACTGTACACTGCTGTATCCCATTACCCGCAGCCTGTGTCTGGTGTGTTATCCCACCGGCTGCTAGATGGCGCTCACTGTACACTGCTATATCCCATTACCCACAGCCCGTGTCTTGTGTTTTATCCCACCGGCCGCTAGATGGCGCTCAGTGTACACTGCTATATCCCATTACCCGCAGCCCGTGTCTGCTCTGTAATCCCACCGGCCGCTAGATGGCGCTCACTGTACACTGCTGTATCCCATTACCCGCAGCCCGTGTCTGCTCTGTTATCCCACCGGCCGCTAGATGGCGCTCACTGTACACTGCTATATCCCATTACCCGCAGCCCGTGTCTGGTGTGTTATCCCACCGGCCGCTAGATGGCGCTCACTGTACACTGCTATATCCCATTACCCGCAGCCTGTGGCTGCTCTGTTATCCCACCGGCCACTAGATGGCGCTCACTGTACACTGCTATATCCCATTACCCGCAGCCTGTGTCTGGTGTGTTATCCCACCGGCCACTAGATGGCGCTCACTGTACACTGCTATATCCCATTACCCGCAGCCTGTGTCTGGTGTGTTATCCCACCGGCCACTAGATGGCGCTCACTGTACACTGCTGTATCCCATTACCCGCAGCCTGTGTCTGGTGTGTTATCCCACCGGCTGCTAGATGGCGCTCACTGTACACTGCTATATCCCATTACCCACAGCCCGTGTCTTGTGTTTTATCCCACCGGCCGCTAGATGGCGCTCAGTGTACACTGCTATATCCCATTACCCGCAGCCCGTGTCTGCTCTGTAATCCCACCGGCCGCTAGATGGCGCTCACTGTACACTGCTGTATCCCATTACCCGCAGCCCGTGTCTGCTCTGTTATCCCACCGGCCGCTAGATGGCGCTCACTGTACACTGCTATATCCCATTACCCGCAGCCCGCGTCTGGTGTGTTATCCCACCGGCCGCTAGATGGCGCTCACTGTACACTGCTATATCCCATTACCCGCAGCCTGTGGCTGCTCTGTTATCCCACCGGCCACTAGATGGCGCTCACTGTACACTGCTATATCCCATTACCCGCAGCCCGTGTCTGGTGTTTTATCCCACCGGCCGCTAGATGGCGCTCAGTGTACACTGCTATATCCCATTACCCGCAGCCCGTGTCTGCTCTGTAATCCCACCGGCCGCTAGATGGCGCTCACTGTACACTGCTATATCCCATTACCGCTGCCTGTGTCTGCTCTGTTATCCCACCGGCCGCTAGATGGCGCTCACTGTACACTGCTATATCCCATTACCCACAGCCTGTGGCTGCTCTGTTATCCCACCGGCCACTAGATGGCGCTCACTGTACACTGCTATATCCCATTACCCGCAGCCCGTGTCTGGTGTTTTATCCCACCGGCCGCTAGATGGCGCTCAGTGTACACTGCTATATCCCATTACCCGCAGCCCGTGTCTGCTCTGTAATCCCACCGGCCGCTAGATGGCGCTCACTGTACACTGCTATATCCCATTACCGCTGCCTGTGTCTGCTCTGTTATCCCACCGGCCACTAGATGGCGCTCAGTGTACACTGCTATATCCCATTACCCGCAGCCCGTGTCTGCTCTGTTATCCCACCGGCCGCTAGATGGCGCTCAGTGTACACTGCTATATCCCATTACCCGCAGCCCGTGTCTGGTGTGTTATCCCACCGGCTGCTAGATGGCGCTCAGTGTACACTGCTATATCCCATTACCCGCAGCCCGTGTCTGGTGTTTTATCCCACCGGCCGCTAGATGGCGCTCACTGTACACTGCTATATCCCATTACCTGCAGCCCGTGTCTGGTGTTTTATCCCACCGGCCGCTAGATGGCGCTCAGTGTACACTGCTATATCCCATTACCCGCAGCCTGTGTCTGCTCTGTAATCCCACCGGCCGCTAGATGGCGCTCAGTGTACACTGCTATATCCCATTACCCGCAGCCTGTGTCTGCTCTGTAATCCCACCGGCCGCTAGATGGCGCTCAGTGTACACTGCTATATCCCATTACCCGCAGCCTGTGTCTGCTCTGTAATCCCACCGGCCGCTAGATGGTGCTCGGATATTAAATAGACCAAGATCTTATGCAGATTTCATTGATCCAGGGTTTGCTTAAAACAATAAAAAAAACACCATCATAGTGTAAAATGTTACATATATAACATAAAGCTAAAACTGAAGGTTTGGACTCGTACCCCAACTTGTGGTCTACTTGGTAGTAGACATATATCGCTTTACTCAGGGGATAGGTCAACAGGATGGTGATTCCCAATCTCTTTTCCAACCTTCCTTGAAGATGACAATCTTCCCCAAGCAGAGTGTTCACAATATATAAAATTGGAAAGAAACTCCAAATAGTGTAACACCATTTATTAAAACATCCAATAAAAACACTGTGGGTAGATAGTGGACTCTCACCAGATGTACAAAGTAAACAAGCATGTAATGATCCAGGCGTCCCCAGGAGCCAGCATGCGAGCAGATGAGTGATCCACGTCTCCTCCCGTCTCCTCCACCAACGCGTTTCGATAACACTAGGTTATCTTTTTCAAGGTATGGGAGACATTGATGTAGGGGAGGTATTTATACCCCTCTTAATGCACTCAAATCACAGTTTCTCTATCGTCCTAAGTGGATGCTGGGGTTCCTGAAAGGACCATGGGGAATAGCGGCTCCGCAGGAGACAGGGCACAAAAAAGTAAAGCTTTTACCAGATCAGGTGGTGTGCACTGGCTCCTCCCCCTATGACCCTCCTCCAGACTCCAGTTAGATTTTGTGCCCGAACGAGAAGGGTGCAATCTAGGTGGCTCTCCTAAAGAGCTGCTTAGAGAAAGTTTAGCTTAGGTTTTTTACTTTACAGTGAGTCCTGCTGGCAACAGGATCACTGCAACGAGGGACTTAGGGGAGAAGTAGTGAACTCACCTGCGTGCAGAGTGGATTTGCTGCTTGGCTACTGGACACTAGCTCCAGAGGGACGATCACAGGTACAGCCTGGATGGTCACCGGAGCCGCGCCGCCGGCCCCCTTGCAGACGCTGAAGAGAGAAGAGGTCCAAAATCGGCGGCTGAAGACTCCTGAGTCTTCATAAAGGTAGCGCACAGCACTGCAGCTGTGCGCCATTTTCCTCTCAGCACACTTCACACAACAGTCACTGAGGGTGCAGAGCGCTGGGGGGGGCGCTCTGAGAGGCAAATAAAAACCTTATTAGAGGCAAAAAATACCTCACATATAGCCCACAGAGGCTATATGGAGATATTTAACCCCTGCCTAACTTCAAAAATAGCGGGAGACGAGCCCGCCGTAAAAGGGGCGGGGCCTATCTCCTCAGCACACAGCGCCATTTTCTCTCACAGAAAAGCTGGAGAGAAGGCTCCCAGGCTCTCCCCTGCACTGCACTACAGAAACAGGGTTAAAACAGAGAGGGGGGGCACTGATTTTGGCGATATTGTGTATATATATAAAAGATGCTATAAGGGAGAAACACTTATATAAGGTTGTCCCTATATAATTATAGCGTTTTTTGGTGTGTGCTGGCAGACTCTCCCTCTGTCTCCCCAAAGGGCTAGTGGGTCCTGTCCTCTGTCAGAGCATTCCCGGTGTGTGTGCTGTGTGTCGGCACGTGTGTGTCGACATGTATGAGGACGATGTTGGTGAGGAGGCGGAGAAATTGCCTGTAATGGTGATGTCACTCTCTAGGGAGTCGACACCGGAATGGATGGCTTATTTAGAGAATTACGTGAGAATGTCAACACGCTGCAAGGTCGGTTGACGACATGAGACGGCCGACAATCTATTAGGACCGGTCCAGGCGGCTCAGAAACACCGTCAGGGGTTTTAAAAACGCCCATTTACCTCAGTCGGTCGACACAGACACAGACACGGACACTGAATACAGTGTCGACGGTGAATAAACAAACGTATTTCTCATTAGGGCCACACGTTAAGGGCAATGAAGGAGGTGTTACGTGTTTCTGATACTACAAGTACCACAAGAAAGGGTATTATGTGGGAGTGGAAAAAACTACCTGTAGTTTTTCCTGAATCAGATAAAATAAAATGAAGTGTGTGATGATGCGTAGGGTTACCCCGATAGCAAATATTGGCGTTATACCCTTTCCCGCCAGAAATTAGGGTACGTTGGGAAACACCCCTTAGGGTGATAAGGCGCTCACACGCTTATCAAGTGGCGTTACCGTCTCCAGATACGGCCGCCCTCAAGGAGCCAGCTGATAGGAAGCTGGAAAAATATCCTAAAAAGTATATACACACATACGGTGGTTATACTGCGACCAGCGATCGCCATCAGCCTGGAGATGCAGTGCTGGGTTGGCTTGGTCGGATTCCCTGACTGAAAATATTTTATTCATGTAGAGCATTTAATAGGATGCATTCTATATATATGTATGTGAGATGCACAGAGGGATATTTGCTCTCTGGCATCAAGATAAGTGCGTTGTCCATATCTCCCAGAAGATGTCAGGGACACGACAGTGGTCAGGTGATACAGATCCCATACGGCAGATGGAAGTATTGCTGTATAAAGGGAAGGAGTTATTTGGGGGTCGGTCCATCGGACCTGGGGACCACAGCAACAGCTGGGAAATCCAACCTTTTTTACCCCAAGTTACATCTCAGCTAAAAAAGACACCGTCTTTTCAGCCTCAATCTTTCCTTTCCCATGAGGGCATGCAGGCAAAAGGCCAGTCATATCTGCCCAGACATAGAGGTAAGGGAAGTAGACTGCAGCAGGCAGCCCTTTCCCAGGAAAAGAAGCCCTCCACCGCGTCTGCCAAGTCCTCAGCATGACGCTGGGGCCGTGCAAGCGGACTCAAGGTGGGGGGGTAGTCTCAAGAGTCTCAGGGCGCAGTGGGATCACTCGCAAGTTGACCCCTAGATCGTACGAGTATTATCCCAGGGGTAAAGATTGGAGAGTCGAGACATCTTCTCCTCGCAGGTTCCTGAAGTCTGCTTTACCAACGGCTCCCTCCGACAGGGAGGCAGCATTGGAAACAATTCACAAGCGGTATATCCAGCAGGTGATAATCAAAGTACCCCTCCTACGACAAGGAAAAGGGTATTATTTTTCCACACTATATTGTGGTACTGAAGCCAGACGGCTTGGTGACACATAGTCTAAATCTAAAATGTTTTGAACACTTACATAAAAGGTTCAAATCGAGATAAAGTCACTCAGAGCAGTGATAGCGAACCGGAAAAAAGGGGACTATATGGTGTCCCTGGACATCAAGGATTACCTCCATGTCCAAATTTTGTCCTTCTCATCAAGGGTACCTCTGGTTCGTGGTACAGAACTGTCAATATCAGTTTCAGACGATGCCGTTTGAATTATCCACGGCACCCCGGGCCTTTTTACCAAGGTAATGGCCGAAAAGATGTTTCTTCAAAGAAAAAAGGCATCTAAATTATCCCTTACTTGCACGACCTAAAAAGGGCAAGTTCCAGAGAACAGTTGGAGGTCGGAAGAGCACTATCTAAAGTAGTTCTTCGACGGCACGACTGGATTCTAAATATTCCAAGAATCGCAGCTGTTTTCCGACGATACGTCTGCTGTTCCTAGGGATGATTCTGGACACGGTTCAGAAAAAGGTTTTTCTTCCCGAGGAAAAAGCCAAGGAGTTATCCGACCTGTCAGGAACCTCCTAAAACCAGGAAAGGTATCTGTACATCAATGCACAAGAGTCCTGGGAAAAATGGTGGCTTTTTACGAAGCAATTCCATTCGGCAGATTCCATGCAAGAATTTTCCAAAGGGATCTGTTGGACAAATGGTCAGGGTCGCATCCTCAGATGCACCTGCGAATAACCCTGTCGCCAAGGACAAGGGTATATCTTCTGTGGTGGTTGCAAAAGGCTCATCTATTGGAGGGCCGCAGATTCGGCATACAGGATTTGATCCTGGTGACCACGGACGCCAGCCTGAGAGGTTGGGGAGCAGTCACACAAGGAAGAAACTTCCAGGGGGTATGGACGAACCTGGAAAAGTCTCTTCACATAAACATTCTGGTACTAAGAGCAATCTAAAATGCTCTAAGCCAGGCGGAACCACTCCTGCAAGGAAAACCGGTGTTGATTCAGTCGGACAACATCACGGCGGTCGCCCATGTAAACAGACAGGGCGGCACAAGAAGCAGGAGTGCAATGGCAGAAGCTGCCAAGATTCTTCGCTGGGCGGAGAATCACGTAATAGCACTGTCAGCAGTGTTCTTCCCGGGCGTGGACAACTGGGAAGCAGACTTCCTCAGCAGACACGATATTCACCCGGGAGAGGGGGGTCTTCATCCAGAAGTCTTCCACATGCTAATAAACTGTTGGGAAAGACCAATGGTAGACATGATGGCGTCTCGCCTCAACAAGAAACTGGACAAGTATTGCGCCAGGTCAAGAGATCCACAGGCAATAGCTGTGGACGCACTGGTAACACCTTGGGTGTACAAATCAGTATATGTGTTTCCTCCTCTGCCTCTCATACCAAAGGTATTGAAGATTATACGGTGAGGAGGAGTAAGAACAATACTAGTGGCTCCGGATTGGCCAAGAAGGACTTGGTACCCGGAACTTCAAGAGTTGGTCACGGACGACCCGTGCCCTCTACTTCTGAGAAGGGACCTGCTACAACAGGGTCCCTGTCTCTTTCAAGACTTACCGCGGCTGCGTTTGACGGCATGGCGGTTGAACGCCAGATCCTAAAAGGGAAAGGCATTCCAGAAGAAGTCATTCCTACCTTGATTAAGGCAAGGAAGGAAGTCACCGCGAAACATTATCACCGCATTTGGCGAAAATATGTCGCGTGGTGCGAGGATCGGAGTGTTCCGACGGAGGAATTTCAACTGGGTCGTTTCCTACATTTCCTACAATCAGGATTGTCTATGGGTCTCAAATTGAGATCTATTAAGGTTCAAATTTCGGCCCTGTCAATATTCTTCCAAAAAGAATTGGCCTCAGTTCCTGAGGTACAGACTTTTGTTACAGGAGTACTGCATATACAGCCTCCTGTGGTGCCTCCTGTGGCACCGTGGGATCTAAATGTAGTTTTAGATTTCCTCAAATCCCATTGGTTTGAACCATTGAAAAAGGTGGATTTTAAATATCTCACATGGAAAGTGACTATGTTACTGGCCCTGGCTTCCGCCAGGAGAGTATCTGAATTGGCGGCTTTATCTTATAAAAGCCCTTATCTAATCTTCCATTCGGATAGGGCAGAACTGAGGACTCGTCCGCATTTTCTCCCTAAGGTGGTATCAGCGTTTCACCTGAACCAACCTATTGTGGTGCCTGCGGCCACTGGCGACTTGGAGGACTCCAAGTTGTTGGACGTTGTCAGAGCCTTAAAAATATACATTTCAAGGACGGCTGAAGTCAGAAAATCTGACTCGCTGTTGATACTATATGCACCCAACAAGTTGGGTGCCCCTGCTTCTAAGCAGACGATTGCTCGTTGGATTTGTAACACAATTCAACTTGCTCATTCTGTGGCAGGCCTGCCACAGCCTAAATCTGTTAAGGCCCATTCCACAAGGAAGGTGGGCTCATCTTGGGCGGCTGCCGAGGGGTCTCGGCATTACGATTCTGTCGAGCAGCTACGTGGTCGGGGGAAAACACGTTTGTAAAATTCTACAAATTTGATACCCTGGCAAAAGAGGACTTGGAATTCTCTCATTCGGTGCTGCAGAGTCATCCGCACTCTCCCGCCCGTTTGGGAGCTTTGGTATAATCCCCATGGTCCTTTCAGGAACCCCAGCATCCACTTAGGACGATAGAGAAAATAAGAATTTACTTACCGATAATTCTATTTCTCGGAGTCCGTAGTGGATGCTGGGCGCCCATCCCAAGTGCGGATTATCTGCAATACTGTACATAGTTATTGTTAACAAATTCGGGTTATATTGTTAAGGAGCCATCTTTAAGAGGCTCTTTCTGTTATCATACTGTTAACTGGGTTTAGATCACAAGTTGTACGGTGTGATTGGTGTGGCTGGTATGAGTCTTACCCGGGATTCAAATTGCCTCCCTTATTGTGTACGCTCGTCCGGGCACAGTACCTAACTGGAGTCTGGAGGAGGGTCATAGGGGGAGGAGCCAGTGCACACCACCTGATCTGGTAAAAGCTTTACTTTTTTGTGCCCTGTCTCCTGCGGAGCCGCTATTCCCCATGGTCCTTTCAGGAACCCCAGCATCCACTACGGACTCCGAGAAATAGAATTATCGGTAAGTAAATTCTTATTTTAAGAGTATTGCCTAATACCAGACATAGATCGACTAACATCTAACATTCCCTATATTTAATACTAAACTCCAGTCCAGCAGTAATCCATCTCCTAATGCTTTTTTATGTCTTGCCATTCAAATGTCCCGTTTTCCCGGGTAAAGTAATGTCCGCGTCTGCCGTGTAGTTCATTTCCGGCGGAAGAAGGTCATCGGCCAGTTCGTCATAGAGTTCCGTCCTATGCGTGCCCCACTTCCGGCGGAAGGAGGTCGTCACTGGATTTCCTGCCTTTGGCGGATAGCAACCGTCTCCAAGGCATCCTCCATATCAGCGGAAGTCTCCTATTTTAGACTTTGAAATGAAATGGTTTTTATAAGAGGTAGATGCATGCGTTATCAGCACTAATTACAACTTTTCCTCCATATCAGCGGAAGTCTCCTATTTTATGGCGGAAATGCCTTGCGTTTCAAAGTCGGCATTTGCGTGTCATATTGTCCGTCAATCAGGATGTAATGAGTTTTGTTTCATGTGAATGGAGACAAAAATAAAGCAATAAGTAAAACAATAAATAAACAGGAAAAGTTCGGAATGAACTACACGGCAGACGCGGACATTACTTTACCCGGGAAAACGGGACATTTGAATGGCAAGACATAAAAAAGCATTAGGAGATGGATTACTGCTGGACTGGAGTTTAGTATTAAATATAGGGAATGTTAGATGTTAGTCGATCTATGTCTGGTATTAGGCAATACTCTTAAACTTTGATTTGAGTGCATTAAGAGGGGTATAAATACCTCCCCTACATCAATGTCTCCCATACCTTGAAAAAGATAACCTAGTGTTATCGAAACGCGTTGGTGGAGAAGACGGGAGGATACGTGGATCACTCATCTGCTCGCATGCTGGTTCCTGGGGACGCCTGGATCATTACATGCTTGTTTACTTTGTACATCTGGTGAGAGTCCACTATCTACCCACAGTGTTTTTATTGGATGTTTTAATAAATGGTGTTACACTATTTGGAGTTTCTTTCCAATTTTATATATTGTGAACACTCTGCTTGGGGAAGATTGTCATCTTCAAGGAAGGTTGGAAAAGAGATTGGGAATCACCATCCTGTTGACCTATCCCCTGAGTAAAGCGATATATGTCTACTACCAAGTAGACCACAAGTTGGGGTACGAGTCCAAACCTTCAGTTTTAGCTTTATGTTATATATGTAACATTTTACACTATGATGGTGTTTTTTTTATTGTTTTAAGCAAACCCTGGATCAATGAAATCTGCTTAAGATCTTGGTCTATTTAATATCAAAGCGCCTTGACCTGTATGGTAAATTCTCTATTCCATTGTATTGTTTTCTGTAAGTGTTGGTGACACTGCTTTACCATTTGGGACACGGGCTGCTATTAGCGCAAAGTTTGTGACCACAAATATCTGTTTGTAACTAGATGGCGCTCACTGTACACTGCTATATACCATTACCGCTGCCTGTGTCTGGTGTGTTATCCCACCGGCCGCTAGATGGTGCTCACTGTACACTGCTATATCCCATTACCGCTGCCTGTCTGGTGTGTTATCCCACCGGCCGCTAGATGGCGCTCACTGTACACTGCTATATCCCATTACCGCTGCCTGTATCTGCTCTGTTATCCCACCGGCCACTAGATGGCGCTCACTGTACACTGCTATATACCATTACCGCAGCCTGTGTCTGGTGTGTTATACCACCGGCCGCTAGATGGCGCTCAGTGTACACTGCTATATCCCATTACCGCTGCCTGTGTCTGCTCTGTTATCCCACTGTTCACTAGATGGCGCTCACTGTACACTGCTATATCCCATTACCCGCAGCCCGTGTCTGGTGTGTTATCCCACCGGCCGCTAGATGGCGCTCAGTGTACACTGCTATATCCCATTACCCGCAGCTCGTGTCTGGTGTGTTATCCCACCGACCGCTAGATGGCGCTCAGTGTACACTGCTATATCCCATTACCCGCAGCCTGTGTCTGCTCTGTTATCCCACCGGCCACTAGATGGCGCTCACTGTACACTGCTGTATCCCATTACCGCTGCCTGTCTCTGGTGTGTTATCCCACCGGCCACTAGATGGCGCTCACTGTACACTGCTATATCCCATTACCCGCAGCCCGTGTCTGGTGTGTTATCCCACCGGCCGCTAGATGGCGCTCAGTGTACACTGCTATATCCCATTACCGCTGCCTGTGTCTGGTGTGTTATCCCACCGGCCGCTAGATGGCGCTCACTGTACACTGCTATATCCCATTACCCGCAGCCTGTGTCTGGTGTGTAATCCCACCGGCCACTAGATGGCGCTCACTGTACACTGCTGTATCCCATTACCGCAGCCTGTGTCTGCTCTGTAATCCCACCGGCCGCTAGATGGCGCTCACTGTACACTGCTGTATCCCATTACCCGCAGCCCGTGTCTGCTCTGTTATCCCACCGGCCGCTAGATGGCGCTCACTGTACACTGCTGTATCCCATTACCGTAGCCTGTGTCTGCTCTGTTATCCCACCGGCCACTAGATGGCGCTCACTGTACACTGCTATATCCCATTACCGCAGCCTGTGTCTGGTGTGTTATCCCACCGGCCGCTAGATGGCGCTCAGTGTACACTGCTATATCCCATTACCGCAGCCCGTGTCTGCTCTGTTATCCCACCGGCCACTAGATGGCGCTCACTGTACACTGCTGTATCCCATTACCGCAGCCTGTGTCTGGTGTGTTATCCCACCGGCCGCTAGATGGCGCTCACTGTACACTGCTGTATCCCATTACCACTGCCTGTGTCTGGAGTGTTATCCCACCGGCCGCTAGATGGCGCTCACTGTACACTGCTGTATCCCATTACCACTGCCTGTGTCTGGTGTGTTATCCCATTGGCCGCTAGATGGCGCTCCCTGTACACTGCTATATCCCATTACCCGCAGCCCGTGTCTGCTCTGTTATCCCACCGGCCGCTAGATGGCGCTCACTGTACACTGCTATATCCCATTACCGCAGCCTGTGTCTGCTCTGTTATCCCACCGGCCGCTAGATGGCGCTCAGTACACCCATTATTGTACAGTGTATTAGGGATGGCCATCAGTACGGTTACCATTGATGGTGATATGTCAAATGACCATCGATGGTTGTCAGCCATGCAGTGGATGATCATAGATGGTTTCACCTACCGATAGTCATCCCTGTTCTTTTACTGACTACCTCTTGTGCCAACCAGACCATGGGGGCGGGGCTCTGTGGGTGTTGGGGGGTGGAGCTATTCTCTTAACGTGACACCTTGTAAAAACATGTGTTGACCTTTTCTCTATCGTCCTAAGTGGATGCTGGGGTTCCTGAAAGGACCATGGGGAATAGCGGCTCCGCAGGAGACAGGGCACAAAAAGTAAAGCTTTTACAGGTCAGGTGGTGTGCACTGGCTCCTCCCCCTATGACCCTCCTCCAGACTCCAGTTAGATTTTTGTGCCCGGCCGAGAAGGGTGCAATTCTAGGTGGCTCTCATAAAGAGCTGCTTAGAGAAGTTTAGCTTAGGTTTTTTATTTTACAGTGATTCCTGCTGGCAACAGGATCACTGCAACGAGGGACAGAGGGGAGGAGAAGTGAACTCACCTGCGTGCAGGATGGATTGGCTTCTTGGCTACTGGACATGAAGCTCCAGAGGGACGATCACAGGTACAGCCTGGATGGTCACCGGAGCCTCGCCGCCGGCCCCCTCGCAGATGCTGAAGCAAGAAGAGGTCCAGAATCGGCGGCTGAAGACTCCTGCAGTCTTCTAAAGGTAGCGCACAGCACTGCAGCTGTGCGCCATTTTCCTCTCAGCACACTTCACACGGCAGTCACTGAGGGTGCAGGGCGCTGGGGGGGGGCGCCCTGGGAGGCAAATGTAAACCTATATAAGGCTAAAAATACCTCACATATAGCCCCCAGAGGCTATATGGAGATATTTAACCCCTGCCTAAATACAATAAATAGCGGGAGACGAGCCCGCCGAAAAAGGGGCGGGGCCTATCTCCTCAGCACACCGCGCCATTTTCTCTCACAGAAAGGCTGGAGAGAAGGCTCACAGGCTCTCCCCTGCACTGCACTACAGAAACAGGGTTTAAACAGAGAGGGGGGGCACTAAATTGGCGATATAAATATATTAAAGATGCTATAAGGGAGAAACACTTATATAAGGTTGTCCCTATGTAATTATAGCGTTTTTTTGGTGTGTGCTGGCAAACTCTCCCTCTGTCTCTCCAAAGGGCTAGTGGGGTCCTGTCCTCTGTCAGAGCATTCCCGGTGTGTGTGCTGTGTGTCGGTACGTGTGTGTCGACATGTATGAGGACGATGTTGGAGGAGGCGGAGCAATTGCCTATGATGGTGATGTCACTCTCTAGGGAGTCGACACCGGTATGGATGGCTTATTTAGGGAATTACGTGAGAATGTCAACACGCTGCAAGGTCGGTTGACGACATGAGACGGCCGACAAACAATTAGTACAGGTCCAGGCGTCTCAGAAACACCGTCAGGGGTTTTTAATAACGCCCATTTACCTCAGTCGGTCGACACAGACACAGACACCGACACTGAATCCAGTGTCGACGGTGAATAAACAAACGTATTCCTTATTAGGGCCACACGTTAAGGGCAATGAAGGAGGTGTTACATATTTCTGATACTACAAGTACCACAAAAAAAAAAAAAAAAAAAAAAGGGTATTATGTGGGAGTGAAAAAACTACCTGTAGTTTTTCCTGAATCAGATAAAATAAAATAAAGTGTGTGATGATGCGTGGGTTTACCCCGATAGCAAATATTGGCGTTATACCCTTTCCCGCCAGAAGTTAGGGCGCGTTGGGAATGAATAAGGCGCTCACACGCTTATCAAGTGGCGTTACCGTCTCCAGATACGGCCGCCCTCAAGGAGCCAGCTGATAGGCAGCTGGAAAAATATCCTAAAAAGTATATACACACATAAGGTGGTTATACTGCGACCAGCGATCGCCATCAGCCTGGAGATGCAGTGCTGGGTTGGCTTGGTCGGTTTCCCTGACTGAAAATATTTGATTGATATAGAGCATTTAATAGGATGCATTATATATTTATGTATGCGAGATGCACAGAGGGATATGTGCACTCTGGCATCAAAATAAGTGCGTGATCCATATCTCCCAGAAGATGTCATGGACACGACAGTGGTCAGGTGATACATATCCCATACGACACATGGAAGTATGGCCGTATAAAGGGAAAGAGTTATTTGGGGTCGGTCCAACGGACCTGGGGGTCTCGGCAACAGCTGGAAATCCAACCTTTTTACCCCAAGTTACATCTCAGCAGAAACAGACACCGTCTTTTCAGCCTCAATCCTTCCGTTCCCATGAGGGCAAGCGGGCAAAAGGCCAGTCATATCTGCCCAGACATAGAGGAAAGGGAAGTAGACTGCAGCAGACAGCTCCTTCCCAGGAAAGGAAGCCTTCCACCGCGTCTGCCAAGTCCCCAGCATGACGCTGGGGCCGTGTAAGCGGACTCAGGTTAGGTGGGGGTGTAGTCTCAAGAGTCTCAACGCGCAGTGGGATCACTCGCAAGTTGACCCCTGGATCGTACTAGTATTATCCCAGGGGTACAGATTGGAGAGTCGAGACATCTTTTCCTCGCAGGTTCCTGAAGTCTGCGTTACCAACGGCTCCCTCCAACAGGGAGGCAGTATTGGGAAAAATTCACAAGCTGTATTTCCAGCAGGTGATAATCAAAGTACCCCTCCTACAACAAGGAAAAGGGTATTAGTCTTCCACACTATATGGTGGTACTGAAGCCAGACGGCTTGGTGAGACATAGTCTAAATCTGAAATCTTTGAACACTTACATAAAGGTTCAAATCAAGATGGAGTCACTCAGAGCAGTGATAGCGAACCGGAAAGAAGGGGACTATATGGTGTCCCTGGACATCAAGGATTACCTCCATGTCCAAATTTGCCCTTCTCAACAAGGGTACATCGGGTTCGTGATACAGAACTGTCAATATCAGTTTCAAAAGTTGCCGTTGAATTATCCACGGCACCCCGGGCCTTTACCAAGGTAATGGCCGAAAAGATGACTCTCTTCAAAGAAAAGGGCATCTTAATTATCCCTTACTTGGACGATATCCTGAAAGGGGCAAGTTCCAGAGAACAGTTGGAGGTCGGAAAAGAACTATCTAAAGTAGTTCTACGATAGCACGAGTGGATTCTAAATATTCCAAAAATCGCAGCTGTTTTTTCCGATGATACGTCTGCTGTTCCCAGGAATGATTCTGGGCATAGTCCAGAAAAAGGTATTTCTCCTGGAGGGGAAAGCCAGGGAGTTATCCGACCTAGTCAGAAACCTCCTAAAACCAGGCCAAGTATCAGTGCATTAATGCACAGGAGGCCTGGGAAAAATGGTGGCTTCTTACGAAGCGATTCCATTCGGCAGATCTCACGCAAAACATTTTCAGGGAGATTTGCTGGACGAATGGTCCGGATCGCATCTTCAGATGCATCAGCGGATAACCCTGTCTCCAAGGACAAGGGTATCTCTTCTGTGGTGGTTGCAGGAGGCTCATCTACTGGAGGGCCGCAGATTCGGCATACAGGATTGGATCCTGGTGACCACGGACGCCAGCCTGAGAGGCTGGGGAGCAGTCACACAGGGAAGAAACTTCCAGGGAGTGTGGACGAGCCTGGAAAAGTCTCTTCACATAAACATTCTGGAACTAGGAGCAATCTACAATGCTCTAAACCAGGCGGAACCTCTGCTTCAAGGAAGACCGGTGTTGATCCAGTCGGACAACATCACGGCAGTCGCCCATGTAAACAGACAGGGCGGCACAAGAAGCAGGAGTGCAATGGCAGAAGCTGCCAGGATCCTTCGCTGGGCGGAGAATCACGTGATAGCAGTATTCATCCCGGGCGTGGACAACTGGGAAGCAGACTTCCTCAGCAGACACGATCTTCACCCGGGAGAGTGGGGACTTCATTCAGAAGTTTTCCTCATGATAATAAACCGTTGGGAAAAACCAATGGTGGACATGATGGCGTCTCGCCTCAACAAAAAACTGGACAGGTATTGCGCCAGGTCAAGAGATCCGCAGGCAATAGCTGTGGATGCGCTGGTAACACCTTGGGTGTACCAGTCGGTATATGTGTTTCCTCCTCTGCCTCTCATACCAAAGGTATTGAGGATTATACGGCAAAGAGGAGTAAGAACGATACTAGTGGCTCCGGATTGGCCAAGAAGGACTTGGTACCCGGAACTTCAAGAGATGGTCACGGACGATCCGTGGCCTCTACCTCTGAGAAGGGACCTGCCTCAGCAGGGTCCTTGTCTTTTTCAAGACTTACCGCGGCTGCGTTTGACGGCATGGCGGTTGAACGCCAGATTCTAAAAGAAAAAGGCATTCCTGAAGAAGTCATTCCTACCTTGATTAAGGCAAGGAAAGAAGTCACCGCAAAGCATTATCACCGCATTTGGCGGAAATATGTGGCATGGTGCGAGGGTCGGAATGCTCCGACGGAGGAATTTCAACTGGGTCGTTTCCTACATTTCCTGCAATCAGGATTGTCTATGGGTCTCAAATTGGGATCTATTAAGGTTCAAATTTCGGCCCTGTCTATATTCTTCCAAAAAGAATTGGCCTCAGTTCCTGAGGTCCAGACTTTTGTCAAAGGAGTACTGCATATACAGCCTCCTGTGGTGCCTCCGGTGGCACCGTGGGATCTAAATGTAGTTTTAGATTTCCTCAAATCCCATTGGTTTGAACCACTTAAGAAGGTGGATTTGAAATATCTCACATGGTAAGTGACTATGTTACTGGCCCTGGCTTCGGCCAGGAGAGTATCAGAACTGGCGGCTTTATCTTATAAAAGTCCTTATTTAATTTTCCATTCAGATAGGGCAGAGCTGCGGACGCGTCCGCATTTTCTCCCGAAGGTGGTGTCAGCGTTTCACCTGAACCAGCCTATTGTAGTGCCTGCGGCTACAAACGACTTGGAAGACTCCAAGTTGTTGGACGTTGTCAGAGCTTTAAAGATATACATTTCAAGGACGGCTGGAGTCAGAAAATCTGACTCGCTGTTTATACTGTATGCACCCAACAAGTTGGGTGCACCTGCTTCTAAGCAGTCGATTGCTCGTTGGATTTGTAACACGATTCAACTTGCACATTCTGTGGCAGGCCTACCACAGCCTAATTCTGTTAAGGCCCATTCCACAAGGAAGGTGGGCTCATCCTGGGCGGCTGCCCGAGGGGTCTCGGCATTACAACTCTGCCGAGCAGCTACGTGGTCAGGGGAGAACACGTTTGTAAAATTTTACAAATTTGATACCCTGGCAAAAGAGGACCTGGAGTTCTCTCATTCGGTGCTGCAGAGTCATCCGCACTCTCCCGCCCGTTTGGGAGCTTTGGTATAATCCCCATGGTCCTTTCAGGAACCCCAGCATCCACTTAGGACGATAGAGAAAATAAGAATTTACTTACCGATAATTCTATTTCTCGGAGTCCGTAGTGGATGCTGGGCGCCCATCCCAAGTGCGGATTATCTGCAAGACTTGTACATAGTTATTGTTAACTATTTCGGGTTATTTTGTTTAGGGAGCCATCTTTCAGAGGCTCCTCTGTTATCATACTGTTAACTGGGTTTAGATCACAAGTTGTACGGTGTGATTGGTGTGGCTGGTATGAGTCTTACCCGGGATTCAAAATCCTCCCTTATTGTGTACGCTCGTCCGGGCACAGTACCTGACTGGAGTCTGGAGGAGGGTCATAGGGGGAGGAGCCAGTGCACACCACCTGACCTGTAAAAGCTTTACTTTTTGTGCCCTGTCTCCTGCGGAGCCGCTATTCCCCATGGTCCTTTCAGGAACCCCAGCATCCACTACGGACTCCGAGAAATAGAATTATCGGTAAGTAAATTCTTATTTTCTGTGTCATCTACTTGCACGTCAGCCTAAGTCTATGGGGTAAATTCAACGTGGATTGAATAGCGCCGGGTGTGGTATGCAGGGTCGACCGTGTATAGGTCAACAGGCACTCTGTCGACATGATAGAAAGTCGACATGAGTTTTTGCACCTTTTTTTTTTTTTGTGCCGTTTTCTCCGTACAGTGACCGGGATCCCCAGTTAGTGCACCGTGTCCCCTCTTCAGGCAAGGTGCTTCGCTGCGCTCGGCACAGGTTACCGTTCCCGATTGTAGTCCACGTGAATCGTAAAGTATGAAAAAGTTCAAAAAATGTGAAAAACTCATGTCGACCTTTTGTCATGTCGATCTAGAGTCCCTGTCGACCTATAAACCCTGTTGACCTATTTACTGTCGAGCAATAGTGGCCGACCTAGACAGTGTCGACCTAAGTGTAGTCAAGCTAGAGTCCGGATACCGTAGCGCCAGGAGGGAGCTCCCCGAGCGATTCAATTTGGCGCAGTGTTATGTCGGAATTGAGGATCCGACAAAAGCCATGGCGCAATGCTGTTTTCTGCCCGTAGCGCACCAGAAGCGGCATCACGCCCGGCACGTAAGTTGGAGAATGCCGGTTCTCGCCACTAAACGACATAGTTAAAACATAAATTTATAGGCACAATTAAAATCTGAAAATCCCCCCAATGCGTACAAACTACATATAATGGCAAAATAAAAAACATAGAATAGATGTAAAATTGATAACAGGGACTCGCTGTTGGAACGAGTAAGAGGCTTAGGGCCTGATTCCGAGCTGGATGAAAGCTCAGTGCCGCGTTGAGTTCCATCCGATCTCTGTATTCCCTCAGCAAACCTCAGCTTGCACAGCTTACCAACAGAAGCGGGGGCTCTGAGGCCGGGAAGTCTGCGCGGTGACACGCACACCCTCACAGAAAACAGTGGTGACGCCCCCGTATTCAGGAACGCAGCCCTCCCTCCGTACACTGTCCACCCCCCCCCCCCCCCCCCCATCACCACTGCCCGTCTGTCAGCGGAAGAGAACTACGGGCGCCAACGCAAGACCCGTTCTGCGCATGTGCAGAATGGACCTTGCGCAGCTGCAGTTTCCCGATAATCGGGCATCTGTGTGCCCCCCCTCCTGCGCACAACTCCTAATCAGACCCTAAGTTACACCTGAACAGCTAATGTTGAAGGGGAGACGATCATTAGGGCGACACCACTTGAGGTCAACAGTCATTAGGTTGATCACTATTTGTCAACAGGGTCATTAGGTCGACAGCTGAAAAGGTCGACATGAGTTTTTAAAAAAAAATATATATATTTTTGGACTTTTTCATACATTACGATCCACGTGGACTACGATTGGGAATAGTGACCTTGCCCGGAGCATGGCGAGCAGACACTGTGCACTAATTGGGGTTCCCGGTCACTTTACAAAGAAAACACCAAAAAAAGTTTTAAAAAAAAACCATGTTGACATTCGATCCGTCGACCTAATGACTGTCGACCCAACGACCCATTCCATGTTGAAGAATGATAGTGGAAACGTCACTCAAAGCAAGGGTAATTGCTATTAATTGGAGTGTGTGTGTGTGTGTGTGTGTGTGTGTGTGTGTGTGTGTGTGTATATATATATATATATATATATATATATATATATATATATATATATATATATATATATATATATATATATATATATATATATGTGTATATATATATATATATATATATGTATATGTAGTGTTCACTCTAGGCTGTTTTAGCAGGGCGCTGCGCCCTGCCCGTTTTTTAGCAGGCAAAACCCGCCCTGCCCTTTTGCGGCGCCCTGCTAGGACAGCCGCCCGCTTCCTGCCCTCCCAGCATGTAAAGATGCCGTGCGCATGCGCACGGCATCCATTCACGCATTGGGAGAGAGCTGGGGAAGCCCAGCACCGACGGAGGTGCTGGGCACGCCCCCAAAAGTGACGTCGCCGGCCACAGTCGCCCTCTATAGTAGCGTCTGTGAGCCGCACCGCCCACTAAAATGACGGGGCGTAGCAACGCCCCCTAATTTGCTTGACCGCGCCCTCGTTTCGGATGTGTGTGTGCATATATATACATACATACATACATACATACATACATACATACATACATACATACATACATATTAGAGAATTGTTTGGTGTCTTGTGTGAGAGGATGGTGCACGTAGAAGAAACAAATAACAGTAGAAGTGCAGAAATGACCATTCTTAAACACACAAGTCCTGGGAATACACAATGGATGGTATTTAATTGCCCCTGTTGAATTTTCGGACAGGAAAATGGGGTAATGGCATGATTTTTGGCCAGTGTTTCACTTCAGGCTATTCAATTATACACCGATTATTTTGTGCAGAAATGTTACTATTTTCTCATGAAAACACATAGGATCTGGAGAAATTCGGGGGACCTAGGTGTTTTTGCAAAAAAAAAATATTTGGGCTGGTTATAAGGGATTTTGCTTTGTGTGCCTGAGACACATGAAACAAGGTCCCCATTAACTGGCGACATCGGGGACAATTGAATTTCCCCGGGGGGGGCTCAGTAATTTACCGCGGCTAATTGAATATGGACCGTTGTGTATTACATTTATCATGGTTGTAAAGCTTATTCTAATGCATTAAACCTGACATTTCTTTATTTCTATATACATGTTAGTCCCTGTTATCAGTCCCTGTGTACATGATAGGGAGATTAGCCTCGCTGGAGAGGTCACATGACCAGAAAAGGGCGCAGGCTGAGGTCACGTAACGCCGAGGCGACTTATGATGTACAGTATTTTGTTGCGTCTATAACACACAGGTGTTGCTGGTGAATGTTGGCGCTTGTACGTGTGTTATAGTTTATCGGTGCTTCTTATTGATACAGGTGGGGTTTTTTAGTTAATGTGCCCCGTCATTCAGAGTTGATCGCTAGCTGCTGTTGTTCGCTGCGTAGCGTTCAGTGGAAAAAAAAAGGCTAATCTGCGCGTGCGTATGCACCGCAATGCGCACGCGCGTCGTACAGGTACGAAGTCCTTCGTGGTTTTGCACAGGTTCTAGCTAGAGATGAGCGGGTTCGGTTTCTCTGAATCCGAACCCGCACGAACTTCATGTTTTTTTTCACGGGTCCGAGCGACTCGGATCTTCCCGCCTTGCTCGGTTAACCCGAGCGCGCCCGAACGTCATCATGACGCTGTCGGATTCTCGCGAGACTCGGATTCTATATAAGGAGCCGCGCGTCGCCGCCATTTTCACACGTGCATTGAGATTGATGGGGAGAGGACGTGGCTGGCGTCCTCTCCATTTAGATTAGGAGAGAGAGAGAGAGATTGACCTGAGGCTGATACTGTAGAAGAGAGTGCAGAGTTTAGTGACTGACCACAGTGACCACCAGCAGTGCAGTTGTTTTATTTAATATATCCGTTCTCTGCTTGAAAAAAACGGTACACACAGTGACTCAGTCACATACCATATCTGTGTGCACTGCTCAGCCCAGTGTGCTGCATGCCTGCATCATCTATGTATATATTATATATCTGACTGTGCTCAGCTCACACAGCTTATAATTGTGGGGGAGACTGGGGAGCACTGCAGTGCCAGTTATAGGTTATAGCAGGAGCCAGGAGTACATATTATATTAAAATTAAACAGTGCACACTTTTGCTGCAGGAGTGCCACTGCCAGTGTGACTGACCAGTGACCTGACCACACTGACCACCAGTATAGTTAGTAGTATACTATATTGTGATTGCCTGAAAAAGTTAAACACTCGTCGTGTGACTTCACTTGTGTGGTGTTTTTTTTTTTATTCTATAAAAAACTCATTCTGCTGACAGACAGTGTCCAGCAGGTCCGTCATTATATAATATATATACCTGTCCGGCTGCAGTAGTGATATATATATATTTTTTATATCCTTATTTATCATCCAGTCGCAGCAGACACAGTACGGTAGTTCACGGCTGTAGCTACCTCTGTGTCGGCACTCGGCAGTCCATCCATAATTGTATACCACCTACCCGTGGTTTTTTTTTCTTTCTTCTTTATACATACATACTACTACATCTCTTTATCAACCAGTCTATATTAGCAGCAGACACAGTACAGTACGGTAGTTCACGGCTGTGGCTACCTCTGTGTCGGCACTCAGCAGTCCGTCCATAATTGTATACCACCTAACCGTGGTTTTTTTTTCTTTCTTCTTCATACATACATACTACGACATCTCTTTATCAACCAGTCTATATTAGCAGCAGACACAGTACAGTACGGTAGTTCACGGCTGTGGCTACCTCTGTGTCGGCACTCGGCAGTCCGTCCATAATTGTATACCACCTACCCGTGGTTTTTTTTTCTTTCTTCTTCATACATACATACTACGACATCTCTTTATCAACCAGTCTATATTAGCAGCAGACACAGTACAGTACGGTAGTTCACGGCTGTGGCTACCTCTGTGTCGGCATTTGGCAGTCCGTCCATAATTGTATACCACCTAACCGTGGTTTTTTTTTCTTTCTTCTTCATACATACATACTACGACATCTCTTTATCAACCAGTCTATATTAGCAGCAGACACAGTACGGTAGTTCACGGCTGTAGCTACCTCTGTGTCGGCACTCGGCAGTCCGTCCATAATTGTATACTAGTATCCATCCATCTCCATTGTTTACCTGAGGTGCCTTTTAGTTGTGCCTATTAAAATATGGAGAACAAAAATGTTGAGGTTCCAAAATTAGGGAAAGATCAAGATCCACTTCCACCTCGTGCTGAAGCTGCTGCCACTAGTCATGGCCGAGACGATGAAATGCCAGCAACGTCGTCTGCCAAGGCCGATGCCCAATGTCATAGTACAGAGCATGTCAAATCCAAAACACCAAATATCAGTAAAAAAAGGACTCCAAAACCTAAAATAAAATTGTCGGAGGAGAAGCGTAAACTTGCCAATATGCCATTTACCACACGGAGTGGCAAGGAACGGCTGAGGCCCTGGCCTATGTTCATGGCTAGTGGTTCAGCTTCACATGAGGATGGAGGCACTCAGCCTCTCGCTAGAAAAATGAAAAGACTCAAGCTGGCAAAAGCAGTAGCACCGCAAAGAACTGTGCGTTCTTCGAAATCCCAAATCCACAAGGAGAGTCCAATTGTGTCGGTTGCGATGCCTGACCTTCCCAACACTGGACGTGAAGAGCATGCGCCTTCCACCATTTGCACGCCCCCTGCAAGTGCTGGAAGGAGCACCCGCAGTCCAGTTCCTGATAGTCAGATTGAAGATGTCAGTGTTGAAGTACACCAGGATGAGGAGGATATGGGTGTTGCTGGCGCTGGGGAGGAAATTGACCAGGAGGATTCTGATGGTGAGGTGGTTTGTTTAAGTCAGGCACCCGGGGAGACACCTGTTGTCCGTGGGAGGAATATGGCCGTTGACATGCCTGGTGAAAATACCAAAAAAATCAGCTCTTCGGTGTGGAGGTATTTCACCAGAAATGCGGACAACAGGTGTCAAGCCGTGTGTTCCCTTTGTCAAGCTGTAATAAGTAGGGGTAAGGACGTTAACCACCTCGGAACATCCTCCCTTATACGTCACCTGCAGCGCATTCATAATAAGTCAGTGACAAGTTCAAAAACTTTGGGTGACAGCGGAAGCAGTCCACTGACCAGTAAATCCCTTCCTCTTGTAACCAAGCTCACGCAAACCACCCCACCAACTCCCTCAGTGTCAATTTCCTCCTTCCCCAGGAATGCCAATAGTCCTGCAGGCCATGTCACTGGCAATTCTGATGATTCCTCTCCTGCCTGGGATTCCTCCGATGCATCCTTGCGTGTAACGCCTACTGCTGCTGGCGCTGCTGTTGTTGCTGCTGGGAGTCGATGGTCATCCCAGAGGGGAAGTCGTAAGACCACTTTTACTACTTCCACCAAGCAATTGACTGTCCAACAGTCCTTTGCGAGGAAGATGAAATATCACAGCAGTCATCCTACTGCAAAGCGGATAACTGAGGCCTTGGCATCCTGGGTGGTGAGAAACGTGGTTCCGGTATCCATCATTACTGCAGAGCCAACTAGAGACTTGTTGGAGGTACTGTGTCCCCGGTACCAAATACCATCTAGGTTCCATTTCTCTAGGCAGGCGATACCGAAAATGTACACAGACCTCAGAAAAAGAGTCACCAGTGTCCTAAAAAATGCAGCTGTACCCAATGTCCACTTAACCACGGACATGTGGACAAGTGGAGCAGGGCAGGGTCAGGACTATATGACTGTGACAGCCCACTGGGTAGATGTATGGACTCCCGCCGCAAGAACAGCAGCGGCGGCACCAGTAGCAGCATCTCGCAAACGCCAACTCTTTCCTAGGCAGGCTACGCTTTGTATCACCGCTTTCCAGAATACGCACACAGCTGAAAACCTCTTACGGCAACTGAGGAAGATCATCGCGGAATGGCTTACCCCAATTGGACTCTCCTGTGGATTTGTGGCATCGGACAACGCCAGCAATATTGTGTGTGCATTAAATATGGGCAAATTCCAGCACGTCCCATGTTTTGCACATACCTTGAATTTGGTGGTGCAGAATTATTTAAAAAACGACAGGGGCGTGCAAGAGATGCTGTCGGTGGCCAGAAAAATTGCGGGACACTTTCGGCGTACAGGCACCACGTACAGAAGACTGGAGCACCACCAAAAACTACTGAACCTGCCCTGCCATCATCTGAAGCAAGAAGTGGTAACGAGGTGGAATTCAACCCTCTATATGCTTCAGAGGTTGGAGGAGCAGCAAAAGGCCATTCAAGCCTATACAATTGAGCACGATATAGGAGGTGGAATGCACCTGTCTCAAGCGCAGTGGAGAATGATTTCAACGTTGTGCAAGGTTCTGATGCCCTTTGAACTTGCCACACGTGAAGTCAGTTCAGACACTGCCAGCCTGAGTCAGGTCATTCCCCTCATCAGGCTTTTGCAGAAGAAGCTGGAGACATTGAAGGAGGAGCTAACACGGAGCGATTCCGCTAGGCATGTGGGACTTGTGGATGGAGCCCTTAATTCGCTTAACAAGGATTCACGGGTGGTCAATCTGTTGAAATCAGAGCACTACATTTTGGCCACCGTGCTCGATCCTAGATTTAAAGCCTACCTTGGATCTCTCTTTCCGGCAGACACAAGTCTGCTGGGGTTGAAAGACCTGCTGGTGAGAAAATTGTCAAGTCAAGCGGAACGCGACCTGTCAACATCTCCTCCTTCACATTCTCCCGCAACTGGGGGTGCGAGGAAAAGGCTCAGAATTCCGAGCCCACCCGCTGGCGGTGATGCAGGGCAGTCTGGAGCGACTGCTGATGCTGACATCTGGTCCGGACTGAAGGACCTGACAACGATTACGGACATGTCGTCTACTGTCACTGCATATGATTCTCTCACCATTGAAAGAATGGTGGAGGATTATATGAGTGACCGCATTCAAGTAGGCACGTCACACAGTCCATACTTATACTGGCAGGAAAAAGAGGCAATTTGGAGGCCATTGCACAAACTGGCTTTATTCTACCTAAGTTGCCCTCCCACAAGTGTGTACTCCGAAAGAGTGTTTAGTGCCGCCGCTCACCTTGTCAGCAATCGGCGTACGAGGTTACATCCAGAAAATGTGGAGAAGATGATGTTCATTAAAATGAATTATAATCAATTCCTCCGCGGAGACATTGACCAGCAGCAATTGCCTCCACAAAGTACACAGGGAGCTGAGATGGTGGATTCCAGTGGGGACGAATTGATAATCTGTGAGGAGGGGGATGTACACGGTGATATATCGGAGGGTGATGATGAGGTGGACATCTTGCCTCTGTAGAGCCAGTTTGTGCAAGGAGAGATTAATTGCTTCTTTTTTGGGGGGGGGTCCAAACCAACCCGTCATATCAGTCACAGTCGTGTGGCAGACCCTGTCACTGAAATGATGGGTTGGTTAAAGTGTGCATGTCCTGTTTTGTTTATACAACATAAGGGTGGGTGGGAGGGCCCAAGGACAATTCCATCTTGCACCTCTTTTTTTCTTTTATTTTTCTTTGCGTCATGTGCTGTTTGGGGAGGGTTTTTTGGAAGGGACATCCTGCGTGACACTGCAGTGCCACTCCTAAATGGGCCCGGTGTTTGTGTCGGCCACTAGGGTCGCTAATCTTACTCACACAGTCAGCTACCTCATTGCGCCTCTTTTTTTCTTTGCGTCATGTGCTGATTGGGGAGGGTTTTTTGGAAGGGACATCCTGCGTGACACTGCAGTGCCACTCCTAGATGGGCCAGGTGTTTGTGTCGGCCACTAGTGTTGCTTAGCTTAGTCATCCAGCGACCTTGGTGCAAATTTTAGGACTAAAAATAATATTGCGAGGTGTGAGGTATTCAGAATAGACTGAAAATGAGTGGAAATTATGGTTTTTGAGGTTAATAATAATATGGGATCAAAATGACCCCCAAATTCTATGATTTAAGCTGTTTTTTAGTGTTTTTTTAAAAAAACACCCGAATCCAAAACACATCCGAATCCGACAAAAAAAATTCGGTGAGGTTTTGCCAAAACGCGGTCGAACCCAAAACACGGCCGCGGAACCGAACCCAAAACACAAAACCCGAAAAATTTCAGGCGCTCATCTCTAGTTCTAGCGACGATTACAATTGCACAGCCGAGATTGACAGGAAGGGGGCGTTTCTGGGTGGCAACTGACCGTTTTCTGGGAGTGTTTGGAAAAACGCAGGCGTGGCCGGGCGTTTGCTGGGCGGGTATCTGACGTCATTACCGTGTCACTCATCGCAGCAATCATCGCACAGAATAAGTAACTACAGGGCTGGTCTTGTTTTACACAAAATTTGTTTGCAGGCGCTCGGCTGCACAGGCGTCCGCACTCCTGCAAAGCGAAATTACACTCCCCCGTGGGCGGCGACTATGCGTTTGCACGGCTGCTAAAAGTAGCTAGCGAGCGATCAACTCTGAATGACCCCCTATGTTGTGTGTTGCGCTGTAAGTAACGCTGTATAGATTGGCTTGGGACTGGGCAGCGAGCTGACGATCCATATTGTTATCACAGGTAATAGATACACATATTGCTGTGTGATTGCAACTATCAGTCACTCTGCACACAGGAGCCTCTGGGGTGGGCAGGGGGAGTAGCTTCCTGCTCAGCTTATGGCTCTGCATGGGATTCTGGGAGTTGTAGTCTTGCTGACATATCCCTGTATAGCCAGTCACAGTGTGCAGAAACTACAAGTCCCAGCAGGCAGTGGGTGACAGCACTTGGTATAAGTTAGCCAGCCCCTGTCTCTGCTCCTCCATTACTGAGAAGCTGCATGCTGCTGTGTAAGTGTGGTGGGGGTCTATGGTGTAGTATGGGAGGGGGACTGTGTGGCTATATTATTATACACAGTGTTTGATGGGTGTATGACACCTTTAGGAGACCTCTGTGCAGACATGTGGGGGGAGGCTGTGTATGGTGGGGTCCCCCTATTGCTGGAGCTGTAAGAATACAATGTACAGGGTCCCGGCACAGCAAGGGGGTATGCCTGTAGAAGCAGTGCCGAAGGTATAATATTATAGAAGCAATAAAAATGACAAATGATTAAATAAAAATTCTAATTCAATAATAAATAAAATGCAAAGACACAAGAACTCAGAAAGCTAAATACTAATACAGAAAAGTGATTGATTGGATAGAAATGAAAGGTAGTAATTATGAAAAAAGGGACACGGGGGTTATTCAGAGTTGTTAGCAAACCAAAAAAGCACACTAATGAGCAAAACCATGTGCACTGCAGGGGGGGGGGGGGCAGATGTAACACGTGCAGAGAGAGTTAGAGTTGGGTGGGTTATTTTGTGTCTGTGCAGGGTAAATACTGGCTGCTTTATTTTTACACTGCAATTTAGATTTCAGTTTGATCTCATCCCACCCAAATCTAACTCTCTCTGCACATGTTACATCTGCCCCCCTGCAGTGCACATGGTTTTGCCCAGTTGGGTGCTTTTTTTGGTTTCCGAACAACTCCCACAGTTCCGCACACAGCAGAGGCAGGAGGTATATGTACACGTGTGCCTCCGGAAGGATTACACGTTGATAATATAGACAGGTTGGTAAACCCAGAGCAGTGACTGCGAGGGCAGAGAGAGGAGGGGGTGACGGCAGTAACATGGTACAGATAGGTGTGGGTAAAACGTACTCTGCTGTAGGTCTCCTGGCGACAGCATTGGGGAATGGCGGCAATGTTCAACAATATAGAACAAGGAGCAGCCGTCCTCTTATCCTAGGCACGCTCCCCTTGAGCGATGGTCTGTCTCTGAGAATATGAGCTGCGAGACTCCGCCCTGTGCGCAGACGCAGTCCGGCGCCGTGTGCTGAGGCTGGTGAGCTCGCTGTTGCATGCGCAGTAGTCTTATAATGAGCGTAGGAACTTCTCCCGGTACTTAGAACCCTGCGACACATTTCATCCAGGTGCAGTTATGTATTTTATACCGCGGCGTCCAGTAACAATGCACGGATATTTAAACGAAGGCCGACCAAGCGAGTTTGTTTTGGTTTGGGGCCATTGAAAATCATTGCAATAAAATGGTTACGCTTTCATACAGTATATATAATATTATCCAGTAAAAGCTACGCATTTGGTGTCCCTTTATGATTTTTAGACTTTAATTTAATTTTTATTTCTCGAACGTCCTAAGTGGATGCTGGGGACTCCGTAAGGACCATGGGGATTAGCGGCTCCGCAGGAGACTGGGCACAACTACAAAGAAAGCTTTAGACTACTGGTGTGCACTGGCTCCTCCCACTAAGACCCTCCTCCAGACCTCAGTTAGAATCTTGTGCCCGGCTGAGCTGGATGCACACTAGGGGCTCTCCTGAGCTCCTAGAAAGAAAGTATATTTTAGGTTTTTTATTTTCAGTGAGATCTGCTGGCAACAGACTCACTGCAGCGAGGGACTAAGGGGAGAAGAAGCGAACCTACCTAACAGGTGGTAGTTTGGGCTTCTTAGGCTACTGGACACCATTAGCTCCAGAGGGATCGCACACAGGACCCGACCTTGGTGTTCATTCCCGGAGCCGCGCCGCCGTCCCCCTTACAGAGCCAGAAGCACGAAGAAGGTCCGAAAAATCGGCGGCAGAAGACTTCAGTCTTCACCAAGGTAGCGCACAGCACTGCAGCTGTGCGCCATTGCTCCTCGTGTACACCTCACACTCCGGTCACTGATGGGTGCAGGGCGCTGGGGGGGGGCGCCCTGAGGGCAATAGATAACACCTTGGCTGGCAAAATATGCATCATATATAGTCCCAGGGGCTATATAGATGCAAAATTACCCCTGCCAGTAAAACAGAAAAAGCGGGAGAAAGTCCGCCGAAAAGGGGGCGGGGCTTCTCCCTCAGCACACTGGCGCCATTTTTCCCTCACAGTTCCGCTGGAAGGAAGCTCCCTGCCTCTCCCCTGCAGTCTGAGAAAACTACAGAAGGGTAAAAAAGAGAGGGGGGGCACTAAATTTAGGCGCAGTATAGATATAGATAGATAGATATATATATATATATATATATATCTATCTATCTATGTAATATATATGTAATATATATAAAAAAGCAGCTATAGGGAAAACACTCATTGATAGTGGGATCCCAGTGTTATATAGCGCTCTGGTGTGTGCTGGCATACTCTCTCTCTCTGTCTCTCCAAAGGGCTTTGTGGGGTCCTGTCCTCTTTCAGAGCATTCCCTGTGTGGTTGCGGTGTGTCGGTACGGCTGTGTCGACATGTTTGATGAGGAGGCTTATGTGGAGGCGGAGCAGATGCCTGTAAATGTGATGTCACCCCCTGCGGGGTCGACACCTGAGTGGATGGTGCTGTGGAAGGAATTACGTGATAGTGTCGACTCCTTACATAAAAGGTTTGACGACATACCTAATGTGGGACAGCCGGCTTCTCAGCCTGTGACTGCCCAGGCGTCTCAAAAACCATCAGGGGCTCTAAAACGCCCGCTACCTCAGATGGTTGACACAGATGTCGACACGGATACTGACTCCAGTGTCGACGACGATGAGACTAATGTAACTTCCAGTAGGGCCACACGTTACATGATTGAGGCAATGAAAAATGTGTTACACATTTCTGATGTTACCCCTGGTACCACAAAAAAGGGTATAATGTTTGGAGAGAAAAAACTACCAGTAGCTTTTCCTCCATCTGAAGAGTTAAATGAAGTGTGTGAAGAAGCGTGGGCTTCCCCTGATAAAAAGATGGTAATTTCTAAGAGGTTACTAATGGCGTACCCTTTCCCGCCAGAGGATAGGTCACGCTGGGAAACATCCCCTAGGGTGGATAAGGCGCTCACACGCTTGTCGAAGAAGGTGGCACTACCGTCCCCGTATACGGCCGCCCTGAAGGAATCTGCTGATAGAAAGCAGGAGGCTATCCTGAAATCTATATATACACACACAGGTGTGATACTGAGACCGGCTATAGCTTCAGCCTGGATGTGCAGCGCTGCTGCTGCGTGGTCAGATTCCCTGTCAGAAAATATAGATGCCCTAGATAGGGACACTATTTTGCTGAACGTAGAGCATATTAAAGACGCTGTCTTATACATGAGAGATGCACAGAGGGATATTTGCCGGCTGGCATCCAAAATTAGTGCAATGTCCATTTCTGCCAGGAGAGGGTTATGGACTCGGCAGTGGACAGGTGATGCAGATTCCAAACGACACATGGAAATTCTGCCTTATAAGGGTGAGGAATTGTTCGGGGATGGTCTCTTGGACCTCGTTTCCACAGCAACAGCTGGGAAGTCTACATTTTTGCCCCATGTTCCCTCACAACCAAAGAAAGCACTGTATTATCAGGTACAGTCCTTTCGGCCCAATAGGGGCAAGCGGGTTAAAGGCGCGTCCTTTCTGCCCAGAGGTAGAGGGAAAAAGCTGCAACATACAGCCAGTTCCCAGGAGCAAAAGTCCTCCCCCGCTTCCTCAAAGTCCACAGCATGACGCTGGGGCTCCACAGGCAGAGCCAGGTACGGTGGGGGCCCGTCTCAAGCATTTCAGCAAGCAGTGGGCTCGCTCACGGGTGGATTCCTGGATCCTTCAAATAGTATCTCAGGGGTACAAACTGGAATTCGAGACGTCTCCCCCCGCCGTTTCCTCAAATCTGCCTTGCCAACCACTCCCTCAGGCAGGGAGGCAGTGTTACAGGCAATTCAAAAGCTGTATTCACAACAAGTGATAATAAAGGTGCCCCTACTTCAACAAGGAAGGGGTTACTATTCCACAATGTTTGTGGTACCGAAACCGGACGGTTCGGTGAGACCCATTTTAAATTTGAAATCCTTGAACACATATATAAAAAAATTCAAGTTCAAGATGGAATCGCTCAGGGCGGTTATTGCGAGCCTGGACGAGGGAGATTACATGGTATCGCTGGACATCAAGGATGCTTACCTACATGTCCCCATTTACCATCCTCACCAGGAGTACCTCAGGTTTGTGGTACAAGATTGTCATTACCAATTCCAGACGTTGCCGTTCGGTCTCTCCACGGCTCCGAGGGTCTTTACCAAGGTAATGGCGGAAATGATGATACTCCTTCGAAGGAAGGGAGTTTTAATTATCCCGTACTTGGACGATCTCCTGATAAAGGCGAGGTCCAGAGAACAGTTATTGGTAGGGGTAGCACTATCTCGGGAAGTGCTGCAACAGCACGGCTGGATTCTAAACCTTCCAAAGTCACAGCTGGTCCCTACGACACGCCTGCTGTTCCTAGGAATGGTTCTGGACACAGAACAGAGAAAAGTGTTTCTCCCGGAGGAGAAGGCCAAGGAGCTGTCATCTCTAGTCAGAGGCCTCCTAAAACCAAAACAGGTGTCGGTGCATCACTGCACGCGGATCCTGGGAAAAATGGTAGCTTCCTACGAAGCGATTCCATTCGGCAGGTTTCATGCAAGAACCTTTCAGTGGGACCTGTTGGACAAGTGGTCCGGATCGCATCTTCAGATGCATCGTCTGATAACCCTGTCTCCAAGGACAAGGGTGTCTCTGCTGTGGTGGCTGCAGAGTGCTCATCTTCAAGAGGGCCGCAGATTCGGCATACAGGACTGGGTCCTGGTGACCACGGATGCCAGCCTTCGAGGCTGGGGAGCAGTCACACAGGGAAGAAACTTCCAAGGACTATGGACAAGTCAGGAGACTTCCCTGCACATAAATATTCTGGAACTAATTACAATGCCCTAAGTCAGGCAAAACCCCTGCTTCAAAACCAGCCGGTACTGATCCAGTCAGACAACATCACGGCAGTCGCCCATGTAAATCGACAGGGCGGCACGAGAAGCAGGACGGCGATGGCAGAAGCCACAAGGATTCTCCGATGGGCGGAAAATCACGTGTTAGCACTGTCAGCAGTGTTCATTCCGGGAGTGGACAACTGGGAAGCAGACTTCCTCAGCAGGCACGACCTCCACCCGGGAGAGTGGGGACTTCATCCAGAAGTCTTTCAAATGATTGTAAACCAGTGGGAAAAACCACAGGTGGACATGATGTCGTCCCGCCTAAACAAAAAGCTAGAAAAATATTGCGCCAGGTCAAGAGACCCACAGGCGATAGCTGTGGACGCTCTGGTAACACCGTGGGTGTACCGATCGGTTTATGTGTTCCCTCCTCTTCCTCTCATACCAAAGGTACTGAGGATAATAAGGAGAAGAGGAGTAAGAACTATACTCATTGTTCCGGATTGGCCAAGAAGAGCGTGGTATCCGGAACTTCAAGAAATGATGTCAGAGGACCCATGGCCTCTACCGCTCAGACAGGACCTGCTGCAGCAGGGGCCCTGTCTGTTCCAAGACTTACCGCGGCTGCGTTTGACGGCATGGCGGTTGAACACCGGATCCTGAAGGAAAAGGGCATTCCGGAGGAAGTCATTCCTACGCTGATAAAAGCTAGGAAAGAAGTAACCGCGAACCATTATCACCGCATTTGGCGAAAATATGTTGCGTGGTGTGAGGCCAGGCAGGCCCCAACGGAAGAATTTCAGCTGGGCCGGTTCCTGCACTTCCTACAGTCAGGGGTGACTATGGGCCTTAAATTGGGTTCCATTAAGGTCCAGATTTCGGCTCTGTCGATTTTCTTCCAGAGAGAACTGGCTTCACTACCTGAAGTTCAGACTTTTGTTAAGGGAGTGCTGCATATTCAGCCCCCTTTTGTGCCTCCAGTGGCAACTTGGGATCTCAACGTGGTGTTGGATTTCCTAAAGTCACATTGGTTTGAGCCACTGAAAACCGTGGATTTAAAATATATCACGTGGAAAGTGGTCATGTTGTTGGCCTTGGCTTCGGCCAGGCGTGTTTCAGAATTGGCGGCTTTGTCATGTAAAAGCCCTTATCTGATTTTCCATATGGATAGGGCAGAATTGAGGACTCGTCCCCAGTTTCTCCCCAAAGTGGTATCAGCGTTTCATCTGAACCAACCTATCGTGGTGCCTGCGGCTACGAATGACTTGGAGGCTTCCAAGTTGTTGGATGTAGTCAGGGCCCTAAAAATTTATGTTTCCAGGACAGCTGGAGTCAGGAAGACTGACTCGCTCTTTATCCTGTATGCACCCAACAAGTTGGGTGCACCTGCTTCTAAGCAGACTATTGCTCGCTGGATTTGTAGTACGATTCAGCTTGCACATTCTGCGGCTGGACTGCCGCGTCCTAAATCAGTAAAAGCCCATTCCACGAGGAAAGTGGGCTCTTCTTGGGCGGCTGCCCGAGGGGTCTCGGCTCTTCAACTTTGCCGAGCTGCTACTTGGTCAGGGGCAAACACGTTTGCTAAATTCTACAAATTTGATACCCTGGCTGAGGAGGACCTTGAGTTCTCTCATTCGGTGCTGCAGAGTCATCCGCACTCTCCCGCCCGTTTGGGAGCTTTGGTATAATCCCCATGGTCCTTACGGAGTCCCCAGCATCCACTTAGGACGTTAGAGAAAATAAGAATTTACTCACCGGTAATTCTATTTATCATAGTCCGTAGTGGATGCTGGGCGCCCATCCCAAGTGCGGATTGTCTGCAATACTTGTATATAGTTATTGCTTAACTATAGGGTTATTGTTCTGAGCCATCTGTTGAGAGGCTCAGTTGTTATCATGCTGTTAACTGGGTATAGTATCACGAGTTATACGGTGTGATTGGTGTGGCTGGTATGAGTCTTACCCGGGATTCAAAATCCTTCCTAATTGTGTCAGCTCTTCCGGGCACAGTGTCCTAACTGAGGTCTGGAGGAGGGTCTTAGTGGGAGGAGCCAGTGCACACCAGTAGTCTAAAGCTTTCTTTGTAGTTGTGCCCAGTCTCCTGCGGAGCCGCTAATCCCCATGGTCCTTAGGGAGTCCCCAGCATCCACTACGGACTATGAGAAATAGAATTACCGGTGAGTAAATTCTTATTTTTTTTTATTTTTTACCCATTTATAATTTTAGGTATTTTTACGTTATTATTTTTTATAATTGTATTTGCGCTTCTAGTTTTCATGAAATCATATTTATATCGATTGAAACGTCATTCCAGACATGTCAGTGGACTATAGCAGAGATACGAACTGGGAAACTACAAGTCCCAGTACACCATGACCGTTTATAAATTCTTATGATTGTCATTGGAAACATTTGAATTTTAAATAATGAAGGTTCTGTTTTATTGTAAGCAAATTGCAGAAGCCAACGATGCCGGGACATGAGCCGCTCCCTGAGGGTCAGTCACATGTGGCTGGAGGTGCTGTCACTTCCTTGGAAGCAGCAGTGACGGCGCTGTATGGCGACGCAGCAGGAGGCGTCTATTACACGCAGACGCCTCCTGCTGCACTAGTGATCCCACCTGCGTCCTCTGAACACACACACACACCATCTGGTGGCTTGCGGGACCCATGGGCACACGCAAGCCGTCTGTTGCAGAGGACAGGAAATTTCTGTGCAACCACGGAGATCCCTGGCCTTTTCCCTCCCCCTAAAGGGCGGTGACACGCCTCTGTTTTCAAAAACAGGCCATCACTGCCTGCCCCCAAACGGCATCAGAATGTCAATCACTGACAGTCTGAAGCCGTCCCTGCGTCCTATGCCTCGAGACCCTTTTACACACAAACATCAGTACTTTGTGCATCAGGACATACATCCAACCGGACCTGAATGAGGCACAGTGACGCGCCGGCTCCCCCGCGGCACAGTGACGCGCCGGCTCCCCCGCGGCACAGTGACGCGCCGGCTCCCCCGCGGCACAGTGACGCGCCGGCTCCCCCGCGGCACAGTGACGCGCCGGCTCCCCCGCGGCACAGTGACGCGCCGGCTCCCCCGCCTGTCCCCCGCGGCACAGTGACGCGCCGGCTCCCCCGCCTGTCCCCCGCGGCACAGTGACGCGCCGGCTCCCCCGCCTGTCCCCCGCGGCACAGTGACGCGCCGGCTCACCCACCGCTTACAGTGTTTTTTGTTTGAGTATGAATTGTGCCCGTAAAATATCTGTCTGCAGAGTTTTCTTTTGTCACTGTGTGTAATATTTGTGTATTTTCTCTCTTTGTTCAGGCGCTGGTCTTCCTTTGGAACGCCGATAAAGAAATTGTTGGTAGACTGCAGTGTTGTTCTTTCTCCGCTACAAGCCAGGAACCCCAATAGAAGCAACACCATGAGACGTTCGCCCACATCCGGCTACACCGGTATCGAAGACCCCTTCGAGAAGGAGAATGTTGGAGTGTCTCCTCTGAAGACGGGCGTAGCCAGGAAACTGCTTGTTTCACCTATGCAACCGGAAGATGGAGAAAAAGGTCCCCTGAGGTCACCCAGCGATGGTTCATCCCCGAAGAGCGCAGTGCCGGTGAAGACGTTTTACACGAATGTCAAAGCGTACGTCTCCCCTCTTGATAGGAAACTGATAAATAAAAGCAGGACAAGCCTGGATCAGAATTCCTCTCCTCTTAGTAAATCGGCAGCAAAAAGTCCAGATAGTTCCAAATTTACCAGAACAAAAAATCCACAAAGTCAAAAGAAAAGTATGGTTGGCAGAGATGCGGTGCCCACAAAAAGTGTAAAGAGCAAAACGAAGGGACCCGCCATCAAGCCGTCACCGAAAGCTTCAGAAAATGCCAGCGTAGCCCTTGGCTCTGAGAAAAGCACCACCCTGGGGCTGAAGTTAAAACCAAGGCTAAAGCTCACCATGGGAGCCGCGTTTTTTGCCACCAGCAAGAGGCCTCACCGTGCACCCAAGAGATTACCCAAGTTTCCTGCATCCTCAAAGTCTTCAGCAAACCGAAGCAAGCAGCCGAGTGCTGCGGCAGGGCCAGCCCCGAACTCTGGGGAGAAAGTCACGGGGACCAGCTGCGTAAGCCGGAAAAGGGTCAGCTGGGAGAAATCCCTGGTCTATGAGTTCTCCACATGGGGAAAGGAAGACGAGCGCAAAACAGTTGTTGAATCACCAGTGAACGAGAGCACAAAGACCAGCCCAGAGCAGACCAATGCGCGGCCTGAATGCAAGAGTCCATCTTCCCAGCAGGAGGGCAGTGGAACCACGGTACATAGCCACTATTTTATGGAGATTAATAACGTATTGTGAGATTAGCGCGCTTGTATTACCGTATCCTCATTGTTAGTGTTTAATGGATACTGTCAAAATATAGTACACTACATATATCAGCATGCATGGAAAGGCCAATGAGTGTTGTTGCTTTTCGGTGGAAGATGAATTGCACTTTCCTTGGTTATTAGACTAGTTTAGTTGCTGGGGAAGCTATTAATTAGTCAGTCTCTTAATCATAATCAACTTCAGTATGTCAAGTGAGAGAGCAAAGCAGTAGCGGAAGTTACAGACATACTGTATAAAGTTGGACGTGCAACTCCCGTTGATGAGCGATGGTCCGTTGCTGCCACCTGCTGGTGGCTTGTGCATACAGCAGCATCGTTTGTGAAATTCTCTTTATTTATTTTTTTATCCCCACAGCCAACGAGAAAGGAACCTGAGTGTCTCTTCAGTACAGACGACACTATACTGAAGTCCTCGCACCAGAAAGGTAAGGGTTGTTGGCAGTTCAACAATAAAGGGATATGCACTAATATAAAATAAGCTACTTCTGCTAGTGACACATTTATAGTAATATATTTTCTTTTTTCTTCAATTAGCTTCCTTAAATTATCCGATTTTCAGCAGCCCACCCGTAACCAAGAAAAGGTCAGTGTAGACCCTTCTACGGTATATAGTTACGTGTTGTTGTGTCAGCTCGGTGAACCTCTATGCAGATCAGGACTGTTATGGCAGATTCCTGTCTAGCTCGTGGCCACGGCATGACGCTCCGCATCACCTGCGTGTGTTGTGTACGGTAGTGGCGTTTTATTGTGTACATCGTTATTACATCTGGTACACGTCTGCCTGTAGATGCGACAGCGGAAATGGCACAAACACGGTCACAAGCTTTCTGGCCTCCCAGGATGCATCGGGGCTTCCCCATATAATCCCGCCCACTGACTCAGTCAAATCAGTTTTTTGCTTGGTGCGGCAGGAAGCCGCATGGTCACAGGGCTGCTGTAGATAAAGCAGCCTGAAGCTTTTATTATTTTATTTCTCTGACGTCCTAAGTGGATGCTGGGACTCCGTAAGGACCATGGGGAATAGCGGCTCCGCAGGAGACGGGGCACAAAAGTAAAGCTTTAGGATCAGGTGGTGTGCACTGGCTCCTCCCCCTATGACCCTCCTCCAAGCCTCCGTTAGATTTTTGTGCCCGAACGAGAAGGGTGCAGGCTAGGTGGCTCTCCTGAGCTGCTTAGAAGTAAAGTTTAAATAGGTTTTTTATTTTCAGTGAGACCTGCTGGCAACAGGCTCACTGCATCGAGGGACTAAGGGGAGAAGAAGCAAACTCACCTGCGTGCAGAGTGGATTGGGCTTCTTGGCTACTGGACATTAGCTCCAGAGGGACGATCACAGGTACAGCCTGGATGGGTCCCGGAGCCGCGCCGCCGGCCCCCTTACAGATGCTGAAGAGTGAAGAGGTCCAGAAATCGGCGGCAGAAGACGTTCCTGTCTTCATTAAGGTAGCGCACAGCACTGCAGCTGTGCGCCATTGCTCCCAGCACACTTCACACTGCGGTCACTGAGGGTGCAGGGCGCTGGGGGGGGGCGCCCTGGGCAGCAATGTAAATACCTCCTATGGCAAAAAATACATCACATATAGCCCCTGGGCTATATGGATGTATTTAACCCCTGCCAGTTTTCCAGATAAAAGCGGGAGAAGAGCCCGCTGAGAAGGAGGCGGGGCCTATCTCCTCAGCACACGGCGCCATTTTCCCACACAGCTCCGCTGGTAGGAAGGCTCCCAGACTCTCCCCTGCACTGCACTACAGAAACAGGGTACAACAGAGAGGGGGGGCACTTATTTGGCTAAAAATATATATAAGCAGCTATAAGGGATAGACACTTATTATAAGGTTGTCCCTATACAGTTTATAGCGCTTTGGTGTGTGCTGGCAAACTCTCCCTCTGTCTCCCCAAAGGGCTAGTGGGGTCCTGTCCTCTATCAGAGCATTCCCTGTGTGTGTGCTGTGTGTCGGTACGTTTGTGTCGACATGTATGAGGAGAAAAATGATGTGGAGACGGAGCAGATTGTCTGTAATAGTGATGTCACCCCCTAGGGGGTCGACACCCGAGTGGATGTACTGTTGAAAATGACGTGACAGTGTCAGCTCTGTATAAAAGACAGTGGTTGACATGAGACAGCCGGCTACTCAGCTTGTGCCTGTCCAAACGTCTCATAGGCCGTCAGGGGCTCTAAAGCGCCCGTTACCTCAGATGGCAGATACAGACGCCGACACGGATACTGACTCCTGTGTCGACGGTGAAGAGACAACCGTGATTTCCAATAGGGCCACACGTTACATGATTGAGGCAAGGGAAAATGTTTACACATTTCTGAGAGTACCACCAAAAAGGGGTATTATGTTTGGTGAGGAAAAACTACCTGTAGTTTTCCTGAATCTGAGAAATAAAATGATGATGCGTGGGTTTCCCCCCGATAACAATTGATAATTTCTAAAAAGTTATTGGCAGTATACCTTTTCCCGCCAGAGGTTAGGGTGCGTTGGGAAACACCCCCTAGGGGGGATAAGGCGCTCACACGCTTGTAAGAACAAGGGCTCTACCCTCTCCTGAGATGGCCGCCCTTAAGGATCCTGCTGATAGAAAGCAGGAGGGTATCCTAAAATGTATTTACACACATACTGGTGTTATACTGCGACCAGCAATCGCCTCAGCCTGGATGTGCAGTGCTGGGTTGGCGTGGTCGGATTCCCTGACTGGAAATATTGATATCCTAGATAAGGACAGTATATTATTGCCTATAGAGCATTTAAAATATATGCGAGATGCACAGCGGAATATTGCCGACTGGCATCAAGTATAAGTGCGTTGTCCAATTCTACCAGTAAAGTGGTCAGGTGAGGCGGATTCCAAACGGCATTTGGAAGTATTGCCTTAAAAAAGGGGACATTTGGGGTCGGTCTTTCAGACCTGGTGGCCACGGCAACAGCTGGGATATCCACGTTTGTACCCCAGGTCGCCTCTCAAAATAAGACGCAGTATTATCAGGCGCAGTCCTTTGTTGGCAAGCGGACAAAAGGTTCCTCTTTTCTGCTCGTGACAGAGGGAGAGGAAAAAGGCTACAGAGATGAGCCAGTTCCCAGGAACAGAAACCCTTTCCCGCCTCTGCCAAGCCCTCAGTATGATGCTAGGGCTTTACAAGCTCAGGCACGGTGGGGGCCCGTTCTCAATGAATTTCAGTGCGCAGTGGGCTCACTCGCAAGTAGACCCCTGGATCCTTCAGGTAATATTTCAGGGGTACAAATTGGAATTCGAGACGTCTCCCCCTCGCCGTTTCCAAAAGTCGGTTTTACCGACGTCTCCCTCTGACAGGGAGGCAGTTTTGGAAGCCATTCACAAGCTGTATTCCCAGCAGGTGATAATCAAGGTACCCCTCCTGCAAAAGCAAACGGGGTATTATTCCACACTATTGTGGTACCGAAGCCAGACGGCTCGGTGAGACCGATTCTAAATCTAAAATCTTTGAATACAGAGGTTCAAATTCAAGATTGAGTCACTCAGAGCAGTGATTGCGAACCTGGAAGAAGGGGACTACATGATGTCTCGGGACATCAAGGATGCTTACCTTCATGTCAAAAAATTTTACCCTTCTCACCAAGGGTACCTCAGGTTATGGTACAGAACTGTCACTATCAGTTCAGACGCTGCCGTAGGGATGGTCCACGGCACCCCGGGTCTTTACTAAAGTACGGACCGAAATGATGATATTCCTTCGAAGGAAGGGAATTTTAGTTATTCTTTACTTGGACGATTCCCTGATAAGGGTAAGATCCAGGGAACAGTTGGAGGTCAGTGTAGCACTATCTCAGGTAGTGTTGCGGCAGCACGATTGGATTCTCAATATTCCAAAATCGCAGCTGGTTCCGACGACTTGTCTTCTGTTCCTAGGGATGATCCTGGACACAGTCCAGAAAGAAGGTGTTTCTCCCGGAGGAGAAAGCCAGGGAGTTATCCGAGCTAGTCAGGAACCTCCTAAAACCGAGCCAAGTCTCAGTGCATCAATGCACAAGGGTTCTGTGTAAAAATGGTGGCTTCCTACGAAGCAATCCCATTTGGCAGATTCCACGCAAGGACTTTCCAGTGGGACCTACTGGAAAAATGGTCCGGGTCGCATCTTCAGATGCATCAGCGGATAACCCTGTCACCAAGGACAGGGGTATCCCTCCTGTGGTGGTTGCAGAGTGCTCTTCTTCTAGAGGGCCGCAGATTCGGCATTCAGGACTGGGTCCTGGTGACCACGGATGCCAGCCTGCGAGGCTGGGGAGCAGTCACACAGGGAAGGAATATCCAGGGCTTGTGGTCAAGCCTGGAGACATCACTTCACATAAATATCTGAAGCTAAGGGCCATTTACAATGCTCTAAGCTTAGCAAGACCTCTGCTTCAAGGTCAGCCGGTGTTGATCCAGTCGGACAACATTACGGCAGTCACCCACGTAAACAGACAGGGTGCCACAAGAAGCAGGAGGGCAATGGCAGAAGCTGCAAGGATTCTTCGCTGGGCGGAAAACCATGTGATAGCACTGTCAGCAGTATTCATTCCGGGAGTGGACAACTGGGAAGCAGATTTCCTCAGCACGACCTCCACCCGGGAGAGTGGGAACTTCACCCAGAAGTCCTCCACATGATTATAAACCGTTGGGAAAAACTCGACAGGTATTGCGCCAGGTCAAGGGACCCTCAGTCAATAGCTGTAAAGGCTCTGGTAACACCGTGGGTGTACCAATCAGTGTATGGGTTCCCTCCTCTGCCTCCCATACCCAAGGTACTGAGATTGATAAGATGGAGAGGAGTAAGCACTATATTCGTGGCTCCGGATTGGCCAATAAGGACTTGGTAACCGGAACTTCAAGAGATGCTCACGGAGGATCCGTAGCCTCTACCTCTAAGAAGGGACCTGCTCCAGCAAGGACCCTGTCTGTTCCAAGACTTACCGCGGCTGCGTTTGACGGCATGGCGGTTGAACGCCGGATCCTGAAGGAAAAAGGCATTCCGGATGAAGTCATCCCTATCCTGATCAAAGCCAGGAAGGATGTAACCGCAAAACATTATCACCGCATTTGGCGAAAATATGTTGCGTGGTGCGAGGCCAGTAAGGCCCGACGGAGGAAATTCGACGATTCCTACATTTCCTGCAAACAGGAGTGTCTATGGGCCTGAAATTGGGGTCCATTAAGGTTCAAATTTCTGCTCTGTCAATTTTCTTCCAAAAAGAACTAGCTTCAGTCCCTGAAGTTCAGACGTTTGTAAAAGGGGTACTGCATATACAGTCTCCTTTGGTGCCTTCAGTGGCACCTTGGGATCTCAATGTAGTTTTTGGGTCCCAAAAGTCACATTGGTTTGACCCACTTAAATCTATGGAGTTAAAATATCTCACAGGAAAAGTGGTCATGCTGTTGGCTCTGGCCTGGGCCAGGCGCGTGTCCGAATTGGCGGCTTTATCCTGTAAAAGCCCTTATCTGATTTTCCATTCGGACAGGACGGAATTGAGGACTTGTCCTCAGTTTCTCCCTAAGGTGGTTTCAGCGTCCACCTGAACCAACCTATTGTGGTGCCTGCGGCTACTAGGGACTTGGAGGACTCCAAGTTGCTAGACGTTGTCAAGGCCGGAAAATATATGTTTCCAGGACGGCTGGAGTCAGAAAATCTGACTCGCTGTTCATCCTGTATGCACCCAACAAGCTGGGTGCTCCTGCTTCTAAGCAGACGATTGCTCGTTGGATTTGTAGTACAATTCAGCTTGCACACTCTGTGGCAGGCCTGCCACAGCCAAAATCTGTTAAAGCCCATTCCACAAGGAAAGTGGGCTCATCTTGGGCGGCTGCCCGAGGGGTCTCGGCTTTACAACTTTGCCGAGCAGCTACTTGGTCAGGGGCAAACACGTTTGCTAAATTCTACAAATTTGATACCCTGGCTGAGGAGGACCTGGAGTTCTCTCATTCGGTGCTGCAGAGTCATCCGCACTCTCCCGCCCGTTTGGGAGCTTTGGTATAATCCCCATGGTCCTTACGGAGTCCCAGCATCCACTTAGGACGTCAGAGAAAATAAGAATTTACTTACCGATAATTCTATTTCTCGTAGTCCGTAGTGGATGCTGGGCGCCCATCCCAAGTGCGAATTGTCTGCAATACTTGTATATAGTTATTGTTACAATAACATCGGGTTGTTTATTGTTGTGAGCCATCTTTCAGAGGCTCCTACGTTTTATCATACTGTTAACTGGGTTCAGATCACAAGTTGTATGGTGTGATTGGTGTGGCTGGTATGAGTCTTACCCGGGATTCAAAATCCTTCCTTATTATGTACGCTCGTCCGGGCACAGTATCCTAACTGAGGCTTGGAGGAGGGTCATAGGGGGAGTAGCCAGTGCACACCACCTGATCCTAAAGCTTTACTTTTGTGCCCTGTCTCCTGCGGAGCCGCTATTCCCCATGGTCCTTACGGAGTCCCAGCATCCACTACGGACTACGAGAAATAGAATTATCGGTAAGTAAATTCTTATTTTCTCTAACGTCCTAGTGGATGCTGGGGACTCCGAAAGGACCATGGGGAATAGCGGCTCCGCAGGAGACTGGGCACATCTAAAGAAAGCTTTAGGACTATCTGGTGTGCACTGGCTCCTCCCCCTATGACCCTCCTCCAAGCCTCAGTTAGATCTCTGTGCCCGAACGAGAAGGGTGCACACTAGGGGCTCTCCTGAGCTTCTTAGTGAAAGTTTTAGTTTAGGTTTTTTATTTTCAGTGAGACCTGCTGGCAACAGGCTCACTGCATCGAGGGACAAAGGGGAGAAGAAGCGAACTCACCTGCGTGCAGAGTGGATTGGGCTTCTTAGGCTACTGGACATTAGCTCCAGAGGGACGATCACAGGCCCAGCTTGGATGGGTCCCAGAGCCGCGCCGCCGGCCCCCTTACAGAGCCAGAAGACAGAAGAGGTCCGGAAAATCGGCGGCAGAAGACGTCCTGTCTTCAACAAGGTAGCGCACAGCACTGCAGCCGTGCGCCATTGCTCTCAGCACACTTCACACTCCGGTCACTGAGGGTGCAGGGCGCTGGGGGGGGCGCCCTGAGACGCAATAATAAACACCTTGGATGGCAAAAAATGCATCACATATAGCTCCTGGGCTATATGGATGCATTTAACCCCTGCCAGAATACACAGAAAAACGGGAGATAAGGCCGCCGAGAAGGGAGCGGAGCCTATCTCCTCAGCACACTGGCGCCATTTTCCCTCACAGCTCCGTTGGAGGGAAGCTCCCTGGCTCTCCCCTGCAGTCACTACACTACAGAAAGGGTTAAAAAAGAGAGGGGGGCACACATTAGGCGCAGTATTAACTATACAGCAGCTATAAGGGGAAAAACACTTATATAAGGTTATCCCTGTATATATATAGCGCTCTGGTGTGTGCTGGCAAACTCTCCCTCTGTCTCCCCAAAGGGCTAGTGGGGTCCTGTCCTCTATCAGAGCATTCCCTGTGTGTGTGCTGTATGTCGGTACTTTTGTGTCGACATGTATGAGGAGAAAAATGATGTGGAGACGGAGCAGATTGCCTGTAATAGTGATGTCACCCCCTAGGGGGTCGACACCTGAGTGGATGAACTGTTGGAAGAAATTACGTGACAGTGTCAGCTCTGTATAAAAGACAGTGGTTGACATGAGACAGCCGGCTACTCAGCTTGTGCCTGTCCAGACGTCTCATAGGCCGTCAGGGGCTATAAAGCGCCAGTTACCTCAGATGGCAGATATAGACGCCGACACGGATACTGACTCCAGTGTCGACGGTGAAGAGACAAATGTGACTTCCAGTAGGGCCACACGTTACATGATTGAGGCAATGAAAAATGTTTTACACATTTCTGATAATACGAGTACCACCAAAAAAAAGGGGTATTATGTTCGGTGAGGAAAAACTACCTGTAGTTTTCCTAAATCTGAGAAATTAAATGAGGTGTGTGATGATGCGTGGGTTTCCCCCCGATAACAACTGATAATTTCTAAAATGTTATTGGCATTATATCCTTTCCCGCCAGAGGTTAGGGTGCGTTGGGAAACACCCCCTAGGGTGGATAAAGCGCTCACACGCTTGTAAGGGCTCTATCCTCTCCTGAGATGGCCGCCCTTAAGGATCCTGCTGATAGAAAGCAGGACGGTATCCTAAAATGTATTTCTCTATCGTCCTAAGTGGATGCTGGGGTTCCTGAAAGGACCATGGGGAATAGCGGCTCCGCAGGAGACAGGGCACAAAAAAGTAAAGCTTTACTAGGTCAGGTGGTGTGCACTGGCTCCTCCCCCTATGACCCTCCTCCAGACTCCAGTTAGATTTTGTGCCCGAACGAGAAGGGTGCAATCTAGGTGGCTCTCCTAAAGAGCTGCTTAGAGAAAGTTTAGTTTAGGTTTTTTTCTTTACAGTGAGTCCTGCTGGCAACAGGATCACTGCAACGTGGGACTTAGGGGGAAAGTAGTAAACTCACCTGCATGCAGAGTGGATTTGCTGCTTGGCTACTGGACACCATTAGCTCCAGAGGGATCGAACACAGGCCCAGCCGTGGAGTCCGGTCCCGGAGCCGCGCCGCCGACCCCCTTGCAGATGCTGAAGCGTGAAGAGGTCCGGAAACCGGCGGCTGAAGACTCCTCAGTCTTCATAAGGTAGCGCACAGCACTGCAGCTGTGCGCCATTTTCCTCTCAGCACACTTCACTGGGCAGTCACTGAGGGTGCAGAGCGCTGGGGGGGGGCGCTCTGAGAGGCAAATATAAACCTTATACAAGGCTAAAAATACCTCACATATAGCCCATAGGGGCTATATGGAGATATTTAACCCCTGCCTGACTGGAAAAATAGCGGGAGAAGAACCCGCCGAAAAAGGGGCGGGGCCTATCTCCTCAGCACACGGCGCCATTTTCTGTCACAGCTCCGCTGGTCAGAACGGCTCCCAGGTCTCTCCCCTGCACTGCACTACAGAAACAGGGTAAAACAGAGAGGGGGGGCACATTAATGGCTATATATATATATATATATATTAAAGCAGCTATAAGGGAGCACTTAATATAAGGATATCCCTTGTATATATAGCGCTTTGTGGTGTGTGCTGGCAGACTCTCCCTCTGTCTCCCCAAAAGGGCTAGTGGGTCCTGTCTTCATTAGAGCATTCCCTGTGAGTTTGCGGTGTGTGTCGGTACGTGGTGTCGACATGTATGAGGACGATATTGGTGTGGAGGCGGAACAATTGCCAAATATGCAGATGTCACCCCCCAGGGGGTCGACACCAGAATGGATGCCTTTATTTGTGGAATTACGTGATGGTTTATCTTCCCTTAAACAGTCAGTTGAGGACATGAGGCGGCCGGACAATCAATTAATGCCTGTCCAGGCGCCTCAAACACCGTCAGGGGCTGTAAAACGCCCTTTGCCTCAGTCGGTCGACACAGACCCAGACACGGGCACTGATTCCAGTGACGACGGTAGAAATTCAAACGTATTTTCCAGTAGGGCCACACGTTATATGATTTTGGCAATGAAGGAGACGTTACATTTAGCTGATACTACAGATACCGTAAAACAGGGTATTATGTATGGTGTGAAAAAACTACAAACAGTTTTTCCTGAATCAGAAGAATTAAATGACGTGTGTGATGAAGCGTGGGTTGCTCCTGATAAAAAGTTGATAATTTCAAAAAAGTTATTGGCATTATACCCTTTCCCGCCAGAGGTTAGGGCGCGCTGGGAAACACCCCCTAAGGTGGACAAGGCGCTCACACGCTTATCCAAACAAGTGGCGTTACCCTCTCCTGAGACGGCCGCACTTAAGGATCCATCAGATAGAAAGATGGAAGTTATTCAAAAGAATATATACACACATGCAGGTGTTATACTACGACCAGCTATAGCAACTGCCTGGATGTGCAGTGCTGGAGTAGTTTGGTCAGAATCCCTGATTGAAAATATTGATACCCTAGATAGGGACAATGTTTTACTGTCGTTAGAACAAATAAAGGATGCATTTATCTATATGCGTGATGCACAGAGGGATATTTGCACACTGGCATCTCGGGTGAGTGCTATGTCCATTTCAGCCAGAAGAGCCTTATGGACACGACAGTGGACAGGCGATGCGGATTCAAAACGTCACATGGAGGTTTTGCCGTATAAAGGGGAGGAGTTATTTGGAGTTGGTCTATCAGACTGGGTGGCCACGGCTACTGCCGGGAAATCCACTTTTTTACCTCAAGTCACTCCCCAACAGAGAAAGGCACCGACCTTTCAACCGCAGCCTTTTCGCTCCTACAAAAATAAGAGAGCAAAGGGCTTGTCGTACCTGCCACGAGGCAGAGGAAGAGGGAAGAGACACCAACAGGCAGCTCCTTCCCAGGAACAGAAGCCCTCCCCGGCTCCTGCAAAAACCTCAGCATGACGCTGGGGCCTCTCAAGCGGACTCGGGGACAGTGGGGGGCCGTCTCAAAAATTACAGCGCGCAGTGGGCTCACTCGCAGGTAGACCCCTGGATCCTGCAGATAATATCTCAGGGGTACAGGTTGGAATTAGAGACGGATCCTCCTCATCGTTTCCTGAAGTCTGCCTTACCAACCGTCTCTTCCGAAAGGGAGAGGGTGTTGGAAGCCATTCACAAGCTGTACGCTCAGCAGGTGATAGTCAAAGTACCCCTATTACAACAAGGAAAGGGGTATTATTCCACTCTATTTGTGGTACCGAAGCCGGATGGCTCGGTAAGGCCTATTCTAAATCTGAAGTCCTTGAACCTCTACATAAAAAAGTTCAAGTTCAAGATGGAGTCACTCAGAGCAGTGATAGCGAACCTGGAAGAAGGGGACTTTATGGTATCCTTGGACATCAAGGATGCGTATCTACACGTTCCGATTTACCCCGCACACCAGGGGTACCTCAGGTTCATTGTTCAAAACTGTCACTATCAGTTTCAGACGCTGCCGTTCGGATTGTCCACGGCGCCTCGGGTCTTTACCAAGGTAATGGCCGAGATGATGATTCTTCTTCGAAGAAAAGGCGTATTGGTTATCCCATACTTGGACGATCTCCTAATAAGGGCAAGGTCCAGAGAACAGCTGGAGACAGCTTTAGCACTATCTCAAGAGGTGCTAAGACAACACGGGTGGATTCTGAATATTCCAAAATCCCATTTAATCCCGACAACTCGTCTGCTGTTCCTAGGAATGATTCTGGACACGGTTCAGAAAAAGGTTTTCCTTCCAGAGGAAAAAGCCAAGGAGTTATCCGATCTGGTCAGGAACCTCCTAAAACCAGGAAAAGTGTCAGTACATCAATGCACAAGAGTCCTGGGAAAAATGGTGGCTTCTTACGAAGCAATTCCATTCGGCAGATTCCATGCAAGAATATTCCAAAGGGATCTGTTGGACAAATGGTCAGGGTCGCATCTGCAGATGCACCTGCGAATAACCCTGTCACCAAAGACAAGGGTGTCACTTCTGTGGTGGTTGCAGAAGGCTCACCTATTAGAAGGCCGCAGATTCGGCATTCAGGATTGGATCCTGGTGACCACGGACGCCAGCCTGAGAGGCTGGGGAGCAGTCACACAAGGAAGAAACTTCCAGGGAGTATGGACGAGTCTGGAAAAGTCTCTTCACATAAACATTCTGGAACTAAGAGCAATCTACAATGCTCTAAGCCAGGCGGAACTTCTCCTGCAAGGAAAGCCGGTGTTGATTCAGTCGGACAACATCACGGCGGTCGCCCATGTAAACAGGCAGGGCGGCACAAGAAGCAGGAGTGCAATGGCAGAAGCTGCCAAGATTCTTCGCTGGGCGGAGAATCACGTGATAGCACTGTCAGCAGTGTTCATCCCGGGCGTGGACAACTGGGAAGCAGACTTCCTCAGCAGACACGATCTTCATCCGGGAGAGTGGGGTCTACATCCAGAAGTCTTCAACATGTTAATAGACCGTTGGGAAAGACCAATTGTAGACATGATGGCGTCTCGCCTCAACAAGAAACTGGACAAATATTGCGCCAGGTCAAGAGATCCACAGGCAATAGCTGTGGACGCACTGGTAACTCCTTGGGTGTACCAGTCAGTGTATGTGTTTCCTCCTCTGCCGCTCATACCAAAGGTATTGAAGATCATACGGCAAAGAAGAGTAAGAACAATACTAGTGGTTCCGGATTGGCCGAGAAGGACTTGGTATCCGGAACTTCAAGAGATGCTCACGGACGAACCGTGGCCTCTACCTCTGAGAAGGGACCTGCTACAGCAGGGTCCCTGTCTTTTTCAAGACTTACCGCGGCTGCGTTTGACGGCATGGCGGTTGAACGCCAGATCCTAAAAGGGAAAGGCATTCCAGAAGAAGTCATTCCTACCTTGATTAAGGCACGGAAGGAAGTCACCGTGAAACATTATCACCGCATTTGGCGAAAATATGTAGCGTGGTGCGAGGATCGGAGGGTTCCGACGGAGGAATTCCAACTGGGTCGTTTCCTACATTTCCTGCAATCAGGATTATCTATGGGTCTCAAATTGGGATCCATTAAGGTTCAAATTTCGGCCCTGTCAATATTCTTCCAAAAAGAATTGGCCTCTGTCCCTGAGGTCCAGACTTTTGTCAAGGGAGTACTGCATATACAGCCTCCTGTGGTGCCTCCGGTGGCACCGTGGGATCTAAATGTAGTTTTAGATTTCCTCAAATCCCATTGGTTTGAACCATTGAAAAAGGTGGATTTGAAATATCTCACATTGAAAGTGACTATGTTACTAGCCCTGGCCTCTGCCAGGAGAGTATCTGAATTGGCGGCTTTATCTTATAAAAGTCCTTATCTAATCTTCCATTCGGATAGGGCAGAACTGCGGACTCGTCCGCATTTTCTCCCTAAAGTGGTATCAGCATTTCATCTGAACCAACCTATTGTGGTGCCTGCGGCCACTAGCGACTTGGAGGACTCCAAGTTGTTGGACGTTGTCAGAGCCTTAAAAATATACATTGCAAGGACGGCTGGAGTCAGAAAATCTGACTCGCTGTTTATATTGTATGCACCCAACAAGTTGGGCGCACCTGCTTCTAAGCAGTCGATTGCTCGTTGGATTTGTAACACAATTCAACTTGCACATTCTGTGGCAGGCCTGCCACAGCCTAAAACTGTAAAAGCCCACTCCACAAGGAAGGTGGGCTCATCTTGGGCGGCTGCCCGAGGGGTCTCGGCATTACAACTCTGCCGAGCAGCTACGTGGTCGGGGGAGAACACGTTTGTAAAATTTTACAAATTTGATACCCTGGCAAAGGAGGACCTGGAGTTCTCTCATTCGGTGCTGCAGAGTCATCCGCACTCTCCCGCCCGTTTGGGAGCTTTGGTATAATCCCCATGGTCCTTTCAGGAACCCCAGCATCCACTTAGGACGATAGAGAAAATAAGAATTTACTTACCGATAATTCTATTTCTCGGAGTCCGTAGTGGATGCTGGGCGCCCATCCCAAGTGCGGATTATCTGCAATACTTGTACATAGTTATTGTTAACTAATTCGGGTTATTGTTAAGGAGCCATCTTTAAGAGGCCCTTTCTGTTGTCATACTGTTAACTGGGTTTAGATCACAAGTTGTACGGTGTGATTGGTGTGGCTGGTATGAGTCTTACCCGGGATTCAAAATGCCTCCCTTATTGTGTATGCTCGTCCGGGCACAGTACCTAACTGGAGTCTGGAGGAGGGTCATAGGGGGAGGAGCCAGTGCACACCACCTGACCTAGTAAAGCTTTACTTTTTTGTGCCCTGTCTCCTGCGGAGCCGCTATTCCCCATGGTCCTTTCAGGAACCCCAGCATCCACTACGGACTCCGAGAAATAGAATTATCGGTAAGTAAATTCTTATTTTACACACATACTGGTGTTATACTGCGACCAGCAATCGCCTCAGCCTGGATGTGCAGTGCTGGGTTGGCGTGGTCGGATTCCCTGACTGAAAATATTGATACCCTAGATAGGGACAGTATATTTTTGCCTATAGAGCATTTGAAAGATGCATTTCTATATATGCGTGATGCACAGCGGAATATTTGCCGACTGGCATCAAGTCTTGCGTTGTCCATTTCTCTATCGTCCTAGTGGATGCTGGGGTTCCTGAAAGGACCATGGGGAATAGCGGCTCCGCAGGAGACAGGGCACAAAAAGTAAAGCTTTAGGATCAGGTGGTGTGCACTGGCTCCTCCCCCTATGACCCTCCTCCAAGCCTCAGTTGGATTTTTGTGCCCGGCCGAGAAGGGTGCAATCTAGGTGGCTCTCCTAAAGAGCTGCTTAGAAAAGTTTAGCTTAGGTTTTTTATTTTACAGTGAGTCCTGCTGGCAACAGGATCACTGCAACGAGGGACTTAGGGGAGAAGAAGTGAACTCACCTGCGTGCAGGATGGATTGGCTTCTTTGGCTACTGGACATTAGCTCCAGAGGGACGATCACAGGTACAGCCTGGATGGTCACCGGAGCCTCGCCGCCGGCCCCCTTGCAGATGCTGAAACAAGAAGAAGGTCCAGAATCGGCGGCATGAAGACTCCTCAGTCTTCTTAAGGTAGCGCACAGCACTGCAGCTGTGCGCCATTTCCTCTCAGCACACTTCACACGGCAGTCACTGAGGGTGCAGGGCGCTGGAAGGGGGGCGCCCTGGGAGGCAATGAAAACCTATTTTTGGCTAAAAATACCTCACATATAGCCTCCGGGGGCTATATGGAGATATTTAACCCCTGCCAGAATCCGTTAAGAGCGGGAGACGAGGCCGCCGAAAAAGGGGCGGGGCCTATCTCCTCAGCACACAGCGCCATTTTCCCTCACAGAAAGGCTGGAGGGAAGGCTCCCAGGCTCTCCCCTGCACTGCACTACAGAAACAGGGTTAAAACAGAGAGGGGGGGCACTAATTTGGCGTTAGAAATATATAAAAAAGATGCTATAAGGGAAAACACTTATATAAGGTTGTCCCTATATAATTATAGCGTTTTTGGTGTGTGCTGGCAAACTCTCCCTCTGTCTCTCCAAAGGGCTAGTAGGTCCTGTCCTCTATCAGAGCATTCCCTGTGTGTGTGCTGTGTGTCGGTACGTGTGTGTCGACATGTATGAGGACGATGTTGGTGAGGAGGCGGAGCAATTGCCTGTAATGGTGATGTCACTCTCTAGGGAGTCGACACCGGAATGGATGGCTTATTTAGGGAATTACGTGATAATGTCAACACGCGGCAAGGTCGGTTGACGACATGAGACGGCCGACAAACAATTAGTACCGGTCCAGACGTCTCAAAAACACCGTCAGGGGTTTTAAAACGCCCGTTTACTTTAGTCGGTCGACACAGACACAGACAGGGACACTGAATCCAGTGTCGACGGTGAATAAACAAACGTATTCCTTATTAGGGCCACACGTTAAGGGCAATGAAGGAGGTGTTACATATTTCTGATACTACAAGTACCACAAAAGAGGGTATTATGTGGGATGTGAAAAAACTACCGTAGTTTTTCCTGAATCAGATAAATTAAATGAAGTGTGTGATGATGCGTGGGTTCCCCCCGATAGAAAATATGGGCGGTATACCCTTTCCCGCCAGAAGTTAGGGCGCGTTGGGAAACACCCCTTAGGGTGGATAAGGCGCTCACACGCTTATCAGAACAAGTGGCGGTACCGTCTATAGATAGGGCCGTCCTCAAGGAGCCAGCTGACAGGAGGCTGGAAAATATCATAAAAAGTATATACACACATACTGGTGTTATACTGCGACCAGCGATCGCCTCAGCCTGGATGTGCAGAGCTGGGGTGGCTTGGTCGGATTCCCTGACTAAAAATATTGATACCCTTGACAGGGACAGTATTTTATTGACTATAGAGCATTTAAAGGATGCATTTCTATATATGCGAGATGCACAGAGGGATATTTGCACTCTGGCATCAAGAGTAAGTGCGATGTCCATATCTGCCAGAAGATGTTTATGGACACGACAGTGGTCAGGTGATGCAGATTCCAAACGGCACAAAGGTGTATTGCCGTATAAAGGAAGAGGAGTTATTTGGGGTCGGTCCATCGGACCTGGTGGCCACGGCAACTGCTGGAAAATCCACCGTTTTTTACCCTAAGTCACATCTCTGCAGAAAAAGACACCGTCTTTTCAGCTTCAGTCCTTTCGTCCCTATAAGAGTCATATCTGCCCAGGGATAGAGGAAAGGGAAGAAGACTGCAGCAGGCAGCCCATTCCCAGGAACAGAAGCGTTCCACCGCTTCTGACAAGCTCTCAGCATGACGCTGAGACCGTACAGGACCCCTGGATCCTACAAGTAGTATCCCAGGGGTACAGATTGGAATGTCGAGACGTTTCCCCTGCGCAGGCTCCTGAAGTCTGCTTTACCAAGGTCTCCCTCCGACAAGGAGGCAGTATGGGAAACAATTCACGAGCTGTATTCCCAGCAGGTGATAATTAAATTACCCCTCCTACAACAAGAAAAGGGGTATTATTCCACACTATATTGTGGTACTGAAGCCAGAAGGCTAGGTGAGACCTATTCTAAATCTAAAAAAATTTGAACACTTACAAAGGTTCAAATCAAGATGGAGTCACTCAGAGCAGTGATAACGAACCGGGAAGAAGGGGACTATATGGTGTCCCGAGACATCAGGGATGCTTACCTCCATGTCCCAAATTTGCCCTTATCACTAAGGGTACCTCAGGTTCGTGGTACAGAACTGTCACTATCAGTTTCAGACGCTGCCGTTTGGATTGTCCACGGCACCCCGGGTCTTTACCAAGGTAATGGCCGAAATGATGGTTCTTCTTCGAAGAAAAGGCGTCTTAATTATCCCTTACTTGGACGATCTCCTGATAAGGGCAAAGTCCAGGGAACAGTTGGAGGTCGGAGTAGCACTATCTCGGATACTGTTACAACAGCAGGGGTGGATTCTAAATATTCCAAAATCGCAGCTGATCCCGACAACAAGTCTCCTGTGCTTAGGGATGATTCTGGACACAGTCCAGAAAAAGGTGTTTCTCCCGGAAGAGAAAGCCAGGGAGTTATCCGAGCTAGTCAGGAACCTCCTAAAATCAGTGCATCATTGCACAAAGGGCATGGTAAAAAAATGGTGACTTCCTTCGAAGCAATTCCAGTCGGCAGATTTCATGCAAGAACTTTTCAGTGGGATCTGCTGGACAAATGGTCCGGATCGCATCTTCAGATGCATCAGCGGATAACCCTATATCCAAGGACAAGGGTGTCTCTCCTGTGGTGGTTACAGAGTGCTCATCTTCTAGAGGGCCGCAGATTCGGCATTCAGTTTTGGATGTTGGTGACCACGGAGGCCAGCCCGAGAGGCTGGGGAGCAGTCACACAAGGAAAAAATTTCCAGGGAGTGTGATCAAGTCTGGAGACTTTTCTCCACATAAATATAGCTAAGGGTAAATTTATAATGCTCTAAGCTTAGCAAGACCTCTGCTTCAAGGTCAGCCGGTATTGATCCAGTGGGATAAAACATCACGGCAGTCGCCCACGTAAATAGACAGGGCGGCACAAGAAGCAGGAGGGCAGTGGCAAAAACTGCAAGGACTTTTCGCTGGGCGGAAAATCATGTGATAGCACTGTCAGCAGTGTTTCATTCCGGGAATGGAAACTGGGAAGCAGACTTCCTCAGTAGGCACGACCTCCACCCGGCAGAGTGGGAACTTCATGGGGAAGTTTTCCACATGATTGTAAACCGTTGGGAATTACCAAAGGTGGACATGATGGCGTCCCGTCTGAACAAAAAACGGGACAGGTATTGCGCCAGGTTAAGAGACCCTCAGGCAATAGCTGTGGACGTTCTGGTAACACCGTGGGTGTACCAGTCGGTGTATGTGTTCCATCCTCTGCTTTTATACCTAAGGTACTGAGAATTATAAGACGTAGAGGAGTAAGAACTATACTCATGGCTCCGGATTGGCCAAGAAGGACTTGGTACCCGGAACTTCAAGAGATGCTCACAGAGGACTTATGGCCTCTGCCGCTAAGAAGGGACTTGTTTCAGCAAGTACCATGTCTGTTCCAAGACTTACCGCAGCTGCGTTTGACGGCATGGCGGTGGAACGCCGGATCCTAAGGGAAAAGGCATTCAGGAAGAGGTCATTCCTACCCTGGTCAAAGCCAGAAAGGAGGTGACCGCACAACATTATCACCACATGTGGCGAAAATATGTTGCGTGGTGTGAGGCCAGGAAGGCCCCACGAAGAAATTTCAACTCGGTCGATTCCTGCATTTCCTGCAAACAGGAGTGTCTATGGGCCTCAAATTGGGGTCCATTAAGGTTCAAATTTCGGCCCTGTCGATTTTTCTTCCAGAAAGAATTGGCTTCAGTTCCTGAAGTCCAGAAGTTTGTCAAGGGAGTATTGCATATACAACCCCCTTTTGTGCCTCCAGTGGCACTGTGGGATCTCAACGTAGTTCTGGGATTCCTCAAAACACATTGGTTTAAAACCAGTCAAATCTGTGGATTTGAAGCATCTCACATGAAAAGTGAACATGCTCTTGGACCTGGCCTGGACCAGGCGAGTGTCAAATTGGTGGGTTTTTTTCTCAAGCCCATATCTGTTTGTCCATTCGGACAGGGCAGAGCTGCGGACTCGTCCCCAGTTCTCTCCCTAAGGTGGTGTCAGTGTTTCACCTGAACCAGCTTATTGTGGTGTCTTGCGCCTACTAGGGACTTGGAGGACTCCAAGTTGCTAGATGTGGTCAGGGCCCTGAAAATATAGGTTCCAGGACGGCTGGAGTCAGGAAAACTGACTTGCTGTTATCCTGTATGCACCCAACAAACTGGGTGCTCTTGCTTCTAAGCAGACTTTTGCTAGTTGGATGTGTAATACAATTCAGCTTGCACATTCTGTGGCAGGCCTGCCACAGCCAAAATATGTAAATGCCCATTCCACAAGGAAGGGGGCTCATCTTGGGCGGCTGCCCGAGGGGTCTCGGCTTTACAACTTTGCCGAGCGGCTATTTAGTCAGGGGCAAACACGTTTGTAAAATCCTACAAATTTGATAACCTGGCTAAGGAGGACCTGGAGTTCTCTCATTCGGTGCTGCAGAGTCATCCGCACTCTCCCGCCCGTTTGGGAGCTTTGGTATAATCCCCATGGTCCTTTCAGGAACCCCAGCATCCACTAGGACGATAGAGAAAATAAGAATTTACTTACCGATAATTCTATTTCTCGGAGTCCGTAGTGGATGCTGGGCGCCCATCCCAAGTGCGGATTATCTGCAATACTTGTACATAGTTACAAAAATCGGGTTATTATTGTTGTGAGCCATCTTTCAGAGGCTCCGCTGTTATCATACTGTTAACTGGGTTCAGATCACAGGTTGTACAGTGTGATTGGTGTGGCTGGTATGAGTCTTACCCGGGATTCATAAATCCTTCCTTATTGTGTACGCTCGTCCGGGCACAGTATCCTAACTGAGGCTTGGAGGAGGGTCATAGGGGGAGGAGCCAGTGCACACCACCTGATCCTAAAGCTTTACTTTTTGTGCCCTGTCTCCTGCGGAGCCGCTATTCCCCATGGTCCTTTCAGGAACCCCAGCATCCACTACGGACTCCGAGAAATAGAATTATCGGTAAGTAAATTCTTATTTTCTACCAGTAGAGGGTTATGGACACGTCAGTGGTCAGGTGATGCGTATTCCAAACGGCATTTGGAAGTATTGCCTTATTAAGGGGAGGAGTTAATTGGGGTCGGTCTTTCAGACCTGGTGGCCACGGCAACAGCTGGGAAATCCACGTTTGTACCCAAGGTCGCCTCTCAACATGAGAAGACACCGTATTATCAGGCGCAGTCTTTTCGTGGATAAGCGGCCAAAAGGTTCCTCATTTCTGCCCCGTGACAGAAGAGGAAAAAGGCTGCAGAAATCAGCCAGTTCCCAGGAACAGGAACCCTCTCCCGCCTCTGCCAAGCCCTCAGTATACGCTGGGGCTTTACAAGCAGAATCAGGCACGGTGGGGGGGCCCGTCTCAATGAATTTCAGCGCGCAGTGGGCTCACTCGCAAGTAGACCCCTGGATCCTTCAGGTGATATCTCAACGGTACAAATTAGAATTCGAGACGTCTCCCCCTCGCCGTTTCCTAAAGTCGGCTTTACCGATGTCTCCTTCTGACAGGGAGACAGTTTTGGAAGCCATTCACAAGCTGTATTCCCAGCAGGTGATAATCAATATACCCCTCCTGCAACAGGGAACGGGGTATTATTCCACACTGTTGTGGTACCGAAGCCGGACGGCTCGGTGAGACCGATTCTAAATCTAAAATCTTTGAACACTTACATACAGAGGTTCAAATTCAAGATTGAATCACTCAGAGCAGTGATTGCAAACCTGGAAGAAGGGGACTACATGATGTCTCGGGACATCAAAGATGCTTACCTTCATGTCAAAATTTACCCTTCTCACCAAGGGTACCTCAGGTTTATGGTACAGAACTGTCACTATCAGTTCAGACGCTGCTGTATGGATGGTCCACGGCACCCCGGGTCTTTACCAAGGTAATGGCCGAAATGATGATATTCCTTCAAAGGAAGGGAATTTTAGTTATCCCTTACTTGGACAATTCCCTGATAAGGGTAAGATCCAGGGAACAGTTGGAGGTCGGTGTAGCACTATCTCAGGTAGTGTTGCTGCAGCACGGTTGGATTCTCAATATTCCAAAATCGCAGCTGGTTCCGACGACTTGTCTTCTGTTCCTAGGGATGATCCTGGACACAGTCCAGAAAAAGGTGTTTCTCCCGGAGGAGAAAGCCAGGGAGTTATCCGAGCTAGTCAGGAACCTCCTAAAACCGAGCCAAGTATCAGTGCATCAATGCACAAGGGTTCTGGGTAAAATGGTGGCTTCCTACGAAGCAATCCCATTCGGCAGATTCCACGCAAGAACTTTCCAGTGGGACCTGCTGGACAAATGGTCCGGGTCGCATCTTCAGATGCATCAGCGGATAACCCTGTCACCAAGGACAAGGGTGTCCCTCCTGTGGTGGTTGCAGAGTGCTCATCTTCTAGAGGGCCGCAGATTCGGCATTCAGGACTGGGTCCTGGTAACCACGGATGCCAGCCTGCGAGGCTGGGGAGCAGTCACACAGGGAAGGAATATCCAGGACTTATGGTCAAGCCTGGAGACATCACTTCACATAAATATCCTGAAGCTAAGGGACATTTACAATGCTCTAAGCTTAGCAAGACCTCTGCTTCAAGGTCAGCCGGTGTTGATCCAGTCGGACAACATCACGGCAGTCACCCACGTAAACAGACAGGGTGGCACAAGAAGCAGGAGGGCAATGGCAGAAGCTGCAAGGATTCTTCGCTGGGCGGAAAATCATGGGATAGCACTGTCAGCAGTATTCATTCCGGGAGTGGACAACTGGGAAGCAGACTTCCTCAGCACGACCTCCACCCGGGAGAGTGGGGACTTCACCCAGAAGTCTTCCACATGATTATAAAAACTCGACAGGTATTGCGCCAGGTCCAGGGACCCTCAGGCAATAGCTGTAGACGCTCTGGTAACACCGTGGGTGTACCAGTCAGGGTATGTGTTCCCTCCTCTGCCTCTCATACCCAAGGTACTGAGATTGATAAGATGGTGAGGAGTAAGCACTATATTCGTGGCTCCGGATTGGCCAAGAAGGACTTGGTAACCGGAACTTCAAGAGATGCTCACGGAGGATCCGTGGCCTCTACCTCTAAGAAGGGACCTGCTCCAGCAAGGACCCTGTCTTGTTCCAAGACTTACCGCGGCTGCGTTTGACGGCATGGCGGTTGAACGCCGGATCCTGAAGGAAAAAGGGCATTCCGGATGAAGTCATCCCTATCCTGATCAAAGCCAGGAAGGATGTAACCGCAAAAACATTATCACCGCAATTGGCGAAAATATGTTGCGTGGTGCGAGGCCAATAAGGCCCGACGGTGGAAATTCAACTGGGTCGATTCCTACATTTCCTGCAAACAGGAGTGTCTATGGGCCTGAAATTGGGGTCCATTAAGGTTCAAATTTCGGCCCTGTCAATTTTCTTCCAAAAAGAACTAGCTTCAGTCCCTGAAGTTCAGACGTTTGAAAAAGGGGTACTGCATATACAGCCTCCTTTTGTGCCTCCAGTGGCACTTTGGGATCTCAATGTAGTTTTGGGTTCCAAAAGTCACATTGGTTTGAACCACTTAAATCTGTGGAGTTACAATATCTCACATGGAAAGTGGTCATGCTGTTGGCCCTGGCCTGGGCCAGGCGCGTGTCAGAATTGGCGGCTTTATCCTGAAAAAGCCCTTATCTGATGTTCCATTCGGACAGGGCGAAATTGAGGACTCGTCCTCAGTTTCTCCCTAAGGTGGTTTCAGCGTTTCACCTGAACCAACCTATTTGTGGTGCCTGCGGCTACTAGGGACTTGGAGGATTCCAAGTTGCTGGACGTAGTCAGGGCCCTGAAAATATGTTTCCAGGACGGCTGGAGTCAGAAAATCTGACTCGCTGTTTATCCTGTATGCACCCAACAAGCTGGGTGCTCCTGCTTCTAAGCAGACGATTGCTCGTTGGATTTGTAGTACAATTCAGCTTGCACATTCTGTGGCAGGCCTGCCACAGCCAAAATCTGTAAAAGCCCATTCCACACGGAAAGTGGGCTCATCTTGGGCGGCTGCCCGAGGGGTCTCGGCTTTACAACTTTGCCGAGCTGCTACTTGGTCAGGGGCAAACACGTTTGCTAAATCCTACAAATTTGATACCCTGGCTGAGGAGGACCTGGAGTTCTCTCATTCGGTGCTGCAGAGTCATCCGCACTCTCCCGCCCGTTTGGGAGCTTTGGTATAATCCCCATGGTCCTTTCGGAGTCCCCAGCATCCACTAGGACGTTAGAGAAAATAAGAATTTACTTACCGATAATTCTATTTCTCATAGTCCGTAGTGGATGCTGGGCGCCCATCCCAAGTGCGGATTGTCTGCATTACTTGTACATTGTTATTGTTACAAAAATCGGGTTTTTTGTTGTTGTGAGCCATCTTTTCAGAGGCTCCTTCTGTTATCATGCTGTTAACTGGGTTCAGATCACAAGTTGTACGGTGTGATTGGTGTGGCTGGTATGAGTCTTACCCGGGATTCAAGATCCTTCCTTATTGTGTACGCTCGTCCGGGCACAGTATCCTAACTGAGGCTTGGAGGAGGGTCATAGGGGGAGGAGCCAGTGCACACCAGATAGTCCTAAAGCTTTCTTTAGATGTGCCCAGTCTCCTGCGGAGCCGCTATTCCCCATGGTCCTTTCGGAGTCCCCAGCATCCACTACGGACTATGAGAAATAGAATTATCGGTAAGTAAATTCTTATTTTTTCTCTAACGTCCTAGAGGATGCTGGGGACTCCTTAATGACCATGGGGAATAGACAGGCTCCGCAGGAGATAGGGCACTTTAAGAAAGACTTTGGATTCTGGGTGTGCACTGGCTCCTCCCTCTATGCCCCTCCTCCAGACCTCAGTTTTAGACTGTGCCCAGAGGAGAATGGGTGCACTGCAGGGAGCTCTCCTGAGTTTCCTGTTTAGAAAGCATTTTTGTTAGGATTTTTTCTCTTTTTCAGGGAGCACTTCTGGCAACAGGCTCCCTGCATCGAGGGACGGAGGAGAGAGGAGTAGACCTACTTAAATGTTAGGCTCTGCTTCCTCGGCTACTGGACACCATTAGCTCCAGAGGGAATGAACACAGGTTCGTCCTGGGCGTTCACCCCAGAGCTGCGCCGCCGTTCTCCTCACAGAGCCAGAAGAAACGAAGACAGAAGACGTCTCAGGCGGCAGAAGCCTTCGGTGCTTCACAGAGGTAACGCACAGCACTGCAGCTGTGCGTCATTGCTCCGCTACACCTCACACACTCCGGTCACTGTAAGGGCGCAGGGGGGGCGCCCTGGGCAGCAATAAAACACCTCTCCTATGGCAAAAGAGTATATACATGTACAGGTGGGCACTGTACATGTATATAAAAGAGCCTTCGCCATTTTTTTATAAGTTTGAGCAGGATAGAAGCCTGCCGCCGAGGGGGCGGGGCTTCTCCCGCAGCACTCACCAGCGCCATTTTCACTACACAGCACCGCTGAGAGGAAGCTCCCCGGACTCTCCCCTGCTTGACACACGGTGAAAGGGGGTTTTAAAGTAGAGGGGGGGGCACATTATTGGCGTTTATACACTACAGCAGCGCTACTGGGTAAACATTCTGTGTTTTTCTCCAGGGTCATATAGCGCTGGGGGGTGTGCTGGCATACTCTCTCTCTGTCTCTCCAAAGGGCTTCAAGGGGAACCTGTCTTCAGAAAAGAGATTCCCTGTGTGTGTAGTGTCGGTACGTGTGTGTTGACATGTTTGACGAGGAAGGCTCACCTAAGGAGGAGGGGGGAGTGCATGATGGTCAGGTCGCCGTCGGCAACGCCGACACCGGACTGGGTGGATATGTGGAATGTCTTGAATGCAAATGTAAATTTACTGCATAAACGATTAGACAAGGCTGAAGCTAGGGATCAGTCAGGTAGTCAGACCATGCCTGTCCCTGTGGCACCAGGACCTTCAGGGTCTCAAAAACGCACCATATCCCAGATCAATGACACAGATACCGACACAGAGACTAACTCTAATGTTGACTATGAGGATGCAAAATTACAGCCAAAGGTGGCGAAAGGTATTCGTTACATGATTGTGGCCATTAAAGAGGTTTTGCATATCACTGAGGAACCCCCTGTCCCTGACACGAGGGTACACATGTATAAAGGGAAAAAGCCTGATGTCACTTTCCCGTCCTCATTTGAACTAAGCGACTTGTGCGAGAAGGCTTGGGAATCTCCAGATAGGAGACTACAAGTTCCCAAAAGGATTCTTATGGCGTATCCCTTTCCACAAAAGGATAGGATACGATGGGAATCTTCGCCGAAGGTAGACAAGGCGCTGACACGCTTATCCAAGAAGCTGGCACTGCCTTCTCAGGATACAGCTTCCCTCAAGGATCCTGCTGATCGCAGGCAGGAAATTACCATGAAGCACATTTACACACATTCCGGTACTATCGTTAGGCCGGCTATGGCATCGACCTGGGTGTGTAGTGCTATCGCGGCATGGACAGATTCCTTATCTACGGAACTTGAAACCCTAGATAAGGATTCCATTCAAATGACCCTGGAGCATATCAAAGATGCTGCGTTCTATATGAGGGATGCTCAAAGAGACATTTGTTTACTAAGCTCCAGAATAAATGCTATGTCTATTTCTGCTAGGCGACTCCTGTGGACCCGACAGTGGACGGGGGATGCCTACTCAAAGCGGCATATGGAGTCGTTGCCTTACAAGGGGGAGGAGTTGTTTGGAGAAGGCCTCTCGGACCTTGTCTCTACTGCTACGGCCGATAAATCGAATTTCTTACCTTATGTCCCCCCGCAGCATACAAAAAAGGCACCTCATTATCAAATGCAGTCCTTTTCGTTCCAGTAAAAACAAGAAGGTACGGGGATCGTCCTTCCTTGCCAGAGGAAGAGGCAGGGGAAAAAAGCTGCACACAGCTGGTTCCCAGGAGCAGAAGTCCACCGCATGACGCTGGGGCTTCCGGGGGGGGAGTCAGCTCAAGTGGGGGCGCGTCTTCGATTTTTCAGCCAGGTCTGGGTTCACTCACAAGTGGATCCCTGGGCTATAGAGATTGTTTCTCAGGGTTACAGGCTGGAATTCGAAGACGTGCCTCCTCACCAGTTTTTCAAGTCGGCTCTGCCAGCTTCCCCGTCAGAAAGGAAGTTAGTGTTGACTGCAATTCAAAAATTGTATCTTCAACGGGTGATAGTCAAAGTTCCTCTTCTCCAGTAAGGAAAGGGGTATTACTCAACCCTGTTTGTGGTCCCGAAACCGGACGGTTCGGTCGGGCCCATTTTGAATCTAAAATCCCTGAACTTGTACTTGAAGAAGTTCAAGATGGAATCGCTCAGAGCGGTTATCGCCAGCCTGGAGGGGGGGGGATTGGATGGTGTCCCTGGACATAAAGGATGCGTACCTTCATGTTCCGATTTTCCCTCCTCATCAGGCGTTCCTGAGATTTGCAGTACAGGACTGTCATTACCAATTTCAGACGTTGCCGTTTGGGCTTTCCACAGCCCAGAGAATTTTCACCAAGGTAATGGCGGAAATGATGGTGCTCCTGCGCAAGCAGGGGGTCACAATTATCCCATACTTGGACGATCTCCTCATAAAGGCGAGATCTCGGGAGAAGTTGCTGGACAGCGTGTCGCTGTCGGTGAGGATGTTGCAGGGGCACGGCTGGATTCTCAATTTACCGAAGTCCCAGCTAGTCCCTACAACGCGCCTGACTTTTCTGGGTCTGATTCTAGACACAGACCAGAAAAAGGTGTTTCTTCCGATGGAAAAGGCTCAGGATCTCATAGCCCTGGTCAGGAACCTATTAAAGCTAAAAACGGTTTCAGTGCATCATTGCACACGTGTCCTGGGGAAGATGGTGGCATCGTACGAGGCCATCCCCTTCGGCAGGTTCCACGCGGGGACTTTTCAATGAGATCTACTAGACAAATGGTCTGGGTCCCATTTACAAATGCAGCAGAGGATCACCCTGTCTCCCAGAGCCAGGGTATCTCTCCTGTGGTGGCTGCACAGTGCTCACCTCCTAGAAGGCCGCTGGTTCGGAATTCAGAACTGGATCCTGGTGACCACGGACGCAAGCCTCCGAGGGTGGGGAGCGGTCACACTGGGAAGAAATTTCCACGGTCTCTGGTCAAATCTAGAGACTGGTCTCCACATCAACGTCCTGGAGTTGAGGGCCATATACAACGCCCTACGCCAAGCGGAGGCATTGCTTCGGGACAAACCGGTTCTGATTCAGTCAATGGCTCATGTAAACCGCCAAGGCGGCACAAGGAGCAGGATGGCCATGGCAGAAGCGACCAGGATTCTTCGCTGGGCGGAATGCCATGTAAGCGCCCTATCAGCAGTATTCATCCCGTGGGTGGACAACTGGGAAGCGGACTTCCTCAGCAGACACGACCTGCATCCGGGAGAGTGGGGACTTCATCCAGAAGTCTTCGCACAGATCGTGGGTCGGTGGGGACTGCCTCAGATAGACATGATGGCGTCCCGTCTCAACAAAAAGCTAAAGCGGTATTGCGCCATGTCCAGGGACCCTCAGGCGGTAGCGGTAGACGCTCTAGTGACACCTTGGGTGTTCGGATCGGTCTATGTGTTCCCGCCTCTACCTCTCATACCCAAGGTGTTGAGAATAATAAGGCTAAGAGGAGTCAGAACGATCCTCATTGTTCCGGATTGGCCAAGAAGGAATTGGTATCCGGATCTGCAAGAGTTGCTCACAGAAGATCCGTGGCCTCTTCCCCTAAGGCAGGATCTGCTGCAGCAGGGGCCCTGTCTGTTCCAAGACTTACCGCGGCTGCGTTTGACGGCATAGCGGTTGAACGCCGGATCCTAGCGGAAAAGGTATTCCGGAGGAGGTCATTCCTACCCTGATCAAGGCTAGGAAGGATGTGACATCGAAACATTATCACCGTATATGGCGAAAATATGTGTCTTGGTATGAGGCCAGAACTACTGCTACGGAGGCGTTCCATTTGGGCCGTCTGCTTCACTTCCTACAAACGGGAGTGAATTTGGGCTTAAAATTAGGGTCCATAAAGGTCCAAATTTCGGCCTTTTTTTTTCTTCCAAAAAGAATTGGCTTCTCTGCCTGAAGTACAGACATTTGTGAAGGGGGTACTGCATATTCAGCCTCCCTTTGTACCTCCGGTGGTGCCTTGGGATCTTAACGTGGTATTAAGTTTCCTCAAGTCACTTTGGTTTGAACCACTCAAGACGGTGGAATTGAAATTGAAATATCTCACTTGGAAAGTGGTCATGTTATTGGCCTTTGCTTCTGCAAGGCGTGTTTCGGAATTGGCGGCTTTGTCATATAAAAGCCCCTACCTGGTTTTTCATGTGGATAGGGCAGAATTGAGGACTCGTCCTCAATTTCTGCCAAAGGTGGTCTCATCTTTTCATATAAACCAACCTATTGTCGTGCCTGTGGCTACACGAGACTTGGGGGATTCCGAGTCACTGGATGTGGTCAGGGCTTTGAAGATTTATGTGTCCAGAACAGCTAGGATCAGGAAGACTGAAGCTCTGTTTGTTCTGTATGCGGCCAACAAGGTTGGCGCTCCTGCTTCAAAGCAGACTATTGCTCGCTGGATCTGTAATACGATTCAGCAGGCGCATTCTACGGCAGGATTGCCATTGCCTAAATCGGTTAAGGCCCATTCCACTAGGAAGGTGGGCTCTTCTTGGGCGGCTGCCCGAGGGGTCTCGGCATTGCAGTTGTGCCGAGCGGCTACTTGGTCGGGGTCAAACACCTTTGCAAAGTTCTACAAGTTTGATACCCTGGCTGAGGAGGACCTTGTGTTTGCTCATTCGGTGCTGCAGAGTCATCCGCACTCTCCCGCCCGTTTGGGAGCTTTGGTATAATCCCCATGGTCCTTACGGAGTCCCCAGCATCCTGTAGGACGTTAGAGAAAATAAGATTTTACTTACCGGTAAATCTATTTCTCGTAGTCCGTAGAGGATGCTGGGCGCCCGTCCCAAGTGTGGACTTCTTCTGCAAGACTTGTATATAGTTATTGCTTACATAAGGGTTATGTTATAGCTTCATCGGTTTGAACCTAGTCTATGTTGTTGTTCATGCTGTTAACTGGATAGTTATCACAGGTTATACGGTGTGGCTGGTATAAATCTTGCCCTTAGGTTAACTAAAATCCTTTCCTCGTACTGTCCGTCTCCTCTGGGCACAGAATCCCTAACTGAGGTCTGGCGGAGGGGCATAGAGGGAGGAGCCAGTGCACACCCAGAATCCAAAGTCTTTCTTAAAGTGCCCTATCTCCTGCAGAGCCCGTCTATTCCCCATGGTCCTTACGGAGTCCCCAGCATCCTCTACGGACTACGAGGAATAGATTTACCGGTAAGTAAAATCTTATTTTATAGACTTACTATTTTTTTTTTAATGTCTTAAACGCATACTGGAAAGAGTCGCTCCAACAACTCCCCACCGGGTCGCAACAACGCTTACCTCCGCGGTACAGTGCTGTCTCGACGGGCGTCTGTGTCGGATGTTCTAGCAGGTCTAGGAGACGTAACCAGGCTGTGGCCGGAGCATGGGGGGAAGGTGAGTCTATGGATTTCCTCTCACTAGGGGGGTCCGGACACAGCTACACTGTATTGGTGTAGACTACAAACAGTGTGCTGATGCGCCGAACATCTGGAGGCCGACAGCGCTACGCTCTAGGGATCACAGGCGCTAGGACTAGGTAGAGGCCGCGATCCTTAGGGTTTAAGTCAACGGGGGTATTCAGACGCTCTCCTGGCCGTCCCTCCTCCGAGTTCATGACCAGTTTCCGCGTGTCTCCCGTCCATGAACTGAATGACCTCACTTCCGTTTCAGACGCTACCACGAGGGTACTCTGTCGCAGCTTAGATGCTGCGGTTGTGTACACTAGAGATCCCGCCTAGACCGAGTCGCAGGCCTTAGCGTCTGCATACACGTGGAAGTCGCTGAGCGTCTGTGTCCGTCAGTGAGCGACTGTGTCCGTTATCAGTTATTAGGAGCGGTAGTGTACAACAGTAGCGTCTGAATCCACTCAGCGTCTTACGAGCGCATTTGCTTGGATAAGGAAGTGTGGTGAGTCTCCCTGTATCCCGCTCTACGGAGGCAGGGTATACAGTACTAAAAATTCTCTCTACTTGTTAGTATGAATTGTTAATTTTTAGTACATATTGCATATGAGATCTGTGTATTACTGTTGTTTCTGCATGTTATGTTGAAAAAGAACCAGTTGAAACAGAAGTACAATTTTCCTACTTATTTACAAGTTGTTATGGGGGTTGTATTCTCATATGACAATGTCTAATGCTTTAACATGTGACTGACTGCTAGTATGCGTGCTGACTTTTCTGTGTAATGTCAGTCCTGTTCTGACCCTCAATTCAGGTGCACTGTGGTCAGATTGATCTCACTTCTATATACTCATATATATGTGATTTTCAGTCACAAATTGTGTAGTCATTAACAGATTATTACCATGTCTGTGAGCGGCAAAAGTGACGAGGAGAATTTATCAGGCACTCCTATATCCCTAACATGCTTATCTTGTAAGACAGGGTTAATTGGTATGGACCAATTGGTCACTTATGAGGGGTTGTGTGCGAACTGTTTTGCTTTTCAGCAAAGGAAAAAACAGGAGTTGGTTCAGCCACCAACAGAGCCACCATGGAATATGTTTGCAAAGACTCTATCTTCGATAGCGGACAGGTTAACTCCGGTAGCACCACCTCAAGGGTTAGGTTATACTATTAACCCATACATGCAGCTCCCTTCCTATGGCTTGGTTCCAGTAGCCTCTACAAGCAACCAAGGGACAGGTAAACCTAAGACAGATGCGTCTATGTGGCAGACTACACAAGATGATACAACAGATGATGATACAGTATATTCAAATACTCAGTATGGTGATAAGTCGCAGAGTTTTAGTTCAGAGGATATAGCTGAACTTATTGACGCTGTGAAGGCTGTTCTTTCTTTGGAAGAGCCAGCCAAGACAGTGTTAAAATCTAAAGCACCTGTGTTTAAACTAACAAAATCAGTTAAAACTGAATTCCCAGCGTCAGGAGAGCTGACGGAAATGATGGATGAGTCTTGGGCGACGCCCAGTAAAAGGTATAAGATTCCGAAAAGATGGGATTCTTATTATCCATTTCCAGCTGTGAAGTGTTCGAAAAGAGAAGTTCCTCCAAAAGTAGATGCACATGTTCTGCGACTTGTGCATAAATCTGCTTTACCACTGTCATCTACCTCACTAAATGATGTCACAGACAGAAGGGTAGATAGCCTTTTGAAAAATGTATTTTCTCTAACGTCCTAGTGGATGCTGGGGACTCCGAAAGGACCATGGGGAATAGCGGCTCTGCAGGAGACTGGGCACAAAGTAAAAGCTTTAGGACTAGCTGGTGTGCACTGGCTCCTCCCCCTATGACCCTCCTCCAAGCCTCAGTTAAGATTTTGTGCCCGAACGAGAAGGGTGCAATCTAGGTGGCTCTCCTGAGCTGCTTAGAGTAAAAGTTTAAATAGGTTTTTTATTTTCAGTGAGACCTGCTGGCAACAGGCTCACTGCATCGAGGGACTAAGGGGAGAAGAAGCGAACTCACCTGCGTGCAGAGTGGATTGGGCTTCTTAGGCTACTGGACATTAGCTCCAGAGGGACGATCACAGGCCCAGCCATGGATGGGTCCCGGAGCCGCGCCGCCGGCCCCCTTACAGATGCTGAAGCAAGAAGAGGTCCATAAATCGGCGGCAGAAGACTTTCCTGTCTTCATAAGGTAGCGCACAGCACTGCAGCTGTGCGCCATTGCTCTCAGCACACTTCGGTCACTGAGGGTGCAGGGCGCTGGGCGGGGGCGCCCTGGGAAGCAATGAATTTACCTTATTTGGCAAAAAATACATCACATATAGCTCCTGGGCTATATGGATGTATTTAACCCCTGCCAGTTTTCCAGTAAAAAGCGGGAGAAGAGCCCGCCGTGAAGGGGGCGGGGCCTATCTCCTCAGCACACAGCGCCATTTTTCCCACACAGCTCCGCTGGTAGGAAGGCTCCCAGAATCTCCCCTGCATCCTGCAATCTACAGAAACAGGGTAAAAAAGAGAGGGGGGCACTTATTTGGCAAAATAACAGATATAAGCAGCCATAAGGGATAGACACTTATTGTAAGGTTGTCCCTATACATATATAGCGCTCTGGTGTGTGCTGGCAAACTCTCCCTCTGTCTCCCCAAGGGGCTAAGTGGGTCCTGTCCTCTATCAGAGCATTCCCTGTGTGTGTGCTGGGTGTCGGTACGTGTGTGTCGACATGTATGAGGAGGAAAATGATGTGGAGGCGGAGCAATTGCCTATAATGGTGATGTCACCCCCTAGGGAGTCGACACCTGAATGGATGGCCGTAATTAAGGAATTACGTGACAGTGTCGGCACGTTACAGAAAACTGTTGACGACATGAGACAGCCGGCAGCTCAGTTAGTGCCTGTCCAGGCGTCTCAAACACCGTCAGGGGCTATTAAACGCCCGTTACCTCAGTGGGTCGACACGGACACAGACACTGACTCCAGTGTCGACGGTGAAGAAACAAACGTATTTTCCAGTAGGGCCACACGTTACATGATCACGGCAATGAAGGAGGTTTTGCACATCTCTGATACTGCAAGTACCACAAAAAGGGGTATTATGTGGGGTGTGAAAAAACTACCCGTAGTTTTTCCTGAATCAGATGAATTGAATGAAGTGTGTGATGAAGCGTGGGTTACCCCCGACAAAAAACTGCTAATTTCTAAAAAATTATTGGCACTATATCCCTTCCCACCAGAGGTTAGGGCTCGTTGGGAAACACCCCCTAGGGTGGATAAGGCGCTCACACGCTTATCAAAACAAGTGGTGTTACCGTCTCCAGAAACGGCCGCCCTTAAGGAGCCAGCAGATAGGAGGCTGGAAAATATCCTTAAAAGTATATACACACATACTGGTGTTATACTGCGACCAGCAATCGCCTCAGCCTGGATGTGCAGTGCTGGGGTGGCTTGGTCGGATTCCCTGACTGAAAATATTGATACCCTGGACAGGGACAATATATTATTGACTATAGAGCATTTAAAGGATGCATTCCTATATATGCGAGATGCACAGAGAGACATTTGCACTCTGGCATCAAGAGCAAGTGCGATGTCCATTTCTGCCAGAAGAGGATTATGGACGCGACAGTGGTCAGGGGATGCGGATTCCAAACGGCATATGGAAGTATTGGCGTATAAAGGGGAGGAGTTATTTGGGGGCGGTCTATCGGACCTGGTGGCCACGGCAACGGCTGGGAAATCCACCTTTTTACCCCAAGTCACCTCGCAGCAGAAAAAGATACCGTCTTTTCAGGCTCAGTCCTTTCGTCCCCATAAGGGCAAGCGGGCAAAAGGCCACTCATATCTGCCCCGGGGCAGAGGAAGGGGAAAAAGACTGCAACAGACAGCTTCTTCCCACGAACAGAAGCCTTCCCCCGCTTCTGCCAAGTCCTCAGCATGACGCTGGGGCCTTACAAGCGGACTCAGGCACGGTGGGGGCCCGTCTCAAGAATTTCAGCGCGCAGTGGGCTCACTCGCAAGTGGACCCCTGGATCCTGCAGGTAGTATCTCAGGGGTACAAATTGGAATTCGAGACGTCTCCCCCTCGCCGGTTCCTGAAGTCTGCTTTACCAACGTCTACCCCCGACAGGGAGGCGGTATTGGAAGCCATTCACAAGCTGTATTCCCAGCAAGTGATAATCAAGGTACCCCTCCTACAACAGGGAAAGGGGTATTACTCCACGCTGTTTGTGGTACCGAAGCCGGACGGCTCGGTGAGACCCATTTTAAATCTGAAAGCCTTGAACACTTACATAAAAAGGTTCAAGTTCAAGATGGAGTCGCTCAGAGCAGTGATAGCGAACCTGGAAGAAGGGGACTACATGGTGTCTCTGGACATCAAGGATGCTTACCTCCATGTCCCAATTTGCCCTTCTCACCAAGGGTACCTCAGGTTTGTGGTACAGAACTGTCACTATCAGTTTCAGACGCTGCCGTTTGGATTGTCCACGGCACCCCGGGTCTTTACCAAGGTAATGGCCGAAATGATGATTCTTCTTCGAAGAAAAGGCGTCTTAATTATCCCTTACTTGGACGATCTCCTGATAAGGGCACGGTCCAGAGAACAGTTAGAGGTCGGAGTAGCACTATCTCAAATAGTACTACGACAGCACGGATGGATTCTAAATATTCCAAAATCGCAGCTGATTCCGACGACACGTCTGCTGTTCCTAGGGATGATTCTGGACACAGTACAGAAAAAGGTGTTTCTCCCGGAAGAGAAAGCCAGGGAGTTATCCGACCTAGTCAGGAAACTCCTAAGACCAGGCCAGGTGTCAGTGCATCAGTGCACAAGGGTCCTGGGAAAGATGGTGGCTTCTTACGAAGCGATTCCATTCGGCAGATTCCACGCAAGAACTTTTCAGTTGGATCTGCTAGACAAATGGTCCGGATCGCATCTTCAAATGCATCAGCGGATAACCCTGTCTCCAAGGACAAGGGTGTCTCTCCTGTGGTGGTTACAGAGTGCTCATCTCCTAGAGGGCCGCAGATTCGGCATTCAGGATTGGGTCCTGGTGACCACGGATGCCAGCCTGAGAGGCTGGGGAGCAGTCACACACGGAAAAAAATTCCAGGGCTTGTGGTCAAGCATGGAAACGTCACTTCACATAAATATCCTGGAACTAAGGGCCATTTACAATGCCCTAAGTCAGGCAAGGCCTCTGCTTCAGGGTCAGCCTGTATTGATCCAGTCGGACAACATCACGGCAGTCGCCCACGTAAACAGACAGGGCGGCACAAGAAGCAGGAGGGCAATGACGGAAGTGGCAAGGATTCTTCGCTGGGCGGAAAATCATGTGATAGCACTGTCAGCAGTGTTCATTCCGGGAGTGGACAACTGGGAAGCAGACTTCCTCAGCAGACACGATCTTCACCCGGGGGAGTGGGGACTTCACCCAGAAGTCTTCCACATGATTGTAAACCGTTGGGAAAAACCAAAGGTGGACATGATGGCGTCTCGCCTCAACAAAAAACTGGACAGATATTGCTCCAGGTCAAGGGACCCTCAGGCAATAGCTGTGGACGCTCTGGTAACACCGTGGGTGTACCGGTCAGTGTATGTGTTCCCTCCTCTTCCTCTCATACCAAAAGTACTGAGAATCATAAGAAGGAGAGGAGTAAAGACTATACTCGTGGCTCCGGATTGGCCAAGAAGGACTTGGTACCCGGAAATTCAAGAGATGCTCACGGAAGACCCGTGGCCTCTACCTCTAAGACAGGACCTGGTCCAGCAGGGACCATGTCTGTTCCAAGACTTACCGCGGCTGCGTTTGACGGCATGGCGGTTGAACGCCGGATCCTGAAGGAAAAAGGCATTCCGGATGAAGTCATCCCTACCCTGATCAAAGCCAGGAAGGATGTAACCGTACAACATTATCACCGTATTTGGCGTAAATATGTTGCGTGGTGCGAGGCCAGGAAGGCCCCTACGGAGGAATTTCAACTGGGTCGATTCCTGCATTTCCTGCAAACAGGACTGTCTATGGGCCTCAAATTCGGGTCCATTAAGGTTCAAATTTCGGCCCTGTCGATATTCTTCCAAAAAGAACTAGCTTCTGTTCCTGAAGTTCAGACGTTTGTCAAGGGAGTACTGCATATACAGCCTCCTTTTGTGCCTCCAGTGGCACCTTGGGATCTCAATGTAGTGTTGGGATTCCTAAAATCATGGAAAGTGGTAATGCTGTTAGCCCTGGCTTCAGCCAGGCGTGTCTCAGAATTGGCGGCTTTATCCTATAAAAGCCCTTACCTAATTTTTCATACGGACAGGGCAGAATTGAGGACTCGTCCTCAATTTCTCCCTAAGGTGGTTTCAGCATTTCACTTAAACCAACCTATTGTGGTGCCTGCGGCTACTAGGGACTTGGAGGATTCCAAGTTGCTGGACGTAGTCAGGGCCCTGAAAATATGTTTCCAGGACGGCTGGAGTCAGAAAATCTGACTCGCTGTTTATCCTGTATGCACCCAACAAGCTGGGTGCTCCTGCTTCTAAGCAGACGATTGCTCGTTGGATTTGTAGTACAATTCAGCTTGCACATTCTGTGGCAGGCCTGCCACCGCCAAAATCTGTAAAAGCCCATTCCACACGGAAAGTGGGCTCATCTTGGGCGGCTGCCCGAGGGGTCTCGGCTTTACAACTTTGCCGAGCAGCTACTTGGTCAGGGGCAAACACGTTTGCTAAATTCTACAAATTTGATACCCTGGCTGAGGAGGACCTGGAGTTCTCTCATTCGGTGCTGCAGAGTCATCCGCACTCTCCCGCCCGTTTGGGAGCTTTGGTATAATCCCCATGGTCCTTTCGGAGTCCCCAGCATCCACTAGGACGTTAGAGAAAATAAGAATTTACTTACCGATAATTCTATTTCTCATAGTCCGTAGTGGATGCTGGGCGCCCATCCCAAGTGCGGATTGTCTGCATTACTTGTACATAGTTATTGTTACAAAAATCGGGTTATTGTTGTTGTGAGCCATCTTTTCAGAGGCTCCTTCTGTTATCATGCTGTTAACTGGGTTCAGATCACAAGTTGTACGGTGTGATTGGTGTGGCTGGTATGAGTCTTACCCGGGATTCAAAATCCTTCCTTATTGTGTACGCTCGTCCGGGCACAGTATCCTAACTGAGGCTTGGAGGAGGGTCATAGGGGGAGGAGCCAGTGCACACCAGCTAGTCCTAAAGCTTTTACTTTGTACCCAGTCTCCTGCGGAGCCGCTATCTATTCCCCATGGTCCTTTCGGAGTCCCCAGCATCCACTACGGACTATGAGAAATAGAATTATCGGTAAGTAAATTCTTATTTTCTCTAGTAGGAGCAGTGGTAAGACCTGCTATGGCTTCGGCCTGGGTAGCAAAGGCAATGTGCAATTGGATAGAGGAACATGACATCTCTTCTCCTAATAGGGAGCAAGAGGATCTTTTTAGCCGTTTAAGACAATCTGCCCAATACTTGGAAGAAGCAGCAACTGATATGGGTACAGTTGCTTCTAAAGCTTCAGCCTTGACAGTAGCCGCTCGCAGAGCAGTTTGGCTACGTACCTGGAAAGCAGATGCGGAATCCAAGAAAGAATTGGAAGCATTGTCTTTCATTGGTAATAAATTGTTTAGGAAACCATTATCTGATATCCTAGAATCAGAGGCTGAATCGAAAAAGGTCAGATTTCCGGCTACCTATAACCCTAAATCCAAGGGTTTAAAATTTCGCTCATTTCGCTGGCAAAGCAAAAGCTAAAGAGGAGCCTAAACAACCCCAGTTTAAATCCAGGGGTAGGAAGCAGTGGGCTAGCAAAAAGCCAGCTTCCAAGCCTGAACAGAAACCATCAGCCTGAAGAGACGGGCCTCCGCCTGGAGGATTCCAGGGTTGGGGGCCGACTCCTTCATTTTGCACACATATGGCAACAGTCAACAACAGATGCTTGGGTGCAGAAGGTGGTATCTCAGGGGTATGGGTTCCCACTCAGGAGGCAGCCTCCTCAAAGATTTTTTTGCACCAGCCCGTCTCGTATAGAGTCGAAGGCCAATGCCCTGCAAGAAGCAGTTAAAAAATTACTGCAGTCAGGTGTGATTGTCCCAGTACCTCCATCACAAAGGAGACAGGGGTTTTACTCCAATCTATTTTTAATCCAGAAGCCAAATGGGTCATATCGACCAATTCTCAATCTGAAAATGTTAAACAAATACATTTGGATCCAAAAGTTCCACATGGAGACGTTACGCTCCATAATGTTGGCTATGGAACCGGGAGATTACATGGTATCTCTGGATGTACAGGATGCTTACCTACATGTGCCTATAGCACTGTCTCTTTAGTGTTACCTCAGGTTTGCGATCCTCCAGGAACATTTTCAGTTCCAAGCTTTGCCCTTCTGGCTAGCAACAGCATCCAGGGTGTTTACCAAGATCATGGTGGTTATGGCAGCTTGTCTGCGCAAACGGGGGATAAGAATATTCCCATACCTCGACGACCTGTTAATCCTAGCACAATCGCAGGATTTACTTTTGAGCCATCTTCAACAGACAATAGTTTGTTTACAGAGACACGGGTGGCTCATAAATTGGGAAAAGTCGTCTCTGAATCCGTCACAGCGGATGGTTCATTTCGGGGCCATATTGGATTTAGACCTACAGAAAGTTCTCTTACCAGAGAAAAAGATAGTCAAGGTGCAGGTCATGGCTCAGGAAGCGTTGCACGCCCAGACAATGTCAGTCCATGCAGCAATGCGACTGTTGGGTCTGATGGTATCAACCTTCGACATGGTGGAATATGCGCAATTCCACTCCAGACCATTGCAGCGCCTTATTCTGACCAGATGGAACGGAAATCATCAGACAATAAAAAAGCAGATGATAGTTTCCAGTAAATGTAAAAAGGTATCTAGCGTGGTGGCTACAGACAGACCATTTAAACAAGGGGAGACCCTTCTGGATAAAAGAATGGCAAGTCCTGACAACAGATGCCAGCCTGCAAGGCTGGGGTGCGGTACTCGGAAGCCTTTGGTTCCAGGGGAAATGGACCGCAAGGGAAAGTCGCCTGCCAATAAATCTGTTGGAGATGAGGGCCATTTACATGGCTCTAGTTCAGGCAAAGGACAGTCTGCAAGGAAGACCGGTCCAGATTTGCTCAGACAATGCGACAGCAGTAGCGTACCTCAATCATCAAGGAGGAACTCACAGCAAAAGATTGATGGAGGAAGTAACTCCCATACTAAGATGGGCAGAGCTCCATCTCCCAGCATTGTCAGCAGTGTTTGTCCCAGGTTTTCTGAACTGGGAAGCGGATTTTCTCATTCGACACACCATTCAGGAACAGATGGGGTCTACCAGAGATAGACCTCATGGCGTCTCGTCTAAACAACAAAGTACCAAGGTACTTATCGAGAACAAGGGACCCAGGAGCGGTCCTTGTAGACTCACTGTCAGTAGAATGGAAATTTCATCTGGTGTATCTGTTCCCTCCAATATCTCTGTTACCCAGAGTAGTGAGAAAGATAAAGGGAGCAATAATTCTGATAGCTCCAGCTTGGCCAAGAAGGCATTGGTACACAGATCTGTTGAGAATGTCCGTTGGAAGCACTGATACTGCTCCCTCAACGTCCAGATCTGCTAATGCAGGGTCCTTATTGCCACAGTCATCTGGATCGTCTGTGTTTGACGGCGTGGCTGTTGAAACCTCTATCTTCTGTTGAAACCTCTATCTTAGAAGCTAGAGGATTTTCAAAACAAGTAATCCAAACTATGCTTAGAGCAAGAAAGCCGCCTTCGGCCCGTGTGTATCATAGAATATGGCGAGCCTATATTCATTGGTGTACTGGAAAAAAATTGAATTCAAGATCTTTTAAAGTATCCAGGATTTTGGATTTCCTTCAAGCAGGATTGGATAAGGGTTTGAAAGTTGCTTCCTTGAGAGTCCAAGTATCAGCATTAACTGTATGGTTTCAGCGAAAGATTGCTGATTTACAGGATGTACGTACTTTCTTTTAGGGAGTGGTACATATTCAACCTCCATTTGTTCCTCCTGCAGCTCCCTGGGATTGAATTTAGTTCTTAAATTCCTCCAGGGTCCTCCGTTTAAACCGCTTAAGAGAGCAGATCTTAAATGGTTAACGGTTAAAGTACTTTTTCTACTGGCAGTGGCGTCAGCCAGAAGAGTGTCAGATTTAGGAGTGTTATCATGTAAGTCTCCTTTCCTAAGTTTTTTTTCCAGATAAAGCAGTTCTCAGAACTAGATCTGGTTATCTTCCGAAGGTGGTGTCAAAGTTTCACCTTAACAAAGAGATCGTAGTCCCAGCTTTTCAGGTATCGGGACTATCTGCGGGAAAAGCGTCGCTGGACGTAGTCCGAGCTTTAAGAATCTACATAGATCATACTAGTGCCATCAGGAAAACAGATTCTCTCTTCATCCTCTACGGATTTCATAGAAGAGGATGGCCTGCTAGTAAACAGACGCTGGCGAGATGGCTCCGAATGGTAATTTCAAAAGCTTATTCTTATGCAGATCTCCTTACTCTGGCTAATGTCTCTGCATACTCTACACGTAAGGTAGGTCCTTCATGGGCAGCACAACAGGGTGCTTCAGCAGAACAGATATGTAAGGCAGCCACATGGTCTTCCATAAACACATTCATTAGACATTATGCCTTGGATACTTTTGCCTCTCATGACGCAGACTTCGGGCGAAATGTCCTCCTGTGTAATCAGGAGCGTCCCCACCACTAAACTTGGCTTTGGGAATCCCAATGTTATCCTGTGGATAATCCTGTGGATAATCCTGTGGACCCAGCCAGAGAAATGTACGTTATGGTAAGAATTTACCGTTGATAACGTGATTTCTCTTATGTCCACAGGGATCCCACACTGACACACCTGATTTGAGGATCTTGACCATCACTAAACCTCTTCCCTCTTGTATGGAAGGGTGTGCATGTGTGTTCTTATTGCCTAAATAGGTTTCTACCTGATGCTCCTGCATAAATCGCTGTGGAAAGAACTGATTTGACTGAGTCAGTGGGCGGGATTATATGGGGAAGCCCCGATGCATCCTGGGAGGCCAGAAAGCTCGTGACCGTGTTGGTGCCATTTCCGCTGTCGCTCAACCATATCCCAATGTTATCCTGTGGACATAAGATAAATCACGTTATCAACGGTAAGTTCTTACCATAACGTATATTTTATTTCATCTGTTTACATACAGGCCTTTCGATCTGGGGGGAGAACTGACGGCCCCGGTGTGCTCCAGTACCCCGCTAAGCACACCCGCTGCCTTAAGCAAAGCCCCAAAACACAGCAAGAAGAGAGAGGCCAACAAGGAGACGGAGGATCAGCTCATCATTGTAGGTTCTAGGCTCTGCCGCCTGTATACAGCACGGTCACTGTAATCCGGTCATCCACGCGTACGATCACACATCTTCCCAAGTACTTACCGTCATATATACCCACAGCAGTGGGGGCTTCATCGTCGCTGCAGCTCCTGCTGAATACGTCCCCTTCCCAGCAGTCATGAGGGGCTTCCTGCGTGGGGGTGACCTAAGTATTACTATTGCGACTTTTTACTTTATAACACAATGTGGAGATTTTTTTAGCCACGTGCGCAGTGGAAAACGCAATGGTCATTTGCTTGAATGTTTGCATTGCCTGCAACTCAGTCAGGCCCATAGGGTATCAGTTTGGATGGTCGACAGTCATTAGGTTGACCCCTATTGGCTGACATGGACACATGAAAAGGTCGATATGGCTTTTTCTTTTTTTCTTTTTATTACAGTTTTCATATTTTACCATCCACATGGACTACGATTGGCATGCAAGGGGATGCGGTACACTAATTGGGGTTCCTGGTCATATTACAGAAAAAAATGACACCAAAAACAGATAAAAAAATGTGTCGACCTTTTCATGTGTCGACCATTTGTCCATGTCAATGTTGACCAATAGTGGTCGACCTAATGACTGTCAACCTTAACATGGTCGACCAGTCATACCGGAACCCGGCCATAGTAGGGACAGTCCTAGAAGGACCATCATGGGGCGTAGACTGTGAAATGACGCTGTCTCTTTTCTAGGACGCCGGACAGAAGCACTTTGGCCCCGTGGCCTGTAGCTCCTGTGGCATGGTCTACTCTGCGGACAGTATAGAGGACGAGGGGCAGCACGTACAGTATCACCAGAGGCTGCTGGAGAGCATTCGCTACGTGGTAAGGAATTCCAGGTCTCCTAACGCTGACTTCCCCCAATCATTTCCATCCAGCTGTCTAAATATGTAGATTAAAAAACAAAACACTCAACCGTAGACATGAAGGCCGTGTCTGTGCATAGAAGCCCCGTACGAGACTCCTGACATAAAGCAGAATTCAGAAAGCTAACAGATTACGGGAATGGAGAGTTATGTTGGGATGTTGTATCAGGATGTAAGTTTCACAGTGACGCGTTTCTCCATTCCTGATTGAAATCCCATCAGGGTTTATATAAAATAAAGCGGCAGATGTATTAACCTGGAGAAGGCATAAGGAAGTGATAAACCAGTGATATGTGCAAGGTGATAAAGGCAGCAGCCAATCAGATTCTAACTGTTAATTTACATATTGGAGCTGATTGGCTGGTGCGTTTATCACCTTGCACATATCACTGGTTTATCACTTCCTTATGCCTTCTCCAGGGTAATACATCTGCCCCACTACTATTCCTTAGTCTCCAGCACTGTATGCATCGCTGCGATCAGGTCAGAACTGCGTATGCACCACAATGTGCAGGCGCGTCGCATAGGTACACAGCGAATTATTGCTGTGCGATGGGTTTTACGGAAGAATCCATTCGCACAGCCGTTCACAAGGTGATTGGCAGGAAGAGGGCGTTTGTGGGTGTCAACTGTCCGTTTTCAGGGAGTGGTTGGAAAAACACAGGCGTGTCCAAGCGTTTGCTGGGCGGGTGTCTGATGTCCGTTCCGGGCCCGGACAGGCTGAAGTGATCGCAGCGGATGAGTAAGTCCTGGGCAACTCAGAAACTGCACAAAGCTTTTTTTGTACTGCTCGGCTGCACATGCGATTGCACACTTGCACAGCTAAAATACACTCCCCGGTGGGCGGCGACTATGCGAACGCAGGACTGCAAAAAAACAGCTAGCGTGCGATCAGGTCTGAATTAGGCGCTATGTGCGTGTTCTCTGCGCCTAGGAGATGGATTGCTATATGCTAACTTCTGGTTCCGGTGTGTAAAACCTTCCCAATCCTGACAAATCCCCCTTGTGTTTCTTTTATTGTGCAGTTTGAGGATGTCCTAATTGTTCATGGTTTTTATATTGGGACAGGGCTGGAAAAAGGAGCGAATCGTGGCTGAATTCTGGGATGGAAAAATCCTAAAGATCTACCCGGATGACCCGAAATACACCCTCAAAAAGGTGAAATGCGCTGTGCAGATTGCTCTGTAATTGTTCCATGACGTCTGATCCTCAATAAACCCCAGTTAATACTTGCTTGTGGTACAGGGTATAGAATGGGAATATTTTACTCCTAAGTATAATCATACAAGCATGTTAAGAGACCAACGTACTGTATAAAGCACGCAGCCGCTGGTTCCAACTTTCACCTTGCTTTGGTGTCTCATGGCAGCAGAATACAGCGCTATAGCCTTTGGAATGGAGTATTTCACGCCAAGATAAATACGATCGCGACCGTGGGGCATTGCTAATTTCTGCCTCTGTTCTGTTTTGTTTTTCTCTCTGACGTCTGTTATGTTATCACGTTTCACAAGACAGCTCCTTTATTTACATTTACACATCAGGCCGAGGAGGTGCGGGAACTTGTAGACCAGGAGCTCGGCTTCCAGCAGACCACGCTGAGGTCTCCAAGCAAGACGGTGACCTATCTGTTTGTATCTGGTGACCGGAAGATTGTTGGCTGTTTGATTGCAGAGTCCATCAGTCAGGTGAGTTCTGGCCCCATCACTTTTATTTATCCCTGTGGCATTGGGGTAAATCTGTATTGATGCCTTTCTGCATTTACAAGGGCCATCGGACTTAATCCCCTGCTGTATTGTTCTCTTTGTATTGTATTGTAGCTGAGAACAACAGATGAAAAGCTTTATGCTAATAAACTATGGTGCACCTAGGTTTATTAGCATAAAGCTTTTCATCTATTGTTCTCCGCTACAATACAATACAGAGAGAACAATACAGCAGGGGATTAAGGCCCTCATTCTGAGTTGATCGTTAGCTGCCGTTGTTCGCTGCGTAGCGATCATTTAAAAAAAAAAAAAAAAAAAAGGCAAATCTATGTATGCACCGCAATGCGCACGCGCGTCGTACGGGTACAAAGAGCATCGTGGTTTTGCACAGGTTCTAGCGACGCTTCCATTCGCACTGCCGAACGCAAAGAGATTGACAGGAAGTGGGAGATTCTGGGTGTCAACTGACCGTTTTCTGGGAGTGTTTGGAAAAACGCAGGTGTGGCCGGGCGGGTATCTGACGTCATTACCGTGTCACTCGTCGCAGCAATCATCGCACAGAATAAGTAACTACAGGGCTGGTCTTGTTCTTCACAAAATGTGTTTGCAGCCGCTCGCACTCCTGCAAAGCGAAAATACACTCCCCCGTGGGCGGCGACTATGCGTTTGCACGGCTGCTAAAAGTAGCTAGCGAGCGATCAACTCGGAATGAGGGCCTAAGTCCGACAGCACTGGCTCAGTTAATCCTATTAAAGGGATAGATGAGCAGGGCTCCATCTGTACAAGCTCCATAGCTGTATATTTAAACCTTGGCGTATAGTGGTATTTTAATAATCATGTTCTTGTCCGGCAGTTGCATTTTGCAGCTATATGAATAACATGCAGCAATAATCACCCGAGCAGTTGACTTTGATTTGGTGGTTATGTAATCAGATTCATCAATGACCATTTATCTGGGGAGTGACGCGTAGAATACCCGTAGGATAGATGCGCAGATTTAATGCTTCTGTGTTAAATGTTTGCAGGCATTTCGAGTCTTCGATGAGCCCTCAAAGAACAATTCCGCCGGCCAGGGTGCGCTGGAGCGGCACAGAGCCTGGCGTTGTTCCCCCGAACCTCAGAAGGCAATCTGTGGCATCAGCAGAATCTGGGTCTTCGCTCTGATGCGCCGGAAAGGCATCGCCCGCCGCCTTGTGGATACAGTGAGGTGAGGAACACCCTGTGGTTTCTGCTAAATATTTCCTGCAAATAAGGTGATAAAGGCTGGGGCAACGTTTCAGGTGGCCGATGCGTCTACTCCGGCTTTGTTAGCAGCCGCTCCCTAATGTCAGGGACGCTCAAAAGAAATCGGGTCTGTAGTAATGTAAGGATGGCGTCTGTCACTTTAGCTTCTGGCTGAAGCATGAACCCTTTTTCTTTTCTTGATCCTTTTTTTTTTCAGAGTTTGCTTAGGAGTTTCCTTTTTATGCTTTCAGGAATTCCTTTATTTATGGCTCTTACCTGACGACGAATGAAATTGCCTTCTCGGACCCGACGCCGGACGGCAAACTGTTTGCCAGCTCCTATTGCAAAGTCCCAGACTTCCTGGTGTACAACTTACTGAGCTAGAGTCAGCCGTGTTCCGCTTCTAGTTTGTATATTTTATTACCGGAACCTTGTGGTTGCAGAACCATGCAAGTTTAGCATTTGTTGCACTTTGTGTTTTATTCCCTTTCATTTGCTGCTACAAAACATCCTCAAGTTGCTTTTAAAAGAATGTTAATGATGGAGAGAAGTGTTTCCTTTATGTCCGATATATGAAAGTATACTGGTAAGGATCTAGTTATCCTGTAGTTTGGTAACTGCCCGCCCACCTGACGTCACTGTTCCGTTCACTTCCCCACTTATTGGAATTGCACCCTGGGTGGCCTGTTTCACTGACGCCTGATAGAGGCACCTGTCACTCACATACCGTGGTTCATTGGCATACAGTTATATTAATTTATTAGGAACCAGTACTTCACGGATATTATTCACAAGAAGCGCTACACGTGTCACTGATTCCCATATAATATCACAAAGCTAGTGCCACCTGACAAATGGTTGTATTTTACTGTTGAATTGCGGACGTTTGATTGTAAAGGTTATAGAGTAATGTTTGTGGTGTTAGACTGGCTGCCTGGGAATATACATGCCTGCGATGCGTTGGTTAGAGAATGCCAGCGGTCAGAATACCGACCGTGGCATCCCAATGTCCGCAGCTTAACCCTCGTGGTGGCGTGCCTAACCACCCCTCCCTACAGCCTAACCCTCCCACCACAGCCTAAACCTGACACCACCCCTCCCTCCCCACAGGCCCTTCCTTACCTATATCGGTATTGTCTGCACTTCCTTCTTTTATGTCTGTTCTGTAAATATTTTCACGTTCTTTGCAAAGTTTGTACCAGTTTGTGTGATTGCGGTGTGTTGTGTTGTGTTCATAGTTTAGATTGCAGTGTTCCATCACTTTGAGTCTATAGTGTATTGTACGTCCTGTCCTGTGCTATCACTGTGTTATATCACAATATCCTGCAGGTAAAGGTGGGTTACATACAGGTGTATGAGGGTCAGAACCTTCCCACTGGGTGGCAAATAAAAAGTTTGGTTTTCTTAAATCTTGCAGGAACACTTTGTACCACACTTGTTATTTCCTGTCAAACTAAATAAAGTTTTAATTTGAACGTTGTTGCTTATAATTGGTCTCGGTGCAATGTGTGTGGTACTTCGGGTTACCCTTACTATGCGCTTCCTTTAGTAATACGGGGCCACGTGCATGGATTTCCCTTATATAGCCATCATCATTCTAGCAGCAAGTTCTTACACACAAAGCAGTCTCAGGGGGATATCCAATTAGCCTCGGTAATTTGCCGGGGCTAATCGTCCCACCAGGGGCTATCCTATTAGCCCCGATAAGCCGGCATGAGGGGTTACTGGGTGCCAGCGCCTGACAGCTCCCAGTGTAGCGCTGCGTTCCCAGCTCCCAGTGTAGCGCTGCGTTCCCAGCTCCCTCCGGTCACATGACCGCTCCCCTGTCTTGTGATGGGGGATTCGGTCAACTTTGTTTTAGCCGTAACCTTCGCGTCAGTGGTGCCTCGGCTTCCCCGCCGGGGGTCAGCGCTGAGTGCCAGCTCATGGGCCACGGCCCCCTCCCTGCAGTCCCAGCCGCAGGCATGGGACACTGCAGGTCGCTGCGGTGATCAGCAGGCGAAATCAAATACCCAGAAACAGCAAAACGGGTCTGTTTCTACCGAAACACGGTTTCACTGAACCTGTGTGTTTTCAAGAGGTCAGCTTTTTTTTTTGCTTTTTTTTTTTTTTTTTATGGGCGATCCATATTAGATAGCCTGTAAAAAAAAAAAACTAAAAAAAACGTGAAACATCGGAAAAAAGTCAGCCGGTTTTTGGACCAGATGTTAATTCACTGGTAATTGGATGGCCCCCCTCAGTGTGCTGTGCTCCCAACATTACTTATGTAGCTTAATGCTGGAGCCAGCCCATTAACAGGTATACCTTAGTGGGACATGCCCATAGCAACAAAGCAGATTGCACCTGATCAGGTAGAAGTTGATTGTTGCTAGGGGCAACCTCTCTACTTTTACATCTTAAAGGAAGTATAACAGCTAATGACATTTCGTTGCTGCCCTAGTTCATTCTGCCAGTAGCAATATATAAAGGTCTGCCTATATATATGAATATGGGGCACATTCTCATACAGCAGCTTGTGGAGAGGTTAATGATGTTAGGTCATTGGGAATAGTGCCCTAGGACTATATACAAGTTGGGACTACATGGGTGACCTCCTTTTGCATTAATAGAGAAAGCCATGTGAAGGATCGGAGGCAGCTGTTTAGCTCTGTGGATTGGAGACAGGGATGTTCTTATCTTGAGGGTTTATAAAGCAGTTTCCTGACTGCCTCATGCACCCATAGGGTTATGCCCAATTCCTGCTCTTTGGAATATCCGTAGTGTTCACTTTAAGATTTTTTTAGGGCAGGGTGCTGATCACGGAGGAGGGCACATTTTTGGTGTGACGCTTTGCGCACAAAGCATAGCGCATATGTCTATAGTTGTTTTATATATATATATATATATATATATATATATATATATATATATATATATATATTTCTCTAACGTCCTAGTGGATGCTGGGGACTCCGAAAGGACCATGGGGAATAGCGGCTCCGCAGGAGACTGGGCACAAAGTAAAAGCTTTAGGACTAGCTGGTGTGCACTGGCTCCTCCCCCTATGACCCTCCTCCAAGCCTCAGTTAGATTTTGTGCCCGAACGAGAAGGGTGCAATCTAGGTGGCTCTCCTGAGCTGCTTAGAGTAAAAGTTTAAATAGGTTTTTTATTTTCAGTGAGACCTGCTGGCAACAGGCTCACTGCATCGAGGGACTAAGGGGAGAAGAAGCGAACTCACCTGCGTGCAGAGTGGATTGGGCTTCTTAGGCTACTGGACATTAGCTCCAGAGGGACGATCACAGGCCCAGCCATGGATGGGTCCCGGAGCCGCGCCGCCGGCCCCCTTACAGATGCTGAAGCAAGAAGAGGTCCAAAATCGGCGGCAGAAGACTTTCCTGTCTTCATAAGGTAGCGCACAGCACTGCAGCTGTGCGCCATTGCTCTCAGCACACTTCACACTCCGGTCACTGAGGGTGCAGGACGCTGGGGGGGGGCGTCCTGGGAAGCAATGAATTTACCTTAGTTGGCAAAAAATACATCACATATAGCTCCTGGGCTATATGGATGTATTTAACCCCTGCCAGTTTTCCAGAAAAAAGCGGGAGAAGAGCCCGCCGTGAAGGGGGCGGGGCCTATCTCCTCGGCACACAGCGCCATTTTTCCCACACAGCTCCGCTGGTAGGAAGGCTCCCAGAATCTCCCCTGCATCCTGCAACTACAGAAACAGGGTAAAAAAGAGAGGGGGGCACTTATTTGGCAAAATAACAGATATAAGCAGCTATAAGGGATAGACACTTATTGTAAGGTTGTCCCTATACATATATAGCGCTCTGGTGTGTGCTGGCAAACTCTCCCTCTGTCTCCCCAATGGGCTAAGTGGGTCCTGTCCTCTATCAGAGCATTCCCTGTGTGTGTGCTGGGTGTCGGTACGTGTGTGTCAACATGTATGAGGAGGAAAATGATGTGGAGGCGGAGCAATTGCCTATAATGGTGATGTCACCCCCTAGGGAGTCGACACCTGAATGGATGGCCGTAATTAAGGAATTACGTGACAGTGTCGGCACGTTACAGAAAACTGTTGACGACATGAGACAGCCGGCAGCTCAGTTAGTGCCTGTCCAGGCGTCTCAAACACCGTCAGGGGCTATTAAACGCCCGTTACCTCAGTGGGTCGACACGGACACAGACACTGACTCCAGTGTCGACGGTGAAGAAACAAACGTATTTTCCAGTAGGGCCACACGTTACATGATCACGGCAATGAAGGAGGTTTTGCACATCTCTGATACTGCAAGTACCACAAAAAGGGGTATTATGTGGGGTGTGAAAAAACTACCCGTAGTTTTTCCTGAATCAGATGAATTGAATGAAGTGTGTGATGAAGCGTGGGTTACCCCCGACAGAAAACTGCTAATTTCTAAAAAATTATTGGCACTATATCCCTTCCCACCAGAGGTTAGGGCTCGTTGGGAAACACCCCCTAGGGTGGATAAGGCGCTCACACGCTTATCAAAACAAGTGGCGTTACCGTCTCCAGAAACGGCCGCCCTTAAGGAGCCAGCAGATAGGAGGCTGGAAAATATCCTTAAAAGTATATACACACATACTGGTGTTATACTGTGACCAGCAATCGCCTCAGCCTGGATGTGCAGTGCTGGGGTGGCTTGGTCGGATTCCCTGACTGAAAATATTGATACCCTGGATAGGGACAATATATTATTGACTATAGAGCATTTAAAGGATGCATTCCTATATATGCGAGATGCACAGAGAGACATTTGCACTCTGGCATCAAGAGTAAGTGCGATGTCCATTTCTGCCAGAAGAGGATTATGGACGCGACAGTGGTCAGGGGATGCGGATTCCAAACGGCATATGGAAGTATTGCCGTATAAAGGGGAGGAGTTATTTGGGGGCGGTCTATCGGACCTGGTGGCCACGGCAACGGCTGGGAAATCCACCTTTTTACCCCAAGTCACCTCGCAGCAGAAAAAGATACCGCCTTTTCAGGCTCAGCCCTTTCGTCCCCATAAGGGCAAGCGGGCAAAAGGCCACTCATATCTGCCCCGGGGCAGAGGAAGGGGAAAAAGACTGCAACAGACAGCTTCTTCCCACGACCAGAAGCCCTCCCCCGCTTCTGCCAAGTCCTCAGCATGACGCTGGGGCCTTACAAGCGGACTCAGGCACGGTGGGGGCCCGTCTCAAGAATTTCAGCGCGCAGTGGGCTCACTCGCAAGTGGACCCCTGGATCCTGCAGGTAGTATCTCAGGGGTACAAATTGGAATTCGAGACGTCTCCCCCTCGCCGGTTCTTGAAGTCTGCTTTACCAACGTCTACCCCCGACAGGGAGGCGGTATTGGAAGCCATTCACAAGCTGTATTCCCAGCAAGTGATAATCAAGGTACCCCTCCTACAACAGGGAAAGGGGTATTACTCCACGCTGTTTGTGGTACCGAAGCCGGACGGCTCGGTGAGACCCATTTTAAATCTGAAAGCCTTGAACACTTACATAAAAAGGTTCAAGTTCAAGATGGAGTCACTCAGAGCAGTGATAGCGAACCTGGAAGAAGGGGACTACATGGTGTCTCTGGACATCAAGGATGCTTACCTCCATGTCCCAATTTGCCCTTCTCACCAAGGGTACCTCAGGTTTGTGGTACAGAACTGTCACTATCAGTTTCAGACGCTGCCGTTTGGATTGTCCACGGCACCCCGGGTCTTTACCAAGGTAATGGCCGAAATGATGATTCTTCTTCGAAGAAAAGGCGTCTTAATTATCCCTTACTTGGACGATCTCCTGATAAGGGCACGGTCCAGAGAACAGTTAGAGGTCGGAGTAGCACTATCGCAAATAGTACTACGACAGCACGGATGGATTCTAAATATTCCAAAATCGCAGCTGATTCCGACGACACGTCTGCTGTTCCTAGGGATGATTCTGGAGAAGAGAAAGCCAGGGAGTTATCCGACCTAGTCAGGAAACTCCTAAGACCAGGCCAGGTGTCAGTGCATCAGTGCACAAGGGTCCTGGGAAAGATGGTGGCTTCTTACGAAGCGATTCCATTCGGCAGATTCCACGCAAGAACTTTTCAGTTGGATCTGCTAGACAAATGGTCCGGATCGCATCTTCAAATGCATCAGCGGATAACCCTGTCTCCAAGGACAAGGGTGTCTCTCCTGTGGTGGTTACAGATTGCCGAATCTGCGGCCCTCTAGGAGATGAGCATTCAGGATTGGGTCCTGGTGACCACGGATGCCAGCCTGAGAGGCTGGGGAGCAGTCACACAGGGAAAAAATTTCCAGGGCTTGTGGTCAAGCATGAAACGTCACTTCACATAAATATCCTGGAACTAAGGGCCATTTACAATGCCCTAAGTCAGGCAAGGCCTCTGCTTCAGGGTCAGCCAGTATTGATCCAGTCGGACAACATCACGGCAGTCGCCCACGTAAACAGACAGGGCGGCACAAGAAGCAGGAGGGCAATGACGGAAGTGGCAAGGATTCTTCGCTGGGAGGAAAATCATGTGATAGCACTGTCAGCAGTGTTCATTCCGGGAGTGGACAACTGGGAAGCAGACTTCCTCAGCAGACACGATCTTCACCCGGGGGAGTGGGGACTTCACCCAGAAGTCTTCCACATGATTGTAAACCGTTGGGAAAAACCAAAGGTGGACATGATGGCGTCTCGCCTCAACAAAAAACTGGACAGATATTGCTCCAGGTCAAGGGACCCTCAGGCAATAGCTGTGGATGCTCTGGTAACACCGTGGGTGTACCGGTCAGTGTATGTGTTCCCTCCTCTTCCTCTCATACCAAAAGTACTGAGAATCATAAGAAGGAGAGGAGTAAAGACTATACTCGTGGCTCCGGATTGGCCAAGAAGGACTTGGTACCCGGAAATTCAAGAGATGCTCACGGAAGACCCGTGGCCTCTACCTCTAAGACAGGACCTGCTCCAGCAGGGACCATGTCTGTTCCAAGACTTACCGCGGCTGCGTTTGACGGCATGGCGGTTGAACGCCGGATCCTGAAGAAAAAAGGCATTCCGGATGAAGTCATCCCTACCCTGATCGAAGCCAGGAAGTATGTAACCGTACAACATTATCACCGTATTTGGCGTAAATATGTTGCGTGGTGCGAGGCCAGGAAGGCCCCTACGGAGGAATTTCAACTGGGTCGATTCCTGCATTTCCTGCAAACAGGACTGTCTATGGGCCTCAAATTAGGGTCCATTAAGGTTCAAATTTCGGCCCTGTCGATATTCTTCCAAAAAGAACTAGCTTCTGTACCTGAAGTTCAGACGTTTGTCAAGGGAGTACTGCATATACAGCCTCCTTTTGTGCCTCCAGTGGCACCTTGGGATCTCAATGTAGTTTTGGGGTTCCTAAAATCACATTGGTTTGAACCACTCACCACTGTGGACTTAAAATATCTCACATGGAAAGTGGTAATGCTGTTAGCCCTGGCTTCAGCCAGGCGTGTATCAGAATTGGCGGCTTTATCCTATAAAAGCCCTTACCTAATTTTTCATACGGACAGGGCAGAATTGAGGACTCGTCCTCAATTTCTCCCTAAGGTGGTTTCAGCATTTCACTTAAACCAACCTATCGTGGTGCCTGCGGCTACTAGGGACTTGGAGGATTCCAAGTTGCTGGACGTAGTCAGGGCCCTGAAAATATGTTTCCAGGACGGCTGGAGTCAGAAAATCTGACTCGCTGTTTATCCTGTATGCACCCAACAAGCTGGGTGCTCCTGCTTCTAAGCAGACGATTGCTCGTTGGATTTGTAGTACAATTCAGCTTGCACATTCTGTGGCAGGCCTGCCACAGCCAAAATCTGTAAAAGCCCATTCCACACGGAAAGTGGGCTCATCTTGGGCGGCTGCCCGAGGGGTCTCGGCTTTACAACTTTGCCGAGCAGCTACTTGGTGAGGGGCAAACACGTTTGCTAAATTCTACAAATTTGATACCCTGGCTGAGGAGGACCTGGAGTTCTCTCATTCGGTGCTGCAGAGTCATCCGCACTCTCCCGCCCGTTTGGGAGCTTCGGTATAATCCCCATGGTCCTTTCGGAGTCCCCAGCATCCACTAGGACGTTAGAGAAAATAAGAATTTACTTACCGATAATTCTATTTCTCATAGTCCGTAGTGGATGCTGGGCGCCCATCCCAAGTGCGGATTGTCTGCATTACTTGTACATAGTTATTGTTACAAAAATCGGGTTATTGTTGTTGTGAGCCATCTTTTCAGAGGCTCCTTCTGTTATGCTGTTAACTGGGTTCAGATCACAAGTTGTACGGTGTGATTGGTGTGGCTGGTAATGAGTCTTACCCGGGATTCAAAATCCTTCCTTATTGTGTACGCTCGTCCGGGCACAGTATCCTAACTGAGGCTTGGAGGAGGGTCATAGGGGGAGGAGCCAGTGCACACCAGCTAGTCCTAAAGCTTTTACTTTGTGCCCAGTCTCCTGCGGAGCCGCTATTCCCCATGGTCCTTTCGGAGTCCCCAGCATCCACTACGGACTATGAGAAATAGAATTATCGGTAAGTAAATTCTTATTATATATATATATATATATTTATTTATTTTCCCCTTAGTGTATCATATACCGATACATACATATAGGAGACCCATGTAACACCCAACATCTGTACTGAGAAAAATTACTGTATATGTCCAGTCTTCTTGAAAGAACGGCTGTAGCATATAAAATAAGAATTTACTTACCGATAATTCTATTTCTCATAGTCCGTAGTGGATGCTGGGGACTCCGAAAGGACCATGGGGAATAGCGGCTCCGCAGGAGACTGGGCACAAAAGTAAAAAGCTTTAGGACTACCTGGTGTGCACTGGCTCCTCCCCCTGTGACCCTCCTCCAAGCCTCAGTTAGGATACTGTGCCCGGACGAGCGTACACAATAAGGAAGGATTTTGAATCCCGGGTAAGACTCTTACCAGCCACACCAATCACACCGTACAACTTGTGATCTGAACCCAGTTAACAGCATGATAACAGAAGGAGCCTCTGAAAAGATGGCTCACAACAACAATAACCCGATTTTTGTAACAATAACTATGTACAAGTAATGCAGACAATCCGCACTTGGGATGGGCGCCCAGCATCCACTACGGACTATGAGAAATAGAATTATCGGTAAGTAAATTCTTATTTTCTCTAACGTCCTAGTGGATGCTGGGGACTCCGAAAGGACCATGGGGATTATACCAAAGCTCCCAAACGGGCGGGAGAGTGCGGATGACTCTGCAGCACCGAATGAGAGAACTCCAGGTCCTCCTCAGCCAGGGTATCAAATTTGTAGAATTTAGCAAACGTGTTTGCCCCTGACCAAGTAGCTGCTCGGCAAAGTTGTAAAGCCGAGACCCCTCGGGCAGCCGCCCAAGATGAGCCCACCTTCCTTGTGGAATGGGCTTTTACAGATTTTGGCTGTGGCAGGCCTGCCACAGAATGTGCAAGCTGAATTGTACTACAAATCCAACGAGCAATAGTCTGCTTAGAAGCAGGAGCACCCAGCTTGTTGGGTGCATACAGGATAAACAGCGAGTCAGATTTTCTGACTCCAGCCGTCCTGGAAACATATATTTTCAGGGCCCTGACTACGTCCAGTAACTTGGAATCCTCCAGTAGTAGCCGCAGGCACCACAATAGGCTGGTTTAAGTGAAATGCTGAAACCACCTTAGGGAGAAATTGAGGACGAGTCCTCAATTCTGCCCTGTCCGTATGAAAAATTAGGTAAGGGCTTTTATAGGATAAAGCCGCCAATTCTGAAACACGCCTGGCTGAAGCCAGGGCTAACAGCATTACCACTTTCCATGTGAGATATTTTAAGTCCACAGTGGTGAGTGGTTCAAACCAATGTGATTTTAGGAACCCCAAAACTACATTGAGATCCCAAGGTGCCACTGGAGGCACAAAAGGAGGCTGTATATGCAGTACTCCCTTGACAAACGTCTGAACTTCAGGAACAGAAGCTAGTTCTTTTTGGAAGAATATTGACAGGGCCGAAATTTGAACCTTAATGGACCCTAATTTTAGGCCCATAGACAGTCCTGTTTGCAGGAAATGCAGGAATCGACCCAGTTGAAATTCCTCTGTAGGGGCCTTCCTGGCCTCGCACCACGCAACATATTTTCGCCAATACGGTGATAATGTTGTACGGTCACATCCTTCCTGGCTTTGATCAGGGTAGGGATGACTTCATCCGGAATGCCTTTTTCCTTCAGGATCCGGCGTTCAACCGCCATGCCGTCAAACGCAGCCGCGGTAAGTTTTGGAACAGACATGGTCCCTGCTGGAGCAGGTCCTTTCTTAGAGGTAGAGGCCACGGGTCTTCCGTGAGCATCTCCTTGAATTTCCGGGTACCAAGTCCTTCTTGGCCAATCCGGAGCCACGAGTATAGTCTTTACTCCTCTCCTTCTTATGATTCTCAGTACTTTTGGTATGAGAGGAAGAGGAGGGAACACATACACTGACTGGTACACCCACGGTGTTACCAGAGCGTCCACAGCTATTGCCTGAGGGTCCCTTGACCTGGCGCAATATCTGTCCAGTTTTTTGTTGAGGCGGGACGCCATCATGTCCACCTTTGGTTTTTCCCAACGGTTCACAATCATGTGGAAGACTTCTGGGTGAAGTCCCCACTCCCCCGGGTGAAGATCGTGTCTGCTGAGGAAGTCTGCTTCCCAGTTGTCCACTCCCGGAATGAACACTGCTGACAGTGCTATCACATGATTTTCCGCCCAGCGAAGAATCCTTGCCACTTCCGTCATTGCCCTCCTGCTTCTCGAGCCGCCCTGTCTGTTTACGTGGGCGACTGCCGTGATGTTGTCCGACTGGATCAACACCGGCTGACCCTGAAGCAGAGGTCTTGCCTGACTTAGGGCATTGTAAATGGCCCTGAGTTCCAGGATATTTATGTGAAGTGACGTTTCCATGCTTGACCACAAGCCCTGGAAATTTCTTCCCTGTGTGACTGCTCCCCAGCCCCTCAGGCTGGCATCCGTGGTCACCAGGACCCAATCCTGAATGCCGAATCTGCGGCCCTCTAGGAGATGAGCACTCTGTAACCACCACAGGAGAGACACCCTTGTCCTTGGAGACAGGGTTATCCGCTGATGCATTTGAAGATGCGATCCGGACCATTTGTCCAGCAGATCCCACTGAAAAGTTCTTGCGTGGAATCTGCCGAATGGAATCGCTTCGTAAGAAGCCACCATCTTTCCCAGGACCCTTGTGCATTGATGTACTGACACTTGGCCTGGTCTTAGGAGGTTCCTGATTAGGTCGGATAACTCCCTGGCTTTCTCTTCCGGGAGAAACACCTTTTTCTGTACTGTGTCCAGAATCATTCCTAGGAACAGCAGACGTGTCGTCGGAATCAGCTGCGATTTTGGAATATTTAGAATCCATCCGTGCTGTCGTAGTACTACTTGAGATAGTGCTACTCCGACCTCTAACTGTTCTCTGGACCTTGCCCTTATCAGGAGATCGTCCAAGTAAGGGATAATTAAGACGCCTTTTCTTCGAAGAAGAATCATCATTTCGGCCATTACCTTGGTAAAGACCCGGGGTGCCGTGGACAATCCAAACGGCAGCGTCTGAAACTGATAGTGACAGTTCTGTACCACAAACCTGAGGTACCCTTGGTGAGAAGGGCAAATTGGGACATGGAGGTAAGCATCCTTGATGTCCAGAGACACCATATAGTCCCCTTCTTCCAGGTTCGCTATCACTGCTCTGAGTGACTCCATCTTGAACTTGAACCTTTTTATGTAAGTGTTCAAGGATTTCAGATTTAAAATGGGTCTCACCGAGACGTCCGGCTTCGGTACCACAAACAGCGTGGAATAATACCCCTTTCCCTGTTGTAGGAGGGGTACCTTGATTATCACTTGCTGGGAATACAGCTTGTGAATGGCTTCCAATACCGCCTCCCTGTCGGGGGGAGACGTTGGTAAAGCAGACTTCAGGAACCGGCGAGGGGGAGACGTCTCGAATTCCAATTTGTACCCCTGAGATACTACCTGCAGGATCCAGGGGTCCACTTGCGAGTGAGCCCACTGCGCGCTGAAATTCTTGAAACGGGCCCCCACCGTGCCTGAGTCCGCTTGTAAGGCCCCAGCGTCATGCTGAGGACTTGGCAGAAGCGGGGGAGGGCTTCTGTTCGTGGGAAGAGGCTGTCTGCTGCAGTCTTTTTCCCCTTCCTCTGCCCCGGGGCAGATATGAGTGGCCTTTTGCCCGCTTGCCCTTATGGGGACGAAAGGACTGAGCCTGAAAAGACGGTATCTTTTTCTGCTGTGAGGTGACTTGGGGTAAAAAGGTGGATTTCCCAGCCGTTGCCACCAGGTCCGATAGACCGACCCCAAATAACTCCTCCCCTTTATACGGCAATACTTCCATATGCCGTTTGGAATCCGCATCACCTGACCACTGTCGCGTCCATAACCCTCTTCTGGCAGAAATGGACATCGCACTTACTCTTGATGCCAGAGTGCAAATATCCCTCTGTGCATCACGCATATATAGAAATGCATCCTTTTAAATGCTCTATAGTCAATAATATATTGTCCCTGTCCAGGGTATCAATATTTTCAGTCAGGGAATCCGACCAAGCCACCCCAGCACTGCACATCCAGGCTGAGGCGATTGCTGGTCGCAGTATAATACCAGTATGTGTGTATATACTTTTTAGGATATTTTCCTGCTTCCTATCAGCTGGTTCCTTGAGGGCGGCCGTATCAGGAGACGGTAACGCCACTTGTTTTGATAAGCGTGTGAGCGCCTTATCCACTCTAGGGGGTGTTTCCCAACGCGCCCTAACCTCTGGCGGGAAAGGGTATAATGCCAATAATTTTTTAGAAATTAGCAGTTTTTTATCGGGGGAAACCCACGCTTCATCACACACCTCATTTAATTCATCTGATTCAGGAAAAACTACGGGTAGTTTTTTCACACCCCACATAATACCTTTTTTTGTGGTACTTGTAGTATCAGAAATGTTCAAAACCACCTTCATTGCCGTGATCATGTAACATGTGGCCCTACTGGAAAATACGTTTGTTTCCTCACCGTCGACACTGGAGTCAGTGTCCGTGTCAGTATCGACCTGAGGTAACGGGCGTTTTATAGCTCCTGACGGTGTTTGAGACGCCTGTACAGGTATTAACTGATTTGCCGGCTGTCTCATGTCGTCAACAGTCTTTTGTAAAGTGCCGACACTATCACGTAATTCTTTCCATAAGACCATCCAGTCAGGTGTCGACTCCCTAGGGGGTGACATCACTAACACAGGCAATTGCTCCGCCTCCACACCATTTTCCTCCTCATACATGTCGACACAGCGTACCGACACACAGCACACACACAGGGAATGCTCTGATAGAGGACAGGACCCCACTAGCCCTTTGGGGAGACAGAGGGAGAGTTTGCCAGCACACACCAGAGCGCTATATATATACAGGGATAACCTTATATAAGTGTTTTTCCCTAATATAGCTGCTGTATATATTAATATGCCAAATTAGTGCCCCCCCTCTCTTGTTTTACCCTGTTTCTGTAGTGCAGGACTGCAGGGGAGAGTCAGGGAGCCTTCCTCCAACGGAGCTGTGAGGAAAAAATGGCGCCAGTGTGCTGAGGAGATAGGCTCCGCCCCTTTTTTGGCGGCCTTTCTCCCGCTTTTTAATGGAAAAATTGGCAGGGCTTAAATGCATCCATATAGCCCAGGAGCTATATGTGATGTATTTTTTGCCAAAAAAAGGTTTTTTTATTGCGTCTCAGGGCGCCCCCCCCCAGCGCCCTGCACCCTCAGTGACCGGAGTGTGAAGTGTGCTGAGAGCAATGGCGCACAGCTGCGGTGCTGTGCGCTACCTTATTGAAGACAGACGTCTTCTGCCGCCGATTTTCCGGACCTCTTCACTCTTCTGGCTCTGTAAGGGGGCCGCCGGCGCGGCTCCGGGACCCATCCATGGCTGGGCCTGTGATCGTCCCTCTGGAGCTAATGTCCAGTAGCCTAAGAAGCCCAATCCACTCTGCACGCAGGTGAGTTCGCTTCTTCTCCCCTTAGTCCCTCGGTGCAGTGAGCCTGTTGCCAGCAGGTCTCACTGAAAATAAAAAACCTACTTTAAACTTTTACACTAAGCAGCTCAGGAGAGCCCCTTAGCCTGCACCCGTCTCGTTCGGGCACAAAAATCTAACTGAGGCTTGGAGGAGGGTCATAGGGGGAGGAGCCAGTGCACACCAGGTAGTCCTAAAGCTTTTTACTTTTGTGCCCAGTCTCCTGCGGAGCCGCTATTCCCCATGGTCCTTTCGGAGTCCCCAGCATCCACTAGGACGTTAGAGAAATAATAAGTAGATAATGAAGGTTTCTTCCAGTACTGAAGTAGTTCTAATCCTTATGTGTTATAAAACAGCAAAGTTAAGCAGAGGGTTAAAATATTTAGGTACAAAATAAATCTGTTCTTCTGTAAGGAAATACTGTAAGCAGTACAGGCTCACTGCTTACCCTGTTCTTTCCCTCTTTATCAGAATGCGGTGTTATACGGGAGCCACAGCAGGCATGTCATTTCCACCTCTGCTATCCCATTCGCAGAGGACAGAAATTGTGTTCCAATTTCAGAGATGGGCAAGGAGTAGACCACTGCATTGTAACATGCATTCTGTATACAAGGGGTGATTTCTGGTTCTGCAGGGTGCACTGAAAAAGGGCAGGGTGCTTTTTCACATTTGAAAAATGGGCAGGGTGCAGCACCCTGCTGAAACAGCCTAGAAGGAACACTAGAAGTGTGCGCCGATAATTGCGTGCTGGAACTGCATATGATGGGGTGGGAACAGTCTAAGCCCAATCGAATCCTTCTCTAGGACCCCTTCCCTCCTGTCATTCACTCTACCCGTTCCATTGGTAAATGGATTAGTGCGGGGGCAATGGGAGTACTGCCTGTACACTTGTTTGTTTTTAAAGCTTTTATTAAAAATGCAATTTCCCTGAAGCGTAAAGCGGATAGGCGATTGTGACATTATATATACTTCTAAAGGGCCATATACACAGGAGAGATGTGTGCTGAGCGATGCAGGGGAGGACAGGGGGGACGGGACGCTCATTTCACCCAGTGGGTGAAATGAGCGACATGCTAGATTGAGCCAATCTAGCACCGGCGATAGCGATGCGCGGCTATCGCTGTGGGGGGTACACACGAGTGATCTGTGATTAAAATCTAAGCAATCTAATCAGATCGCTTAGATTTTAAGCATGGATCTCTCCGTGAGTACCCCCCTTAATGGGATCACTGGGTACCTATAAAACACAAATCCCTGTGAAGCCTTCATTGGTGGATTGGAGTAATTATAAAAACCTGCTGTAGAATTTGGCTGAATATGCAGGATATACTACTCTATATATAGTGCATGGATGGACCAGCTCGCTAAAAGAATCGGCCAATGACATGAGGTGGGTGAACTAGTTACAGCCTTATAACTACTAAACTTTCTGCTGCGGGGTACACTGGGCTCCACAAGGATAGACATTGGGGTGTAGAGTAGGATCTTGATCCGAGGCACCAACAGGCTCAAAAGCTTTGACTTCCCAAGGTGCACAGCGCCGCCTCCTCTATAACCCCGCCTCCTGGCACAGGAGCTCAGTTTTGTAGTTGGTGCCGCAGATAGCAGGCACATAATAGAGGGGCTGCTCTGGGCAGCCCTAAGAAAAGCTTTTGAAGAAGAAAAGTGAAGACTTCAAGGGCAGCAGCGGTGGTAAATGTCGGGAAACATTCACTGCTGCAGCTCCAGCTCTCCCCAGCGGCGCTGTACACGCCCGCGCCCTAATTGCCGGGTAACTACAGCGGGAGGCTCCGGTTTTCTTCCTGTCAGGCACACACGGCTGGGACTCTCCGGGATCGCGTGGCCGCGCTTCTGGAGGTGGTGAGTGGGTCCCGCTCGCAGGCCCCGTGCTGTATCGCGATCCGGCGCGGTCAGTGGGAGGCGGGCTGCGCGCACTGGTGGTGGACACTGGCATACAGGCGATCCCACTAGATTACCAGGGCATGGGTGCAGGTCAGGTTTTCTCTCTAAACCTTTTCTCATACGTCCTAGAGGATGCTGGGGTCACATCAAGAACCATGGGGCATAGACGGGATCCGCAGGAGACATGGGCACTTTAAGACTTTGAATGGGTGTGAACTGGCTCCTCCCTCTATGCCCCTCCTCCAGAATCCAGTTTAGATCTGTGCCCAGGCAAACTAGATGCACTCTGAAGAGCTCTACTGAGTTTCTCGACTTTTGTTAGGTTTTTTTATTTTCAGGGAGACTGCTGGCTACAGGCTCCCTGCTTCGTGGGACTTAGGGGAGAGAAGTCAGACCTACTTTTTGTGAGTTTAAAGGCTCTGCTTCTTTGGCTACAGGACCCCATTAGCTCCTGAGGGTTTGGAACACTAGGTACGCCTAGGGGTTCATTCCCAGAGCCCGCCGTCACCCCCCCCTTGCAGAGCCAGAAGACAGGTGAGTAGAAGAAGAAAAGAAGACTTCAGTGACTTCTGAGGTACCGCACAGCGCGCCATGCTCCCACACACAGCGGCACTGTAGAGTGCAGGGGGGGGGGGGTGCGCGGGTGCGCCCTGGGCAGCATAAAATCCTCATATGTGACTGGAAAATAAGGGTATGAGTGCCTAGGCACTAAATCCTGACCCCCGCCAGTATAAATATAATAAAAAATAGTGGGGCTGAAGCGCCCCATTAAGGGGGCGGGGCTTAGCCCTCACAGCTCTCATCAGCGCCAATTTCTCTTGTAGAGACGCTGGTCCATCCTCACACTACTGTATACATAAAAGAGTGAAAAACGGGGGGGGGGGGGCATAGTTGATTTGAGGCAATATAAGGTCTGAGGCAATATATAAAGGTTTCAGAACCGGGATTGAGTGCTGGGTTGTGAGCTGGCAAACTCCATCTGTGTCTTCCTGACAGACTTTACTGTGGGTCTGTCCCCTATATGCCCGGTGTGTCGGTGGGTGTTTGGTACACGTGTGTCGGCATGTCTGAGGATGAGTGTTCGTCCCACAAACGGCTGTGGGAGTGACTGTCGACACCGCCGGCTCTTGATGCTACTTGGTACTTGTGACTAAGATTCTGTTTTGAGAACCGAGTAAAACCGAATCCGCTCATCACTAACTTGTGTGTCGACACGTCGGTGGCTGAAAGCTTTTCCCCAGAGAAATCGGTATTAGGGACACAGACGGGTGTGGATGGCCATGTAGGCACCACCATTGTGTGTGTGTATATATATATATATATATATAGATATATATATATAGTAAGGTTGAATAACTCTGTGTCCCCAACACAGACGTAGAAATATCTATGGAGGATGTCATGTTCATAGCTATATTTCCCTCAGACCCCTCGGGGTCGCAAAAAATAAGATTTTACTCACCGGTAAATCTATTTCTCGTAGTCCGTAGTGGATGCTGGGGACTCCGTAAGGACCATGGGGAATAGACGGCTCCGCAGGAGACTGGGCACATCTAAAGAAAGATTTAGGACTATCTGGTGTGCACTGGCTCCTCCCCCTATAACCCTCCTCCAAGCCTCAGTTAGGAACTGTGCCCGGAAGAGCTGGCACAATAAGGAAGGATTTTGAATCCCGGGTAAGACTCATACCAGCCACACCAATCACACCATATAACACGTGATAGGAACCCCGGTTAACAGTATGATAAACAATTGGAGCCTCTGAAGAGATGGCTCACAACAAAACCCGATTTTTGTAACAATAACTATGTACAAGTATTGCAGACAATCCGCACTTGGGACGGTCGCCCAGCATCCACTACGGACTACGAGAAATAGATTTACCGGTGAGTAAAATCTTATTTTCTCTGACGTCCTAGTGGATGCTGGGGACTCCGTAAGGACCATGGGGATTATACCAAAGCTCCCAAACGGGCGGGAGAGTGCAGATGACTCTGCAGCACCGAATGAGAGAATTCCAGGTCCTCCTCAGCCAGGGTATCAAATTTGTAGAATTTTGCAAACGTGTTTGCCCCCGACCAAGTAGCTGCTCGGCAAAGTTGTAAAGCCGAGACCCCTCGGGCAGCCGCCCAAGATGAGCCCACCTTCCGTGTGGAATGGGCTTTTACAGATTTAGGCTGCGGTAAGCCTACCGCAGAATGCGCCAGCTGAATAGTGCTACAAATCCAGCGCGCAATAGACTGCTTAGAAGCAGGAGCACCCAGCTTGGTGGGTGCATACAGGATAAACAGCGAGTCAGTCTTTCTGACTCCAGCCGTCCTGGAAATCTAAATTTTTAGGGCCCTGACTACGTCCAGCAACTTGGAATCCTCCAAGTCCCTAGTAGCCGCAGGCACCACAATAGGTTGGTTCAAGTGAAAAGCTGAGACCACCTTTGGGAGAAACTGAGGACGAGTCCTCAATTCTGCCCTATCCATATGGAAAATCAGATAAGGGCTTTTACAAGGCAAAGCCGCCAATTCTGAAACCCGCCTGGCTGACGCCAAGGCCAACAGCATGACCACTTTCCACGTGAGATATTTTAAATCCACAGTCTTAAGTGGTTCGAACCAATGTGATTTCAGGAATGCCAAAACCACATTGAGATCCCAAGGTGCCACTGGGGGCACAAAAGGAGGCTGAATATGCAGAACTCCTTTGACAAAAGTCTGAACTTCGGGCAGTGAAGCCAGTTCTTTTTGGAAGAAAATCGACAGAGCCGAAATCTGGACCTTTATGGACCCCAATTTGAGGCCCAACGTCACCCCTGCTTGCAGGAAGTGCAGGAATCGACCCAGTTGAAATTCCTCCGTCGGGGCCTTCATGGCCTCACACCAAGCAACATATTTTCGCCAAATGCGGTGATAATGTTTTGCTGTGACATCCTTCCTGGCTTTGATCAGGGTAGGGATGACTTCCTCCGGAATACCCTTTTCCTTCAGGATCCGGTGTTCAACCGCCATGCCGTCAAACGCAGCCGCGGTAAGTCTTGGAACAGACAGGGTCCCTGCTGCAGCAGGTCTTGTCTGAGCGGCAGAGGCCAAGGGTCCTCTGTAAGCATCTCTTGAAGTTCCGGGTACCAAGCTCTTCTTGGCCAATCCGGAACCACGAGTATGGTTTTCACTCCTCGCCTTCTTATTATTCTCAGTACCTTGGGTATGAGAGGTAGAGGAGGAAACACATAAACCGACTGGTACACCCATGGTGTCACTAGAGCGTCCACCGCTATCGCCTGAGGGTCTCTTGACCGGGCGCAATATCTTTTCAACTTCTTGTTGAGGCGGGACGCCATCATGTCTACCTGTGGTTTCTCCCACCGGTTGACCAGCATTTGGAAAACTTCTGGATGAAGTCCCCATTCTCCCGGGTGGAGGTCGTGCCTGCTGAGGAAGTCTGCTTCCCAGTTGTCCACTCCCGGAATGAACACTGCCATCAGTGCTAACACATGATTCTCTGCCCATCTGAGAATCCTTGTGGCTTCTGCCATCGCCATCCTGCTTCTCGTGCCGCCCTGTCTGTTTACATGGGCGACCGCCGTGATGTTGTCTGACTGGATCAGTACCCGGCTGGTTTTGAAGCAGGGGTCTTGCCTGGCTTAGGGCATTGTAAATGGCCCTTAATTCCAGGATATTTATGTGAAGAGAAATCTCCTGATTTGACCACAGTCCCTGGAAATTTCTTCTCTTTGTGACTGCCCCCCAGCCCCGAAGGCTGGCATCCGTGGTCACCAGGACCCAGTCCTGTATTCCGAATCTGCGGCCCTCTAGTAGATGAGCCCTCTGCAGCCACCACAGCAGCGACACCCTGGTTCTGGCCGATAGGGTTATCCGCTGTTGCATCTGGAGATGGGACCCGGACCATTTGTCCAACAGGTCCCACTGGAACGTCCTTGCGTGGGACCTTCCGAATGGAATTGCTTCGTACGAAGCTACCATTTTCCCAGGACTCGTGTGCATTGATGTACCGACACTTTTCCTGGTTTTAGGATGTCTCTGACCAGAGATGACAATTCCTCGGCTTTTTCCAGTGGAAGAAACACTCTTTTCTGGTCTGTGTCCAGAATCATTCCCAGGAACAGAAGACGTGTCGTCGGGACCAGCTGTGACTTTGGAATGTTTAGAATCCAGCCGTGCTGTTGTAGCACTTCCTGAGAAAGTGCCACCCCCCCCCCCCCCCCCCCCCCCCTATCAACTGTTCTTTGGACCTCGCCTTTATCAGGAGATCGTCCAAGTACGGGATAATTAAAACTCCCTTCTTGCGAAGGAGTATCATCATTTCGGCCATTACCTTGGTAAAGACCCTCGGTGCCGTGGATAACCCAAACGGCAGCGTCTGGAACTGATAGTGACAGTCCTGTACCACAAATCTGAGGTACTCCTGGTGCGGAGGGTAAATGGGGACATGCAGGTACGCATCCTTGATGTCCAGGGATACCATGTAATCCCCCTCCTCCAGGCTCGCAATAACCGCCCTGAGCGATTCCATCTTGAACTTGAACCTTTTGATATAAGTGTTCAAGGCTTTTAAATTTAAGATGGGTCTCACCGAACCGTCCGGTTTCGGTACCACAAACATTGTGGAGTAGTAACCCTTTCCTTGTTGAAGGAGGGGTACCTTGACGATCACTTTCCACCGTTCCCGATTCCGCCTGAGCAGCCCCAGCGTCATGCTGTGGACTTACCGGACGCAGGGGAGGACTTCTGCTCCTGGGAACTAGCTGTGCGCTGCAGCTTTTTCCCCCTTCCTCTGCCCCTCGGCAGAAAGGATGAGCCTCTAGCCCGCTTATTTTTCTGGGGCCGAAAGGACTGTACCTGATAATACGGTGCTTTCTTTTGCTGTGGGGTAGCCTGTGGCAAAAAGGTCGATTTCCCAGCAGTAGCTGTGGAAACGAGGTCTGAAAGACCTTCCCCAAAAAGTTCCACCCCTTTATAGGGTAAAACTTCCATGTGCCGCTTGGAGTCGGCATCACCTGACCATTGCCTAGTCCATAACCCCCGTCTGGCGGCAATGGACATAGCGCTTATTTTTGATGCCAGCCGGCAAATATCCCTCTGTGCATCACGCATGTATAAGACCGCGTCTTTAATATGGTCAATCGTTAGCAAAATATTGTCCCTATCCATGGTATCAATGTTTTCCGACAGGGAGTCTGACCACGCAGCAGCAGCACTGCACATCCAAGCTGATGCAATAGCGGGTCTCAATATAATGCCCGTGTGTGTGTATATAGCTTTTAGGGTACTTTCCTGCTTTCTATCAGCAGGTTCTTTTAGGGCGGCCGTATCCGGAGACGGTAGTGCCACCTTCTTTGATAAGCGTGTCAGCGCTTTATCTACCCTAGGGGGAGTTTCCCAGCGTGACCTATCCTCTGGCGGGAAAGGGTACGCAGCCATTAACCGTTTAGAAATGATCAATTTCTTATCTGGGGAAGACCACGCTTCTTCACACACCTCATTTAATTCGTCAGATGCAGGAAAAACTACTGGTAGTTTTTTCTCACCAAACATAATACCCTTTTTTGTGGTACCTGGGGTATCATCAGAAATGTGTAATACATTTTTCATAGCCTCAATCATATAACGGGTGGATCTATTGGAGGGTACACTCGTCTCATCATCGTCGACACTGGAGTCGGTATCCGTGTCGACATCTGTATCTGTCATCTGAGGTAGCGGGCGTTTTATAGCCCCTGATGACATTTGAGACGCTTGGACAGGCACAAGCTGAGTAGCCGGCTGTCCTATGTCGTCAAACCTTTTATGAGAGGAGCTGACACTGTCACGTAATTCCTTCCATAAGTCCATCCACACTGGTGTCGACCCCGCAGGGGGTGACATCACATTCACAGGCATTTGCTCCGCCTCCACATCATTATCCTCATCATACATGTCGACACAGCAGTACCGACACACAGCAGACACACAGGGAATGCTCTTACAGAGGACAGGACCCCACAAAGCCCTTTGGGGAGACAGAGGGAGAGTATGCCAGCACACACCAGGGCGCTATATAACACAGGGATATCACTATACAGAGTGTTTTCCCCTATAGCTGCCTATATATTATATATATATATATATATATATATATATATATATATAATAAGATTTTACTCACCGGTAAATCTATTTCTCGTAGTCCGTAGTGGATGCTGGGAACTCCGTAAGGACCATGGGGAATAGCGGCTCCGCAGGAGACTGGGCACAACTAAAGAAAGCTTTAGGTCACCTGGTGTGCACTGGCTCCTCCCACTATGACCCTCCTCCAAGCCTCAGTTAGGACACTGTGCCCGGACGAGCTGACATAATAAGGAAGGATTTTGAATCCCGGGTAAGACTCATACCAGCCACACCAATCACACCGTATAACTCGTGATACTATACCCAGTTAACAGTATGAATATAACTGAGCCTCTCAACAGATGGCTCAACAATAACCCTTTAGTTAGGCAATAACTATATACAAGTATTGCAGACAATCCGCACTTGGGATGGGCGCCCAGCATCCACTACGGACTACGAGAAATAGATTTACCGGTGAGTAAAATCTTATTTTCTCTGACGTCCTAGTGGATGCTGGGAACTCCGTAAGGACCATGGGGATTATACCAAAGCTCCCAAACGGGCGGGAGAGTGCGGATGACTCTGCAGCACCGAATGAGAGAACTCCAGGTCCTCCTCAGCCAGGGTATCAATTTTGTAGAATTTAGCAAACGTGTTTGCCCCTGACCAAGTTGCAGCTTGGCAAAGTTGGAAAGCCGAGACCCCTCGGGCAGCTGCCCAAGATGAGCCCACCTTCCTTGTGGAATGGGCTTTTACAGATTTTGGCTGCGGTAGTCCAGCCGCAGAATGCGCCAGCTGAATTGTGCTACAAATCCAGCGAGCAATAGTCTGCTTAGAAGCAGGAGCACCCAGTTTGTTGGGTGCATACAGGATAAACAGCGAGTCAGTTCTCCTGACTCTAGCCGTCCTGGAAACATAATTTTTCAAGGCCCTGACTACGTCCAGTAACTTGGAATCCTCCAAGTCCCTAGTAGCCGCAGGCACTACAATAGGTTGGTTCAAGTGAAAAGCTGATACCACCTTAGGGAGAAACTGGGGACGAGTCCTCAATTCTGCCCTATCCATATGGAAAATCAGATAAGGACTTTTATATGACAAAGCCGCCAATTCTGATACACGCCTGGCCGAAACCAAGGCCAATAACATGACCACTTTCCGCGTGAGATATTTTAGATCCACGGTATTTAGTGGCTCACACCAATGTGATTTTAAGAAACTCAACACCACGTTGAGAACCCAAGGTGCCACTGGAGGCACAACCGGGGGCTGAATATGCAGCACTCCTTTTACAATGTCTGAACTTCAGGTACTGAAGCTAGTTCTTTCTGGAAGAAAATCGACAGAGCCGAGATCTGTATCTTAATGGAGCCTAATTTTAGGCCCATAGACACTCCTGCTTGTAGGAAATGCAGAAATCGACCTAGTTGAAATTCCTCTGTTGGGGCCTTTTTTGGCTTCACACCAAGCAACATATTTCCGCCATATGCGGTGATAATGTTTTGCAGTTACATCTTTCCTGGCTTGAATCGGCGTAGGAATGACTTCCTCCGGAATGCCCTTTTCCTTTAGGATCCGGCGTTCAACCGCCATGCCGTCAAAACGTAGCCGCGGTAAGTCTTGGAACAGACAGGGCCCCTGCTGCCGCAGGTCCTGTCTGAGCGGCAGAGGCCATGGGTCCTCTGATATAATTTCTTGAAGTTCTGGGTACCAAGCTCTTCTTGGCCAATCCGGAACCACGAGTATCGTTCTTACTCCTCGCCTTCCTATTATTCTCAGTACCTTTTGTATGAGAGGCAGAGGGGGGGAACACATAACCGACTGGTACACCCACGGTGTTACCAGAGCGTCCACAGCTATCACCTGAGGGTCCCTTGACCTGGCGCAATATCTTTTATAGCTTTTTGTTGAGGCGGGACGCCATCATGTCCACCTGTGGCCTTTCCCAATGGTGTACAATCCTTTGGAAGACTTCTGGATGAAATCCCCACTCTCCCGGGTGGAGGTCGTGTCTACTGAGAAGATTTGCTTCCCAGTCGTCCACTCCGGGAATGAACACTGCTGACAGTGCTAACACATGATTTTCCGCCCATCGGAGAATCCTTGTGGCTTCTGCCATCGCCATCCTGCTTCTTGTGCCGCCCCGTTGGTTTACATGGGCGACTGCCGTGATGTTGTCTGATTGGATCAGTACCGGCTGGTTTTGAAGCAGAGGCCTTGCCTGACTCAGGGCATTGTAAATGGCCCTCAGTTCCAGAATATTTATGTGTAGGGAAGTCACCTGACTTGACCAAAGTCCCTGGAAGTTTCTTCCCTGTGTGACTGCCCCCCAGTCTCAAAGGCTGGCATCCATGGTCACTAGGACCTAGTCCTGTATGCCGAACCTGCGGCCCTCTTGAAGATGGGCACTCTGCAGCCACCACAGTAGAGATACCCTGGTCCTTGAAGACAGGGTTATCAGCCGATGCATCTGAAGATGTGATCCGGACCACTTGTCCAACAGGTCCCACTGAAAAGTTCTTGCATGGAACCTGCCGAATGGGATTGCTTCGTAGGAAGCTACCATATTTCCCAGGACTCGCGTGCAATGATGCACCGATACCTGTTTTGGCTTCAGGAGGTCTCTGACTAGAGATGACAGCTCCTTGGCTTTCTCCTCCGGGAGAAACACTTATTTCTGTTCTGTGTCCAGAACCATCCCCAGGAACAGTAGACGTGTCGTAGGAACCAGCTGTGACTTTGGACTGTTTAGAATCCAACCGTGCTGTTGTAGCACTTTCCAAAATAGTGCTACCCCGACTAGCAACTGCTCCTTGGACCTTGCCCTTATAAGGAGATTGTCTAAGTACGGGATAATTAAAACTCCCTTTTTTCGAAGGAGTATCATCATTTCGGCCATTACCTTGGTAAACACCCTCGGTGCCATGTACAGTCCAAACGGCAGTGTCTGGACTTGGTAATGGTAATCCTGTACCACAAATCTGAGGTACTCCTGGCGAGGATGGTAAATGGGGACATGCAGGTAAGCATCCTTGATGTCCCGGGATCCCATGTAATCCCCCTCGTCCAGGCTTGCAATAACCGCCCTGAGCGATTCCATCTTGAACTTGAATTTTTTTATGTATGTGTTCAAGGATTTTAAATATAAAATGGGTCACACCGAACCATGCGGTTTCGGTACCCCAAACCGTGTGGAATAGTAACCCCGTCCTTGTTGAAGTAGGGGCACCCTGAGTATTACCTGCTGGGAATACAGCTTATTAATTGCCTCTAGCGCAGCCTCCCTGCCTGAGGGAGTTGTCGGCAAGGCATATTTGAGGAAACGGCGGGGGGGAGACATCTCGAATTCCAGCTTGTACCCCTGAAATACTACTTGAATGAAACAGGGATCCACCTGTGAGCGAGCCCACTGATCGCTGAAATTTTTGAGACGGCCCCCCCACCGTACCTGGCTACACCTGTGGAGCCCCCGCGTCATGCTGTGGACTCAGAGGAAGCGAGAGAAGAATTTTGATTCTGGGAACAGGCTGACTGGTGCAGCTTTTTCCCTTTTCCCATGTCTCTGTACAGAAAGGAAGCGCCTTTGACCCGCTTGCTTTTCTGAAGCCGAAAAGACTGTACCTGATAATACAGTGCTTTCTTAGTCTGTGAGGAAACCTGAGGTAAAAATATTTCTTCCCAGCTGTTGCTGTGGATACGAGGTCCCAGAGACCATCCCCAAATAATTCCTCACCCTTATAAGGCAGAATCTCTATGCGCCTTTTAAAGTCAGCATCACCTGTCCAGTGACAGGTCTCTAATACCCTCCTGACAGAATGGACATTGCATTCATTTTGGATGCCAGCCGGCAAAATATCCCTCTGTGCATCCCTCATATATAAGACGACGTCTTTAATATGTTCTCATGTTTGACAGGGTCACCGACCACGCTGCAGCAGCACGATCTGCAGGTCTCAGTCTAGTACCTGAGTGTGTAAATACAGACTTCAGGATAGCCTCCTGCTTTTTATCAACAGGTACCTTCAAAGTGGCCGTTCCTAAAACGGCAGTGCCACCTTTTTTGACAACCGTGTGAGCGCCTTATCCACCCTAGGAGATATCTCCCAGCGTAACTTATCCTCTGGCGGGAAAGGGTACGCCATCAGTAACTTTTTAGAAATTACCAGTTTCTTATCGGGGGGAACCCACGCTTTTTCACACACTTCATTCATTCATCTGATGGGGGAACAAAACACTGCCTGCTTTTTCTCCCCAACATAAAAAACCCATTTTTAGAGGGTCAATGTCAGAAATGTGTAACACATTTTTTTTTTATTGCCGGGATCAAGCCACGGATGTTCCTAGTGGATTGTGTATATGTCTCAACCTTGTCGACACTGGAGTCAGACTCCGTGTCGACATCTGTGTCTGCCATCTGAGTGAGCGGGCGTTTTTGAGCCCCTGATGGCCTTTGAGACGCCTGGGCAGGCGCGGACTGAGAAGCCGGCTGTCCCACAGCTGTTATGTCATCCACCCTTTTATGTAAGGAGTTGACACTGTCGGTTAATACCTTTCACCTAACCATCCACTCTGGTGTCGGCCCCACAGGGGGCGACATCACATTTATCGGCATCTGCTCCGTCACCATATAAGCCTCCTCATTAAACATGTCGACACAGCCGTACCGACACACCGCACACACACAGGGAATGCTCTGACTGAGGACAGGACCCCACAAAGCCCTTTGGGGAGACAGAGAGAGAGTATGCCAGCACACACCAGAGCGCTATATAATGTGGGGATTAACACTATAACTGAGTGAAATTTCCCCAATAGCTGCTTGTATATATAATAATGCGCCTAAATTTAGTGCCCCCCCCTCTCTTTTTAACCCTTTGAGCCTGAAAACTACAGGGGAGAGCCTGGGGAGCTTTCTTCCAGCTGCACTGTGAAGAGAAAATGGCGCCAGTGTGTCTGAGGGAGATAGCTCCGCCCCTTTTTTCGCGGACTTTTCTCCTGCATTTTTATGGATTCTGGCAGGGGTATTTACCACATATATAGCCTCTGGGGCTATATATTGTGGTATTTTTGCCAGCCAAGGTGTTTTTATTGCTGCTCAGGGCGCCCCCCCCCAAGCGCCCTGCACCCTCAGTGACTGGAGTGTGAAGTGTGTATGAGGAGCAATGGCGCACAGCTGCAGTGCTGTGCGCTACCTTGGTGAAGACTGATGTCTTCTGCCGCCGATTTTCCGGACCTCTTCTTGCTTCTGGCTCTGTAAGGGGGACGGCGGCTCCGGGACCGAACACCAAGGCTGGGCCTGCGGTCGATCCCTCTGGAGCTAATGGTGTCCAGTAGCCTAAGAAGCCCAAGCTGGCTGCAAGCAGGCAGGTTCGCTTCTTCTCCCCTTAGTCCCTCGCTGCAGTGAGCCTGTTGCCAGCAGGTCTCACTGAAAATAAAAAACCTAATTCTATACTTTCTTTCTAGAAGCTCAGGAGAGCCCCTAGTGTGCATCCAACCTCGGCCGGGCACAAAATCTAACTGAGGCTTGGAGGAGGGTCATAGTGGGAGGAGCCAGTGCACACCAGGTGACCTAAAGCTTTCTTTAGTTGTGCCCAGTCTCCTGCGGAGCCGCTATTCCCCATGGTCCTTACAGAGTTCCCAGCATCCACTAGGACGTCAGAGAAATATATATATATATATATATATATATATATATATATATATACTGCGCCTAAATTGTGCCCCCCCTCTCTTTTTTACCCTTTCTGTAGTGCAGGACTGCAGGGGAGAGCCAGGGAGCTTCCTTCCAGCGAAGCTGTGAGGGAATAATGGCGCCAGTGTGCTGAGGGAGTTGGCTCCGCCCCTTTTTCGGTGGGCTTTCTCCCGCTATTTTATCGTTTCTGGCAGGGGTTAATATACACCTATATAGCCTCTGGGGCTATATATGGTGTTAGTTTTGCCAGCCAAGGTGTTATTATTGCTGCTCAGGGCGCCCCCCCCCCCAGCGCCCTGCACCCATCAGTGACCGCAGTGTGTGGTGTGCATGAGGAGCAATGGCGCACAGCTGCAGTGCTGTGCGCTACCTTGGAGAAGACAGAAGTCTTCAGCCGCCGATTTTCCGGACCACCTTCTTGTTTCTGGCTCTGTAAGGGGGACGGCGGCGCGGCTCCGGGAACGGACGACGAGGTCGGGTCCTGTGTTCGATCCCTCTGGAGCTAATGGTGTCCAGTAGCCTAAGAAGCCCAAGCTACCACCACTTAGGTAGGTTCGCTTCTTCTCCCCTTAGTCCCTCGTTGCAGTGAGCCTGTTGCCAGCAGGTCTCACTGAAAATAAAAAACCTAAACTCTACTTTCTTCTAGGAGCTCAGGAGAGCCCCTAGTGTGCATCCAGCTCAGCCGGGCACAAGAATCTAACTGAGGTCTGGAGGAGGGGCATAGAGGGAGGAGCCAGTGCACACCAGATAGTCCTAAATCTTTCTTTAGATGTGCCCAGTCTCCTGCGGAGCCGTCTATTCCCCATGGTCCTTACGGAGTCCCCAGCATCCACTAGGACGTCAGAGAAATGTTATTTTGCTCAGTTACTACTCCCTGATATCGACACGGATACTGTTTCCTATGTCGACCATAATGTTTCCTGATTATATCCGCAAAAAAAAATAAGATTTTACTTACCGATAAATCTATTTCTCGTAGTCCGTAGTGGATGCTGGGACTCCGTAAGGACCATGGGGAATAGCGGCTCCGCAGGAGACAGGGCACAAAATAAAAGCTTGAGATATCAGGTGGTGTGCACTGGCTCCTCCCCCTATGACCCTCCTCCAAGCCAGTTAGGATACTGTGCCCGGACGAGCGTACATAATAAGGAAGGATATTGAATCCCGGGTAAGACTCATACCAGCCACACCAATCACACCGTACAACTCGTGATCTGAACCCAGTTAACAGTATGATAAATTTAAAGGAGCCTCTGAAAAGATGGCTCAACAATAATAACCCGAATTTTTTGTAACAATAACTATATACAAGTATTGCAGACAATCCGCACTAGGGATGGGCGCCCAGCATCCACTACGGACTACGAGAAATAGATTTATCGGTAAGTAAAATCTTATTTTCTCTAACGTCCTAAGTGGATGCTGGGACTCCGTAAGGACCATGGGGATTATACCAAAGCTCCCAAACGGGCGGGAGAGTGCGGATGACTCTGCAGCACCGAATGAGAGAACTCCAGGTCCTCCTCAGCCAGGGTATCAAATTTGTAGAATTTAGCAAACGTGTTTGCCCCTGACCAAGTAGCTGCTCGGCAAAGTTGTAAAGCCGAGACCCCTCGGGCAGCCGCCCAAGATGAGCCCACTTTCCTTGTGGAATGGGCTTTTACTGATTTTGGCTGTGGCAATCCTGCCACGGAATGTGCAAGCTGAATTGTACTACAAATCCAACGAGCAATCGTCTGCTTTGAAGCAGGAGCACCCAGCTTGTTGGGTGCATACAGGATAAACAGCGAGTCAGTTTTCCTGACTCCAGCCGTCCTGGAAACATATATTTTCAAGGCCCTGACAACGTCCAGCAACTTAGAGTCCTCTAAGTCCCTAGTAGCCGCAGGTACCACAATAGGTTGGTTCATGTGAAATGCAGAAACCACCTTAGGTAGAAATTGAGGACGAGTCCTCAATTCCGCCCTGTCAGAATGAAAATTTAGGTAAGGGCTTTTACATGATAAAGCCGCCAATTCTGACACACGCCTAGCTGAAGCCAAGGCCAACAGCATCGACACCTTCCACGTGAGATATTTTAAATCTACCGTAGACAATGGTTCAAACCAGTGTGATTTTAGAAATCTCAACACAACATTGAGATCCCAAGGTGCCACTGGAGGCACAAAAGGAGGCTGTATGTGCAGCATCCCTTTTACAAATGTCTGAACTTCAGGTACTGAAGCCAGTTCTTTCTGGAAGAATATCGACAGGGCCGAAATTTGAACCTTAATGGACCCTAATTTTAGGCCCATAGAGAGTCCTGTTTGCAGGAAATGCAAGAAACGACCCAGTTGAAATTCCTGTGTAGGGGCCTTCTTGGCCTCACACCACGCAACATATTTACGCCAAATGCGGTGATAATGTTTTGCGGTTACTTCCTTTCTGGCTTTTACCAGAGTAGGGATGACTTCTTCTGGAATGCCCTTGTCCTTCAGGATCCGGCGTTCAACCGCCATGCCGTCAAACGCAGCCGCGGTAAGTCTTGGAACAGACAAGGCCCCTGCAGTAGCAGGTCCTGTCTTAGAGGTAGAGGCCACGGTTCGTCCGTGAGCATCTCTTGAAGTTCCGGGTACCAAGACCTTCTTGGCCAATCCGGAACCACGAGTATAGTTCTTACTCCTCTCCTTCTTATGATTCTCAATACTTTCGGTATGAGGGGCAGAGGAGGGAATACATACACTGACTGGTACACCCACGGCGTTACCAGAGCGTCCACTGCTATTGCCTGAGGGTCCCTTGACCTGGCGCAATATCTGTCCAGTTTTTTGTTTAGACGTGACGCCATCATGTCCACCGTTGGTCTTTCCCAACGGTTTACAATTTGGTGGAAGACTTCTGGGTGAAGTCCCCACTCTCCCGGGTGAAGGTCGTGTCTGCTGAGGAAGTCTGCTTCCCAGTTGTCCACTCCCGGAATGAACACTGCTGACAGTGCTATCACATGATTTTCCGCCCAGCGAAGAATCCTTGCAGTTTCTGCCATTGCCCTCCTGCTTCTCGTGCCGCCCTGTCTGTTTATGTGGGCGACTGACGTGATGTTGTCCGACTGGATCAACACCGCCTGACCCTGAAGCAGAGGTTTTGCTTGAATTAAGGCATTGTAAATGGCCCTTAGTTCTAGAATGTTTATATGAAGAGATGTTTCCATGCTTGACCACAAGCCCTGGAAATTCCTTCCCTGTGTGACTGCTCCCCAGCCTCTCAGGCTGGCATCCGTGGTTACCAGGATCCAATCCTGAATGCCAATTCTGCGGCCCTCTAGTAGATGAGCCCTCTGAAGCCACCACAGGAGAGACACCCTTGTCCTTGGCGACAGGGTTATCCGTTGATGCATCTGAAGATGCGATCCGGACCATTTTCCCAGTAGATCCCACTGAAAAGTTCTTGCATGGAATCTTCCGAATGGAATCGCTTCGTAAGAAGCCACCATTTTTCCCAGGACCCTTGTGCACTGATGCACTGAGACCTGTCCTGGTTTTAGGAGGTTCCTGACTAGCTCGGATAACTCCCTGGCCTTCTCCTCCGGGAGAAACACCTTCTTCTGGACTGTGTCCAGAATCATTCCTAAGAACAGTAGACGTGTCGTTGGAATCAGCTGCGATTTTGGAATATTTAGAATCCATCCGTGCTGACTTAGCACTACCTGAGATAGTGCCACTCCGACTTCTAACTGTTCCTTGGTTCTTGCCCTTATCAGGAGATCGTCCAAGTAAGGGATAATTAAGATGCCTTTTCTTCGTAGAAGAATCATCATTTCGGCCATTACCTTGGTAAAGACCCGAGGCGCCGTGGACAATCCAAACGGCAGCGTCTGAAACTGATAATGACAGTTTTGTACTACAAACCTGAGGTACCCTTGGTGAGAAGGATATATTGGGACGTGGAGATAAGCATCCTTGATGTCCAGCGACACCATATAGTCCCCCTCTTCCAGGTTCGCTATCACCGCTCTGAGTGACTCCATCTTGAATTTGAACCTTTTTATGTAAGTGTTCAAAGATTTTAGATTTAATATTGGTCTCACCGAGCCGTCCGGCTTCGGTACCACAAATAGTGTGGAATAATACCCCTTCCCCTGTTGTAAGAGGGGTACCTTGATTATCACCTGCTGGGAGTACAGCTTGTGAATGGCTTCCAGAACTGCCTCCCTGTCGGAGGGAGACTTTGGTAAAGCAGACTTCAGGAACCGATGAGGAGGAAACGCCTCGAATTCCAGTTTGTACCCCTGTGATACTACCTGTAGAATCCAGGGATCCACTTGCGAGTGAGCCCACTGCGCGTTGAAATTCTTGAGACGGGCCCCCACCGTGTCTGAGTCTGCTTGTAAAGCCCCAGCGTCATGCTGAAGACTTGGCAGAAGCAGGGGAGGGCTTCTGCTCCTGGGAAGCGGCTGCATGGTGCTGCCTTTTTCCACTTCCTCTGCCCTTGGGCAGAAAAGAGTGACCTTTTGCTCGCTTGTACTTATGGGAACGAAAGGACTGAGTTTGAAAAGACTGTGTCTTTTTCTGTTGATGTGAAGTAACCTGGGGTAAAAAGGTGGATTTTCCAGCCGTTGCCGTGGCCACCAGGTCTGTTAGACCAGCCCCAAATAACTCCTCCCCCTTATACGGCAATACTTCCATGTGCCGTTTGGAATCTGCGTCCCCTGACCACTGTCTGGTCCATAATGCTCTTCTGGCAGAGATGGACATTGCGCTTACTCTTGATGCCAGGGTACAATTATCCCTCTGCGCATCACGCATATATAGCAATGCATCCTTTAGATGTTCTATAGTTAACAAAATATTGTCCCTATCCAGGGTATCAATATTCTCAGTCAGGGAATCCGCCCATGCGACTCCAGCACTGCACATCCAGGCTGATGCGATTGCTGGTCGCAGTATAACACCAGTATGTGTGTATATACTTTTCAGGATATTTTTCAGCCTCCTATCAGCTGGTTCTTTGAGGGTGGCCGTATCAGGGGACGGTAACGCTACTTGTTTAGATAAACGTGTGAGCGCCTTATCTACCCTAGGGGGTGTTTCCCACCGTGCCCTAACCTCTGGCGGGAAAGGGTATAGTGCTAATAACTTATTAGAAATTAGCTGTTTTTTATCGGGGGAAACCCACGCTTTATCACACACCTCATTTATTTCCTCAGACTCAGGAAAAACTATTGGCAGTTTTTTCACACCCCACATAATACCCGCCTTTGAGGTATTTGTAGTGTCAGAAAGGTTCAATGCCTCTTTCATTGCCGTGATCATGTAACGTGTGGCCCTACTGGACATTACGTTTGTCTCGTCACCGTCGACACTAGATTCAGTATCTGTATCTGGATCCGTGTCGACCCACTGAGGTAGCGGCCGTTTTAGGGCCCCTGAGGGTGTCTGAGACGCCTGAACAGGCACTAATTGATTTGCCGGCTTTCTCATGTCGTCAACAGTTTTTTGTAAATTGCTGACATTATCACTTAATTGCTTAAACACAATCATCCAGTCAGGTGTCGACTCCCTAGGGGGTGACATCACTAACACAGGCAACTGCTCCGCCTCCACCTCATTTTCCTCCTCATACATGTCGACACACGCGTACCGACACACAGCACACACACCGGGAATGCTCTGATAGAGGACAGGACCCTACTTAGCCCTTTGGAGAGACAGAGGGAGAGTCTGCCAGCACACACCCAGCGCTATATATATACAGGGATAACCTTATATAAGTGTTAATCCCTTATAGCTGCTGTTAATCTAGTTATTTGCTGCCAAAATGCCCCCCCTTCTCTTTTTTACCCTGAATCAGATGCAGTACTGCAGGGGAGAATCAGGGAGCCGTCCTTCCAGCGGAGCTGTGAGGGAATAATGGCGCCAGTGTGCTGAGGAGATAGGCCCCGCCCCTTCACGACGTCCTTAACTCCCGCTTTTTTGTGTAAAATGGCAGGGGAAAAAATACATCCATATAGCCCTGGAGCTATATGTGATGTATTCCTTTTGCCAGCTAAGGTATATGTGTGTTATATTGCGTCTCAGGGCGCTCCCCCCCAGCGCCCTGCACCCTCAGTGACCGGAGTGTGAAGTGTGCTGAGAGCAATGGCGCACAGCTGCGGTGCTGTGCGCTACCTTAGTCTTGAAGACAGGATGTCTTCTGCCGCCGCTTTCACCGGACCTTCGTCTCTTCTGGCTCTGTAAGGGGGACGGCGGCGCGGCTCCGGTGACCCATCCAGGCTGAACCTGTGATCGTCCCTCTGGAGCTAACGTCCAGTAGCCTAAGAAGCCCAATCCACTCTGCACTCAGGTGAGTTCGCTTCTTCTCCCCTTAGTCCCACGATGCAGTGAGCCTGTTGCCAGCAGGACTCACTGAAAATAAAAAAACCTAACTAAACTTTTATTCTAAGCAGCTCTGGAGAGCTACCTAGTTTGCACCCTTCTCGGCCGGGCACAAAAATCTAACTGGCTTGGAGGAGGGTCATAGGGGGAGGAGCCAGTGCACACCACCTGATATCTCAAGCTTTTATTTTGTGCCCTGTCTCCTGCGGAGCCGCTATTCCCCATGGTCCTTACGGAGTCCCAGCATCCACTTAGGACGTTAGAGAAAAAGCATTCAGTACATGAGTGGTGAACATTAAAGACGTCACTGAGGACTCTGGCTGATCCGGACAGAAGGGTCTATGTGTGGATATGTATATGTGTGTGTGTGTGTGTGTATATATATATACATATATATACACACACACACAGAGGAAAAACCACAGCACTCACCACACCAGAAGCGGGGCACAGCTATGCACTTACCACTCACAGGGTGGGGTGCATGTAACACTGCACTCTCCACCACAGAAGCGGGGTACACAGCTGTACTTACCACTCACAGGGCGGGGTGCATGTAGCCCATGACCACATCGCTCTAATAAATACAAACAGAGAACCCAGCACTCACCAAAGTAAACTCACTTATCCTCAACAATTCAATATATATATATATATATATATATATATATATTATATGTTATAATGAAAGCTGAGGTATCGTTCCTCCTTCTCATGTGCTGAGAGGTCTGGGTCAACCCTGACAAAATGGTTTCAAATCCTCATGAGGATTCTGATTGGTTATTTCTTTTCCCGCCGCAGACAGTATAAAGTGGGAGTCGCCCCCTGTTCCGCACGGGGCCCTGTCACAAATACAGTGGATCGTATGCAGGAAGCTGTTATATTCTAGTTATGTGTCCACGACTACGTTAGTTAATCCTGCCATTACATGCGCATGGGGGAGTAGTAGTAGTCAAATATAGTCGGGTACCTTGTCCTCATGGGAGGGGACGCACTGTAGTGGGTACAAGAACCTGACGTCCAAAGGAAGCATCCTGGGAGGCGGAAGTATCAAAGGCATAGAACCTGATGAATGTGTTCACTGAGGCCCACGTAGCTGCCTTGCACAATTGTTCAGCGGACACGACTTGACGGGCTGCCCAAGAAGGTCCAACAGACCGAGTAGAATGGGCTTTGATAGCAGCAGGAGCTGGAAGACCAGCCTGTGCATAGGCTTGTGCAATCACCATTCTAATTCATCTGACCAAGGTTTGCTTATTCGCAGGCCAGCCACGTTTGTGAAAATCAAAAAGTACAAAAAGGGTATCTGACCTCCTGAGGGAGGCAGTCCTCTCTACGTAAATACGGAGGGCCCGTACCACATCCAAAGACCGCTCTTTGGAGGACAAACCAGAACAGATAAAGGCCGAAACAACAATCTCTTGGTTAAGATGAAAAGATGATACCACCTTAGGTAGATAACCAGGGCGAGTTCGAAGAACTGCCCGGTCACAGTGAAAAAATAGGATTTTGGTTACCTACCGGTAAATCCTTTTCTCGTAGTCCGTAGAGGATGCTGGGGTATAGATGGGTCCACCAGGAGCCATTGCCACTTTAAGAGTTTAATAGTGTGGGCTGGCTCCTCCCTCTATGCCCCTCCTACCAGACTCAGTCTAACAACTGTGCCCGAGGAGACAACATACTTCGAGAGAAGGAATTACACAGATAGTAGCGAGATTCATACCAGCTCACACAACAGGCAAATCCGGCTAACATGCCGGAACAACTCAGAAACAGCTGAAACAGTAAATAACGTAGAACTTACCTAGGAACCAGGCAGTACTGAACTATAAAACCAATGCAGGAAAACGCAGCGCTGGGCGGCCGCTCAGCATCCTCTTCGGATTACGAGAAAAGAATTTACCGGTAGGTAACCAAAATCCTATTTTCTCTTACGTCCTAGAGGATGTTGGGGTCCATATTAGTACCAAGGGGATGTACCAAAGCTCCCAGTATGGGAGGGAGAGCGCGGAGGCTCCTGCAATTCTGCTTGACCAAACTTGAGGTCATCAGAGGCCAAAGTATCGAACTTGTAAAACTTGGCAAACGTGTTCGACCCAGACAAAGTAGCTGCTCGACAGAGTTGTACAGCCGAGACACCCCGGGCAGCCGCCCAGGAAGAGCCCAATTTACGAGTAGAGTAGGCCTGTACAGATCTTGGACACTGCAATCCTGCCGTGGAATACGCATGCTGGATAGTGAACCTGATCCAGCGTGAAATCGACTGCTTAGAAGCAGGACACCCAATTTCCTTGGGATCATAGAGGACAAAGAGTCACTTTTCCTATGACGAGCCATCCTCTTCACATAAATCTTCAAAGCCCTCACAACATCCAAGGCCCTTGAAGCAATTGAGGAGTCAGCCACTGGTACCACAATAGGTTGGTTGATATGGAAAGCTGATACAACCTTAGGCAGGAACTGTGGACGAGTCCTAAGTTCCGCCCTGTCTTCATGGAAGATCAGATAGGGGCTTTTACAAGATAAAGCCCCCAATTCCGACACGCGTCGTGCAGAAGCCAAGGCCAACAAAGTGACTGCCTTCCACGTGAGAAACTTGAAATCGGCCTCCTGTAGACGCTCAAACTAAGCTAGATACAAAAGTATGGCTGCGGAAAACACCTGGCGCCCAAATGAATTTTTCCTTATTTAAATAAATATTAAAAGAATACAACCCTCCAAATGGGAAGAAACGTCCACTCCTGAATTCTCCCAGATCCTCCTCTTAACGAGTATCCTTGTCAGGACAGCATATAGGACAGAGGGGAGAGGGGGGCCACATGTGTAATACAGTTTTAATACAACACACAATGACAGATGAAATACAATGAACACAAAGTGATGGTATCAAACATCCATGTGTGTGAGCCACAGAGGAAATGAATGCAACAATTACCAGAGCGATTGAGAACCCACAAAAAGTTCTCAATCAAGTTCTTAAATACCAGATTCCGCCCGGGCAGGTGACTGGAAATACCCTGGTCCTTGGATCAGCATGCACCTCCGCTGGACACAGACCACTGGAGTCGTAGGAAGCCGACGCGTTTCAACTCCTTTCCGGAGTCTTTTTCAAGGCAGGATACCGTCTTTCGTTTCCCTCTTGAGTATTTAACATGTTTAATGTCCAATCGCATGCAGCGCTATCTCGTTATGATACGTTTCTCCCGGTGTGTGTCCGCCGTCGGGTTGCCATGGATACCGGAAGTGTGATTCCGTCACTTCCGCTCTCACGTCTCTTTGTATGTTACCAGGGCAACCCAGCGTATCGATGCGTCCGTCCGTGCACCATCCACACTTGGGTTGTCATGGCACCTAGATATCCACAACGGTCTTTCCTTGTAGTAGTTTACACTGGCTAACAGGCCGCTGTCAGGACGGGCCATATATAGCTCAGATGGACTCCAATGAATCATATCAGGTGTGCGCCTGATATGATTCATTGGAGTCCATCTGAGCTATATATGGCCCGTCCTGACAGCGGCCTGTTAGCCAGTGTAAACTACTACAAGGAAAGACCGTTGTGGATATCTAGGTGCCATGACAACCCAAGTGTGGATGGTGCACGGACGGACGCATCGATACGCTGGGTTGCCCTGGTAACATACAAAGAGACGTGAGAGCGGAAGTGACGGAATCACACTTCCGGTATCCATGGCAACCCGACGGCGGACACACACCGGGAGAAACGTATCATAACGAGATAGCGCTGCATGCGATTGGACATTAAACATGTTAAATACTCAAGAGGGAAACGAAAGACGGTATCCTGCCTTGAAAAAGACTCCGGAAAGGAGTTGAAACGCGTCGGCTTCCTACGACTCCAGTGGTCTGTGTCCAGCGGAGGTGCATGCTGATCCAAGGACCAGGGTATTTCCAGTCACCTGCCCGGGCGGAATCTGGTATTTAAGAACTTGATTGAGAACTTTTTGTGGGTTCTCAATCGCTCTGGTAATTGTTGCATTCATTTCCTCTGTGGCTCACACACATGGATGTTTGATACCATCACTTTGTGTTCATTGTATTTCATCTGTCATTGTGTGTTGTATTAAAACTGTATTACACATGTGGCCCCCCTCTCCCCTCTGTTCTATATGCTGTCCTGACAAGGATACTCGTTAAGAGGAGGATCTGGGAGAATTCAGGAGTGGACGTTTCTTCCCATTTGGAGGGTTGTATTCTTTTAATATTTATTTAAATAAGGAAAAATTCATTTGGGCGCCAGGTGTTTTCCGCAGCCATACTTTTGTATCTTGTATTTGTTTGCCATTGTGTTTTTGGAGAGACACTCTTTTTGGTTGTGGCAGTCACGAGGCGGCCCTGTGCATGGTGGCGCAACACGTAAGATAAGTGGACTAACTTTTTAGCATTTGATGCTCAAACTAAGCTGATTGCAAAAACTGCAAACCACATCAAGATCCCAGGGTGTCGTTGGCGCCATAAAGGGAGGCTGGATGTGCAGAACCCCTTTCAAAAAGGTCTGAACCTCAGGGAGGACAGCCAATTGTTTTTGGAAGAAGATGGACAAAGCAGAGATCTGGACCTTGATGGAGCCCAATCTCAGTCCCTTATCCACCCCTGCTTGCAGGAAAAGAAGAAAACGTCCAAGTTGAAACTCCACCGCAGGAAACTTCTTAGACTCACACCAAGAAACATTTTTTCCAGATTCGATGGTAATGTTTAGACATTACCCCCTTCCTAGCCTGTATCAGGGTAGGAATGGCCTCTCTCAGGATACCCTTCCGAGCTAAGATCTGGCGTTCAACTGCCATGCCGTCAAACGTAGCCGCGGTAAGTCTTGATAAGCAAACGGCCCCTGCAGTAGCAGATCCTCCCGAAGAGGTAGAGGCCTTGGATCTTCCAGCAGAAGATCCAGTAGATCCGCGTACCTAGCCCTCCTTGGCCAGTCCAGAGCAATGAGGATTGCCAGAACCTTTGTTCTTACCAGTTGAAGAACTTTTGGTATAAGAGGAAGTGGAGGGAACACATACACTGACGTGAACACCCACGGTATTACCAGTGCGTCCACCGCCACTGCCTGTGGGTCTCTCAACCTGGAACAGTACCTCCACAGCTTCTTGTTGAGGCGGGAGGCCATTATGTCTATGTGAGAAACCCCCCCACCAAACGGTTTCCTCCTCGAACACCTTCGGATGGAGGCCTCACTCTCCTGGATGGAGATCGTGTCTGCTGAGGAAGTCTGCTTCCCAGTTGTCCATTCCCGGAATGAAAATGGCTGACATCGCCACCGCGTGCCTTTCTGCCCAGAGGATGATTTTTGACACCCCTCACATGGCAGCCCTGCTCTTCGTTCCGCCTTTTCGTGTTTATGTAGGCCACTGTGGTCACGTTGTCCGACTGCACCTGAACAGCCCGATCCTGTAGAAGGTGTGCTGCTTGCAGAAGGCCGTTGTACACGGCTCTTAGCTCCAGAATGTTTATCGGGAGAAGGGATTCTTGATCCGACCACCGTCCTTGGAAGGTTTCCCCCTGAGCGATTGCTCCCCAACCTCTTAGACTTGCATCTGTGTTTAGAAGGATCCAGTCCTGAACTCCGAACCTTCGGCCTTCCAGAAGGTGTGGTAGTTGTAGCCACCAGAGGAGCGAAATCCTGGCTTTCGGCGACAGACGTATCCTCTGGTGCATGTGTAGGTGAGATCCCGACCACTGGTCCAAGAGATCCCGCTGAAAGGATCGAGCATGAAACCTTCCGTATTGTAGAGCCTCGTAGGAGGCAACCATCTTTCCCAGAAGGCGTATGCACTGATTAAGCCTACCCGGGTCTCGGTTCAAGACATCCCGGCCTATTGATTGAATCACCAATGCTTTCTCCACCGGCAGAAACACCCTCTGCACTTCCGTGTCTAGGATCATCCCCAGGAAAGACAGCCTCCTTGTCGGCTCCAGATGAGACTTCGGAAGGTTCAGGATCCAACCGTGCTCCTTGAGCAGATGTGTAGTGAGAGCAATGGATCGCAACAACTTCTTCCTGGACGACGCCTTGATCAGGAGATCGTACAGATACGGGATTATGTTCAATCCCTGCTTGCGGAGAACCATCATCTCCGCCATCACCTTGGTGAAGATCCTCGGTGCTGTGGAGAGGCCAAAAGGCAGCGCCTGAAACTGATAGTGATTGTCTAACAGTGCAAACCTGAGATATGCCTGATGCGGCGACCAAATGGGAATGTGGAGGTACGCATCATTGATGTCCAGAGACACCAAGAACTCCCCCTCCGTCAGTCTTGAGATGACAGCTCTCAGAGATTCCATCTTGAATTTGAACTCTTTGAGATAAGGGTTCAAAGACTTTAAGTTCAGAATCGGCTGTACCGAACCATCCGTTTTGGTACCACGAAAAGGTTCGAATAATAGCCTTTGTTCCACTGCTGAGGCGGAACTGGAACAATGACCCCGGACACCACCAATTTTCGGATGGCCTCCAGAAGAATAGTTCTGTCCGCCAGCAGAGCTGGTAAGCCTGACGTGAAGAAACGGTGAGGTGGGAGAGTTTAAAACTCCATTCTGTACCCCCTGGACACTATATCCAGTTCCCAGGGGTCCAGGCCAGATGACACCCAGACGTGGCTGAAATGCCGGAGTCTTGCGCCCACCTGACCTTCCTCCAGGCCCAGTCGTCCACCGTCATGCGGAGGACTTAGGGGTATCAGAAGCAGGCTTCTGGCTTTGGGAACCTGCGGGAGCAGGTTTCTTTCCCTTGGCACGACCACCTCTGTAGAAGGTGTTCAAAGGCTTGTTCTTTCTAGGCCTTGCAGGCCGAAAGGACTGTGACGTGGCCAGTGTAAAGGGCTTCTTTGTAGCCGGTGCAGCTGAGGGGAGAAAATGTGACTTACCCGCGGTAGCCGTGGCAATCCACGCATCCAGTGCCTCCCCAAAGAGAGCCTGACCTGTATAGGGTAGGCCCTCCACACTCTTCCTGGATTCCGCGTCCGCAGACCATTGGCGCAGCCAGAGACCCCTGCGAGCTGAGACGGATATGGAGGAGATCCCCGCCGCCATGGAACCCAGGTCCTTCATGGAATCTACCAGGAACCCTGTAGAATCCTGAATATTACGTAAAAATAAATCAACGTCACCTCTATACAGCGTAGTCGATTCCTCCTGAGTGATTGACCACCTGGCAATAGTTTTTGCAATCCAAGCACAGACTATAGTAGGCCGCAATATAGCCCCTGAAGCCGTGTAAATGGATTTTAGCGTAGCATCCACCTTTCGATCGGGCGGGTCTTTCAACGCGGTTGATCTCGGGACTGGCAGCACCACCTGTTTGGACAGCCTAGAGACAGAGGTGTCGACTATCGGCGGGGACTCCCATTTTTTTACTATCTTCCTCTGGGTAGGGAAAAGCAACCAAGGGATAGGGATCTGGAATTTCTTCTCCGGATTTTCCCAAGCTTTTTCAAAGATAGCATTTAATTCTTTGGATGCCGAGAGGGTGAGGAGGGCTTTTTATTGTCTGTGAAAAAGGCCTCCTCTACCTGCTCAGGGGCTGTGTCAGTAATGTGTAACATATCCGGTACAGCTTCAATCATCAACTGCACCCCCTTAGCAAGTGAAGCTGTCCCCTTCAACGCATCCCCGTCACCGTCTGCAGTGTCAGAATCGGTGTCCGTGTCATCTTGCATAAGTTTGGCATGTGCACGTTTGTGAGAATGTACCGCAGGGGACCCCGAAGATGCAGTATCAGACCATACAACCATAGATGATTGCAGAACTTGAGTGGCATGCTCAGTCCTAGCAACCCGATCAGAAATCTGGGAAATAGTCCCACTCAGAGAGACTAACCATTCTGCCTCTTTAGCTGGAATCTGCGCTACAACAGTGCAATCCTTATTACATGGTATGGAGTCTTTCTGGGAAGATAAATCCTCTGCAGCATATGAAACAGTGTCCCTAGACATGTTGTCACACACACCAAACACCCCACAAACACACAGGGTACTGGGTAGACAGAGTTTCCCCCCCAAGAATGGCAGAGACACAGAGATTGGAGCCAACCCACACACAGCGCTATTACAGGTATAGGGAGACCCTTAACCAGCGCCGACTGTGTCTTAATAGGTGACACAGCCTCCCCTCCCTTCTACAACCCCCTGGTACCGTACAGATAGCTGGAGGGACCTGTTCATCCACTGGCAGTGAGCTGCAGGCAGGAAAATGGCACTGAGCGCTGCTGGGTCCGCTCTGAGGAGAAGCTCCGCCCCCTTAATGGCGCTGTCTTCCCGCTTCTGTGAGATTATACAGGCCTGAGGATTTGTTTGCTGGCTGAGATCCGCGGACCCCGACAGGCTGGATTGGTCAGTGTAGGGTTAGGTGCTGGCTCAGGGCGCCCTTCACAGCGCCGTACCGCTGAGCCGTCCGGGAGCGCGGTTAATACCGCGCTCCTACCCATAAAGCCGCCCTCTTCACACTGACCCCACACTTGTAAGGGGGGACAGTGACTCACTCACCACATATCAGCTCTGCAAGGGGGTGGCGGCTGGCTGCCGGGGTGAGCGTTCCCCTGTGGCGGGGCGTGATCTGTACCCTCTGGAGCCCAATGTCCAGTCAGCGGAGTAAGTGGCTGAGACCCCGCAGGGCGGACACTGCTCCCCCCCCCCCCCCCCCCCTCAGTCCCTCTATGCAGGCAGGCTGTTGCCAACAGCCTCCTGTAAAAAAATAAACTCTAAGATAAACTCTTACCAGGAAAGCGCTGTAAAGCTCCCCTAGCTGTGACTGGCTCCTCCGGGCACATTTTCTAAACTGAGTCTGGTAGAAGGGGCATAGAGGGAGGAGCCAGCCCACACTATTAAACTCTTAGAGTGCCAATGGCTTCTGGTGGACCCGTGTATACCCCATGGTACTAATATGGACCCCAGCATCCTCTAAGACATATGAGAAATTAGAACGGGTGGTCGACAGGACAAAGCGCCTAAGTCCAACACCCTCCTAGCAGAGGCAATAGCCAGCAGAAATACGACCTTAAGCGTAAGATGTTTAAGGTCCACAGACTCAAGAGGTTCAAATGGAGACTTTTGTAGGGCATTCAAAACAACAGACAGATTCCATGTAGCCACCGGAGGGACATAGGGAGGTTGAATCCGTAAAACACCGAGTGAAAGTGTGAACGTCAGGAAGAGACGCAATTTTTCTCTGAAACCACACCGACAAGGCAGAAATATGAACCTTGAGGGAGGCCAGACGAAGGCCTAAGTCCAGGCCCAGTTGCAGAAAAGCCAAAAGTCTGGAGGTTTTGAAAGTATATGCATCATAATTCTTACCAGCACACCAGATGAAGTAAGAATTCCAGACCCTATTATAAATCCATGCAGAAGCCGGTTTACGAGCTTTCAACATAGTTTGAATAACCGCCTCAGAGAATACCTTGGCCCTCAGGAGTGAAGCTTCAAGAGCCACGCCGTCAAAGCCAGTCTGGCCAGGTCCGGGTAGATACAAGGGCCCTGAACGAGGAGGTCTGGGTGTTGAGGAAGTAGAAGAGGACACTATCGAGAGGCCTTGCAGGTCTGAGAACCAATGCCTTCTGGGCCACGCTGGAGCGACTAGAAGTAGTATTCCTCTTTCTTGCTTCAACTTCCACAGTACCCTGGGCAGGAGTGACAATGGAGGCAACACGTATGGCAGCCGAAAGTTCCATGGAATTGCCAGTGCATCCACAAATGCTGCTTGATGATCCCTTGATCCGAAGACCGGAACCTTGTGATTGTGTCTACATCTGGTAGGCCCCACTTGTCCACTAGGAGTTGAAAGACTTCTGGATGAAGACTCTACTCTCCAGCGTGAACGTCCCAACAACTGAGGAAATCCGCTTCCCAGTTGAGGACTCCGGGAATGAACACCAATATTTCTGGCAGATGGCATTCCGCACAACATAGGATCTGATACTTCCAACATTGCCATGTGGCTTCGATTGCCACCTTGATGATTTATGTACGCCACTGTGGTGGGGTCCCTGTGCAGTACAGTTCATTTGACATGTCAGCCATCATAGATTTTAGAGCTGAGCTAAGCAGGCTCCTGCAAATCACCCCCCTGAAGCCCCACTACCTTGTGAGGGCTGGCTGCATTGTTCACACGAGAGAATCTGCAGGGGAGGGGGAAAACCTGGTGTGACAAACAGAGCACATAGTTCTTTTCACCATGCTGACAGAGGACATTTACATTCACACAAATACAGGTGAACACTGGTACAAGCAAGCCTGCCCAATCTATTGTGTGTGGATACTCCGAGAGGAGGAACCAGCACACTGCCTGAAATGAACAATTTATCACTTAGAAGTGAGGCAAATTGTGTACAGTGCGTTAGGAGCCAAATATGTATAGGTCCCAGGGCGGGCTCTCCCCCTTAACTACACCGCTGTACCAGTGTCTGGCCGTGGAGGATCCCTGGAGAAGCTGGCAGTCCTGCAGCAGCGCTGTGTGTGCAGGAAATGGTGCCAAGAAGCCGCTGGTCCTGCTTTGAGGAAGCTCCGCCCCTTGTAATGGAGCCAGAGCTATAATGATATTTATCCTGGCAAATATCCCCAATGTGTGTAAAATAAGGCACCAACACCTATTTTCACAACCGCTGGCCAGTCTACGCAGGGGGGTTATGGGATCACCCCAAGGGGAGTCCGTATGCCCGCCCCACGTTCATGCCACACAAAAAATCAGGTCCCCTAGTTATCACTCACCACTCCTTCAGGCTCTGTACTGGGGGTGTCCGGCGTGCTGCGGGTGTGTGCACAAGAGCGCAATGCCTGCGGTACACTGACCCTCAGGACCGTTGTCCTGTCAGCGGGATCAGACTCCGCACCTCTAGGAGGACTGTGCCGATCCCCCCTCCCCAGTGTCCCTTGGTGCAGTTACCCAAACAGCTTACCTGAAAATAATAAACATTAAAATAAACTGAATAAAAACTCTCTGGAGCTGCAGAGATGTGCGTCCTCTCCTGAGGGCACATTTTTGTAAACTGCCTGTGGGAGGAGGCATAGGGGGGAGGAGTCAGCAAACCCTGAAGAAATTTAAAGTGCACCGGCTCCTTTGGAACCCTTCTATACCCATCGTACTAAGTGTCCCCAGTATCCCTTATGGATGATCGAGAAATATGGAATAATTTATTTGACCAAAATCTACAAAAAATAGGATTTTAATACCTACCGGTAAATCCTTTTCTCTTAGTCCGTAGAGGATGCTACAGACTCCAAAAGGACCATGGGGTATAGACAGAATCCGCAGGAGACATGGGCACTTTAAGACTTTAAATGGGTGTGAACTGGCTCCTCCCTCTATGCCCCTCCTCCAGACCTCAGTTATAGGAACTGTGCCCAGGGAGACGGACATTTCGAGGAAAAGGATTTTCGTTAAACTAAGGGTGAGATACATACCAGCTCACACCACAACACACCGTACAACATGGCTTTTTAAGAAAATACCAGTTAACAGCATGAACCAAAAACAGCAACAGACTGAACATAACCGAAACACAACCTTTGTGTAACAAAAGCAATAACTATCAACAAGTACTGCAGATAGAGTCCGCACTGGGACGGGCGCCCAGCATCCTCTACGGACTAAGAGAAAAGGATTTACCGGTAGGTATTAAAATCCTATTTTCTCATACGTCCTAGAGGATGCTGGGGACTCCAAAAGGACCATGGGGTTTATACAAAAGCTCCAGACCGGGCGGGAGAGTGCGGACGACTCTGCAGCACCAATTGAGCAAACATGAGGTCCTCATCAGCCAGGGTATCAAACTTGTAGAACTTAGCAAAATTGTTTGAACCCAACCAAGTAGCTGCTCAGCAAAGATGAACCGCCGAGACTCCTCGGGCAGCCGCCCAAGAAGAGCCAACCTTCCTGGTAGAATGGGCCTTCACGACTTTGGTAACAGCAATCCAGCCGTAGAATGAGCATGCCGAATCGTATTACAGATCCAGCGTGCAATAGTCTGCTTAGAAGCAGGAGCCCCAATTTTGTTGGGAGCATACAGGATAAACAGAGCCTCTGTTTTCCTAATCTGAGCCGTTCTGGCGACATAAATTTTCAAAGCTCTGACTACATCGAGAGACTTCGAATCAGCCAAGGATTCAGTAGCCACATGCACCACAATAGGTTGGTTCATGTGAAACGAAGAAACCACCTTTGGCAGAAATTGTTGCCAAGTTCTCAATTCTGCTCTATCCACATGGAAGATCAAATAGGGGCTCTTGTGAGACAAAGACGCTAATTCCGACACCCGCCTTGCGGACGCCAAGGCCAAAAGCATGACCACTTTCCAAGTGAGAAATTTTAACTCAACCTTTCGTAAAGGTTCAAACCAGTGTGACATAAGAAACTGCAACACCAAGTTAAAGGTCCCATGGTGCCACTGGGGGCACAAATGGAGGTTGGATGTGCAGCACTCCTTTCACGAAAGTCTGAACCTCTGGAAGGGCGGCCAATTCATTTTGAAAGAAAATTGATAAGGCCGAATTCTGCACTTTAATGGAGCCTAACTTTAGGCCTGCATCCACACCTGCTTGCAAAAAATGGAGAAAACGACCCAGCTGAAATTCTTCCGTAGGAGCCTACTTGGATTCACACCAAGACACATTTTCTCCAAATACGGTGATAATGCTTTGACGTTACTTCCTTTCTAGCTTTAAGTAGAGTGGGGATGACTTCACAGGGAATACCCTTTCGAGCTATGATTTGGCGTTCAACCGCCACGCCGTCAAACGCAACCGCGGTAAGTCTTGGAACATGCACGGCCCTTGCTGCAACAGGTCCTCTCTTAGAGGAAGAGGCCAGGGATCTCCTATGAGTAATTCCTGAAGATCCGGATACCAGGCCCTCCGTGGCCTATCTGGAACAATGAGTATCGCCTGAACACTTGTTCTTCTTATGATCCTTATCACCTTTGGAATAAGTGGAAGTGGAGGGAACACATATACCGACTGAAACACCCACGGTGTCACCAGGGCATCCACTGCACTGGCTTGAGGGTCCCTCGACCTGGAACAATATCTCTGAAGCTTCTTGTTGAGGCGAGACGCCATCATGTCTATTTGAGGAATTCCCCAATGATTTGTCACTTCTGCAAAGACTTCTTGATGAAGACCCCACTCTCCTGGATGGAGATCGTGTCTGCTGAGGAAGTCTGCTTCCCAGTTGTCCACGCCCGGAATGAAGACCGCCGACAGAGCGCTTGCATGTTTTTCCACCCAGCAGAGAACTTTTGTGGCCTCCGCCATCACCACTCTGCACTTTCCACCCTGGCGGTTTATGTACGCCACTGCTGTTATGTTGTCCGACTGAATCAGGACGGGCAGACCGCGAAGAAGATGTTCCGCTTGTAGAAGGCCGTTGTAGATGGCTCTTAATTCCAGAATGTTTATGTGCAGACAAGCTTCCTGGCTTGACCATTTTCCCTGGAAATTTTCCCCCTGTGTGACTGCTCCCCAGCCTCGGAGACTTGCATCCATGGTCACCAGGACCCAATCCTGGATCCCGAACCTGCGTCCCTCTAGGAGGTGAGAACTTTGGAGCAACCACAGGAGAGATACTCTGGTCCTGGAAGATAGGCTTATTTTCCGGTGCATGTGCAGGTGAGACCCGGACCACTTGTCCAACAGGTCCCACTGAAACACCCTGGCATGGAACCTGCCAAACGGAATGGCTTCGTAGGCTGCCACCATCTTTCCCAACACCTGAGTGCATTGATGAATCGACACTCTTGCCGGTTTCAGAATCTCCTTGACCATGTTCTGGATTTCCAGAGCTTTTTCCCCTGGGAGAAACACTCTCTGCAGTTCCGTGTCCAGGATCATGCCCAAGAATGACAGCCGTGTTGTCGGAACCAACTGTGACTTTGGCAAATTTATGATCCAACCATGTTGTTGCAGCACTGTCAGGGAGAGCGCAACGTTTCTTAATAACTGCTCCTTTGATCTCGCCTTTATCAGGAGATCGTCTGAAATTGGTAATGACAATCCTGAACAACAAACCTCAGGTAAGCTTGATGTGGGGGATATATTGGGACATGTAAGTAGGCATCTTTGATGTCAATTGACGCCATAAAATCCCCCCCCTTCTAGACTGGAGATCACTACTCGGAGAGATTCCATCATGAATTTGAATCTTTTCAGATATAAATTGAGGGATTTTAAGTTCTGAATCGGTCTGACCGAGCCATCCGGCTTCGGGACCACGAACAGGCTTGAATAAAAGCCTTCTCCCCGTTGTGACGGGGGGACCGTGACAATAACTTGCTGCAGACACAACTTTTGTATCGCAGCGCGTACTACTTCCCTTTCCGGAAGAGAAGCTGGTAAGGCCGATTTGAAAAATTGGGGAGGGGGCCTGTCTTGAAACTCCAGTTTGTACCCTTGGACCACTATTTCTAGCACCCAAGGATCTAGAGCCGAACAAGCCCAGACCTGACTGAAGAGTTGAAGACGTGCCCCTACCGGTGCGAACTCCAGCAGCGGAGCCCCAGCGTCATGCGGTGGATTTGGTAAAGGCCGGGGAGGACTTCTGCTCTTGGGAGCTTGCCACAGCCGGCGACTTTTTTCCCCTTCCCCTACCTTTAGCAGCAAGGAAGGAGGACCCTCGTCCTTTTTTGAATTTATTAGACCGAAAGGACTGCATCTGATAAAGAGGCGTTTTCTTTTGTTGTGCAGGGACATACTGTAGAAAAGATGACTTACCCGCGGTAGCTGTAGATACGAGGTCCGCGAGGCCCTCACCAAACAAAACACCACCTTTATACGGCAGAGACTCCATAGCCTTCTTAGAGTCAGCATCAACATTCCATTGATGAGTCCACAATGCTCTCCTAGCCGAGATTGCCATGGCATTAGCCCTTGATGCCAAGAGGCCAATATCTCTCGCAGCCTCCCTTAGATAGACTGCAGCGTCCCCGATATGACCCAGTGTCAAGAGAACGCTATCCCTATCCAGGGTGTCCAATTCAGATGATAAGTTATCTGCCCACTTTTCAATCGCACCACTCACCCATGCCGATGCTACGGCAGGTCTGAGCAGCGTACCCGTAGTGACATAAATAGATTTCAAAGTAGTTTCCTGCTTACGATCCGCAGGATCCTTTAGGGCCGCCGTGTCAGGGGACGGAAGCGCCACCTTCTTGGACAGCCGTGCTAGAGCCTTGTCCACATTGGGGGTTGACTCCCACTTTTCCCTATCCTCAGAGGGGAACGGGTATGCCATACTAATCACAACGATTCACAAAATTTACACCAAAAAGAAATTGCGCTGTCGAGCTGCAGGTCAGTGGATACTCAGAGGTGGGATGTTACCCTCATCCCCGGAAAGAATACCTAAAACTGTCGAAATTTCTAAGTATCCTCTATCCTGCGCTCCCCTTATTTTAAAAAAACAAACAAAGGAGGTGGATCTCTACTTATCTTAAATCAGGTGTTTTTCTCTCTCAATAATACACCTTCTTCATACCCCCTTGTGCTGTCAGACGGGGTGTATGTTTATTCAGAGGTAGTACATGTAAAAGAGAGGTCAGAGAAAACACTCTAGTGTATTAACTTTTTAACAGTTAAACCACAATCCCTTGCCAGAAATTATGGGTTATAATGACAAGAAGTGTTTATGATAAAAATTGTCTATTTAATAGTTCAAAAAGATGATCAAATAGTAAAATCCAGGCATAAAATCTTCATCACATGGAACAAGATTTTCATATCCAAGCAAAGTATGAGGGTGGCTTCCTACCAGATTTGGGGTTTCATAAGTGCACCAAATTTTGTCGCTGTGTTGATGTTTCCAACGTCCCCGGGAACGGTCAGCTCCAAGCAATGGGCACCTCGTCCTCTCCTCGTCCAGGTGATCAGCCACCAGAATGTCACAAGTCAGCCAACGCGTTTCGATCCGTGGATCTTTTTCAAGGCATGTCCCTCTGGCTCCTCTTCCCAGCTATTTATACCCTTATAGATTGATACTCCCAAATACTGGGAGGAGCCACTCCCATTTACAATTCAATGTGTACATATACATGTTATGGTCATCCTATTTCCTAATCTAACATAGACACTCTATTCTACATTATATAGTGTGCCCATTCCAGCAAAAACCGCAATTTAAAATGCATATTTCTTAATGAAAAAACCATAAAAAATTAAAATTTCGTGACCGGAAGTGCTATGTCCCTCTCCGTTTTTTTCACAATCTCTCTAAAAGAAAGGTTCCTCCTTGTAGTTTACGGCGAAAAGGGTCCCAGTATGATTTCCGGTCACCTGACCGTTCAAACTACTGGTTCCCGCTAGCAGAGAAACTCCGGTCACGTGACGTGACCGGAAGTACCGTCGCCGCCATTTTTAAAAATCCCAAACGGACCAGCTCGGTCCTTGGTGTTCTTCCAATTCTAATGTATAAAATCTACAAATAAACACTAAGAAAACATGCTCTCCCAAAAAAATACCACCATTAGATCAAAAAAAGGGGGTGGTTTAATTTGGCGGAGTACGGCCGGTCATGTGATCAGACCGGAAGTTCCTTTTCGGCAATCTAATTCCAAAACTTATTGATTCAGCACCAGAGTGGATAAGAAACTTCTAAACAATTTATGATGTCATAAAGTTGTATACATGATTGAATATTTCATCCTCTCGTGCATAAAAATAAAAAATCACCATAAATATTAACAAATGATTTAACTTCTCTTGAGAAATATTTGGCACATAAATTGATACCAAAGGGCCTTAAGATCACAAAAACATCCACTTTTTCCGACTCCACTGAGGAATTTAAGAGGGAGTGGGAGAAAATTGTGGATGGATGTTCTTTTCGCCTAATGGAATTAATCATACAGGAGAGGAAAAGCAACCTGAGGGTTATAGAAGAGGAAATTGATATATTGAAAAGTTTAATTGCACCCTTCTCAAAACTATCTGAATATAAAGAATTAGAGGATAACATTGCCTTCAGATTACAAAAGAATGAGAAGGAATTAATGTTGAAAAAATCAAAAAAATTTAACAGAGATAGAAATAATATAGGAGAAACCCCACAGGAGGATACCCACCGGGTCTCTTTAAAAAATACATCAAGACAGGGGACAAATTTGAGAGATCATCGGAATGTGCGATTTGAAGTAGATAAGATACCATATGAGAAACAAAGGGATTTCGGGTCGCCATCTAGATGGAGGCCAAATAGAGGGAGATTCTACCCCAGAGATACATATAGATACACTCCCAGAGATAGAGAGGAGAAAGATACGTCCAAAAGAGAGAGGAACAAATATGAATTAGGGAACTGGAGGAGGACAGATATGTCCCATCGCATTAGAAACAATCGTAACATTCCAAACAATTCACACTATGATTACAACCGTTATAGTCGTTTTCAGAATAGAGACTCTTTTTTAGAGAATGGGAGGAGGGAGTATCCCCACACATAGTCGGTAGGAAATATAGAGGAAAACGAGGGGGAAAGAAAGGAGGATCAATCAGGAACAAAAAAACAAAAAAGAGAAAACGAAGGAAGAAGGTTAATGTCAGTGACATCTGTAAGATACCTTTAGATGGGGAGACCCCAATTGTGGAGAATAAGGTGAAAATCTTTAATCTGAGTAAACACATATTAGGAGAATCAGAAATCTCATTACTTACAAAGGGACTTAAATTTGCTCCGGCAGCAAAATTAAACAAATTTAATGTATATGTGGACCTTCAGAAATACATTAGAAAGTTATCACTAAAAAGGTTTTTTGCCTGCAAGCCAGAAGTGGAAGATGATATAGGAGGAGAAAATACTTCTGAAAAAATATTTAAACCAAAGTCCATATTCAACCCCACCTTTATGAAGGGAAATTTTGTCGAGACTTTCTTCTCATTGGTTAATAGGGACATAGAGGCACTCATACCACCGAAAGTCAATTACAACTTAACAAGAAGAGAAAATGAGGCTTTAAAAAATTTAAAATCAAATAAGGAACTTATAATAAAACCTACAGACAAGGGTGGTGGAGTAGTATTAATGGATGTTGAAAAATATGAGACAGAAGTATTACGACAGCTGAATGATGGCCACACATATAAAAAACTAAAAGGAGACCCAACTAAAAGAATTCTGGGGAATTTTACATCATTAGTTAAGACTTATGTAGACAAAAGGTACCATCACGGAAACGGAGGGCCAGTTTCTGATACCCACGGACCCCAGTATACCGGTCATCTATATCTTACCTAAGGTCCACAAAGATATACAAAATCCTCCCGGTAGACCGATAGTATCTGGGATAAATTCTGTGACTGCGAATATGTCTGAATTCATTGATTTTCATTTGCAGCCTCTGGTATTAAAGAACCGCTCCCATTTGAAAGACACAAGAGATGCTCTGAATGTCTTGAATAATGGGGGTAATTCCAAGTTGATCGCAGCAGGAAAAAATTTTAGCAGTTGGGCAAAACCATGTGCACTGCAGGGGAGGCAGATATAACATTTGCAGTTAGTTAGATTTGGGTGGGTTATTTTGTTTCTGTGCAGGGTAAATACTGGCTGCTTTATTTTTACACTGCAAATTAGATTGAAGATGGAACACACCACACCCAAATCTAACTCTCTCTGCACATGTTATATCTGCCTCCCCTGCAGTGCACATGGTTTTGCCCAACTGCTAAAAATTTTCCTGCTGCGATCAACTTGGAATTACCCCCAATATACAATGGGACGAAAACTGTTACATCGTTACAGCGGACGTGAGCTCGTTGTATACGATCATTAATCATGATTTAGGGATAGAGGCGGTTATTTCATACCTAGAAGACAGTGGTTATGAATCGGACCTATGTGATCTTTTGGTTAAAGGAGTGGATTTTATTTTACGTAATAATTATTTCCACTTTAAAGACTGTTTCTACCTCCAGAAGGTGGGAACGGCCATGGGTACCAGGTTCGCCCCGAGTTATGCCAACATGTTCATGGGTATGTGGGAGGACCAACATGTTTGGCAGAATAATCAATTCGGGGCGAGCCTGGTATCCTGGTCAAGGTATATTGATGACATCATCTTCCTTTGGAGAGGAGACAGAGAAACTCTAGCCCTCTTTTGTGAACATTTGAATAGAAATGAGTACAACATCTTATTGACATTTGAAATTAGTCGCAGTAGTATCAACTTTTTAGATTTGAATATCTATGTAGAAAATGGTTCATTAAAAACTCGCAATTATACGAAACCAACGGACTCAGGGGTATACATCCATACGACCAGTTGTCACCATGACAACTGGTTAGAATCTATACCAAGTAGTCAATTACAAAGACTCAAAAGAAATTGTACGGATAATAAAATATATGAGGAACAAGCAGAGATAATGGTGGAAAAGTTCAGAAAAAGCGGGTACAGCCAAAAGAGTATCGAGAAAGCAAAATTCAAATGTGCTAATGTAGATAGAACAGACCTACTTACCCCTAGGGAAGTGCCAAGTACATCGAAGGAAAAAGATTACTCTATGGCTTTCATTACAAATTTTAATGTGCAACATAAACAAATTGAAAACATATTTAAAAATCATTGGCAAATTCTAAAAGGGGATCCATTATTGGAGACAGTACTCCCTGAACGACCCCAATTTATTTATCGGAAGGCCAAAAACATAAAAGATAAATTAGTAAGGAGTGCATACTCACCTCCTAAGGCCAATGTTCGCACCCTTTCGAAAGGCTTTTATCGATGTGGAGTTTGTCGTATGTGCAAATCAGTCAGGGGTTCCAATAAATGTATAGAGGTAGATATAAATGGTCAAAATGTCAAGATCGAGGAATTTATAACCTGTACCTCTGTAAATGTAATATATTTTTTGGGATGTAGCTGCGATTTATTCTACATCGGCAGAACTAGCCGACACCTGAAAGTCAGATATGCGGAACATCTACGCAATATAAAAAATGGTGTTGAAACCCATGCACTTTCAGCTCATTTTAAAAAAATTCACAATCAAGATACAAAACATCTCATAAAATTTGGTGCACTTAAACAAGTAAAAGGGAGCTGGAGATGCAACAATGTAGCAGCAATCTTAGCAAAAACTGAGATGCGATATATACACTCCTTAAAAACCTTGATCCCGGGGTGTTTAAATAAGGATTTCGAAGTTAAGTGGTTCCTTACTTAAGAATAAGCTCCTTTAAGTTAAAATACAATATGAGATCTGATATTATATCATGTTTAATTAACTCATTCATTTAATTTCTTTTCACTTTTCCTTAAATTAGAGAAACTACAAAATGTTTGGACCACTCCTATCCTTTTTGACCATATGATTGTGGAAGAAAGAATTTCTGAATGTGAATTATTCCAAGTATCCAAGAAGAATGATTTTTGAGATATCAATGTGAAATATATACAGAATTGTATTATTTTTATTATCGGTAATATTATATTTTCATCATGTTTTTAAAATCATTTGTTAATATTTATGGTGATTTTTTATTTTTATGCACGAGAGGATGAAATATTCAATCATGTATACAACTTTATGACATCATAAATTGTTTAGAAGTTTCTTATCAACTCTGGTGCTGAATCAATAAGTTTTGGAATTAGAAAGATGGCCTGTGACAGGACGATACCGTACGGAAGCACTCGCAGCTTCCGCGTCCCGTTGACTGCGCACAGAATGGAAGGTCAAGCCGCACGAGGCCTGACCACATAGGGGATTCCCGCTTACCGTCAGTAACCGCCTGTTACTGACTCCACCCACTGCGCTGTGGGCGGGTTCTCGCTGCCACCACCAAACTCCTAACCTGCCGTGGCGTTTGGAACCACGGTTCTGCTCTGTATGTGCCGACGCACTGCTTTACCACACCTGTGTGGTGTCGACGAATCCCCACTAGCCACTTGCTAGGCCTCTACCGGTAGCTGGCGGAAGGCGGAGCTTGGAGACGTCAGGTGCTTCCCTGGACAGCCGGAGAACGGGGCTAGGTTTGGCCTAACCCTGTTGGTCACAAGATGAAGCAGTCTTCTTGAGGCAAAGATGTTTATTTGCTCAAATAACCTTTAAAAAGGCTCCTCCCTATTGCTAGGGGCAACAGCATACAATCAAGATGTTTTCAGCAGAAGAAGATGTTACAACTACCTCTGGAGGCTCACAGGCATCCTCTTTTTATCTCAGTTCTACACACAGTACCACAGGGGGGTAAGCCCTCCCTGTCTTCTCCAACCAATCAGGTTATCGCAGAAAATATAAAGAAATACAAGTTTACATTTCAAAAGTTAAGACTTAGATAAAGCACATTCCTGCTCCTCTTCATATATAACCAGACCAGTGGCTTTCCCAAACACAATCTGATTATCATCTTCCTGTCTCTCTCACAAATGTAAATGTAACTTGCATTTCAATTGCATTCACCCTCTCACACATAGACAACGTTCTTATACTGTGAATGAAACATAATCTGCATCACACATAATGCAGCCTAAGAAATGTTACGTTAAACTGTTGTTGAATGAAACCCACTAGTTTGCATTTGTAAAACAATCTGATCAACACATGTTCCTGTCTCTCTAACATCTCCATGCAAACCCAGTTCACACAATATTCAGAGAAGACAGCAACAAATCCTTTCACCTGCATGTGTCTATAAAGTTACACAGGGACACATCTCAATCTCAAAGAAATGGCTTGTCCATACACCCCTTTCCAGGTGCCAGGGTCATCAGCATCTCAATTCCTAGGTGAGAAGCTTCCAAGCCATTTGTCCTCAAACGTAAATGCATTTTAAAACCAACACAGCTTACACATTCCTTCTAAGTGCTGGCATTTGCTGCAATGTAAATGTGCAATCTTACAACTGTGCCTATTGCCTTAAATATAACATTGGTGAAAACACAGTACTAAATATATTTTTAAATACCCGGTGCCTAGCACCCACACTACATTTAAAGATGGTGCTTAGCACCAGTGCACAGTTTTAAAGTGGCGCCAAGCGCCCATTGTCCCTTAATATGGCGCCGGGCACGAGGATTAACACCTTCAGTGCCGCAGCCGCCATTACACGTGTGGCTGGTTGGTCTCTCCGGCCACACTCCTCCCCCCCCATTCAAGCGGGTCAACCAGGGACCCATGTCCCAACGATTTGGGTCCTGGTCCCGCAGTCCGTTGGGGTAAAGAGCACGCTACCTGGGATGTGTAGGCTCTGGCCTAGACAGTTCATCCATAGTGTAGTGGGCCTCTCTTCGTGTGTGCACAATGTTCAAATAGTCCACCTGAAGTCCAAGTTCAAGGCTCCACCACAAAAGTCTGTCAAATTTCCTCAAGGTAGGTTGCAGCCACCTAACAGGTGGGTGGTAAGTCACCACGGCGGGGGGCTGGTTACAAACAAGTGCCACCCACGGTGTCCCAACTGGGGCATACCCCACCTCCCACAATAGCAGTATACTGCTCAACCAGGCCACAGGGTGCTCCTGCCCATATGGCTCTTTCTGGCTTGGTACAGCTCCCAGTCCGTGCAGTGGCGCAATAGTTCGTAACACACAGTCCTGGTCAAGAATGTGCGCCATCAGCACTGGAGCGGGTACCCGAGCCTCCTTCAATGACTGGAATGCCAACTCGCAAGCGGGTGCAAAGTCCACTGACTTGGGAATGCCCTTCCTAGCCATCTCTGTCAAGGGGTTCACTACAGGACAAAAGTCAATGACAACATGTCCGTAGGGCCTTACAGGTTCTAAGGTCAGTACCGGTCTGGGTGATGTGGGTCGGGGACAGCCTCTGGTTGCCTCCACCCCCTCTGGCTTGGGCCTACCCCTGTCTCCTCCCACATGGTGCCCCAGGCACTGCACCTCCGTCATACCTATCTGGCAACTGTCTGCCCTAACTGTCAGACCTGCCCTCCAATCCTCCTCCGTCGACCTATGACTCGGGAAACCTACCCTGTCACCTAGGCCTACTCTTCCCTCCTCGTCCGCTACCTGTGCCACAGTGATGGCGGCCAGACCACCAGTCTCTGGATCCTGTGTGGCATCCACCACAGGGAGGCTGCGCGTCTTCCCCGATCTACTGTGCACAGGCAGGAGACCTGCTATGTCCACAGCAACTTGCTGCAAGGTTTCTCCTATGGGCAGAGGCCCAGAGACAACACAAACGCTGGAGTGCCCCGGCTGCCAACGCATGGCACCAGCCTTACATTTGGTCTGGGCGTCATCCGACATTCCAGACCAGGGTAAGCTCTGTGTCAGGCACTTCAGGGTACGGTCTGTCTCCGGGTTACAGTCCAAAGGGGTTTCGCTGGCAACCGACACTGGTTGCACAGGAAAGTCCCCTGGGGGGACCAGTTGGACACATTCCCTATCTGGTCTATCCCCTCCCACTTTCCTGGCTACCCTGTACCTTAACCCTTCCCGCCAGGTCAAACTCCCCGCCCCAACCCTGTCAAGGCCGCTGCCAGAGTGGCGCCTCATGCCTTTTGGGGATGGGTCAGAGAGTTGAGCCTCCCTAAACTCCTGCCTGTGGCCCTCAATCTCTCCTAAATTGGGACACTCTACAGGGGGATCTAGGTGGGGACTCCTAGGGTCAGTCTGGTAGGGGTCAGTCATGGAAAAGTCAGTGTGGTTTCTCATACTCACCGCCGGAGTTGGCAAACCACTTGGGTCAGGAGCATCATTGGGCACCCCCACAGGATCACACGAGCTGGAACCGACATCCTCTGCGTTGCTAGGGGACGTAGGCATACCAGAGGCAAAAGGCATGCGGGGTCGATGTACTGATCTAGCCGCTGTGATCTTTTCCTCTGGGCTGGTTGATGCTGTGGTTGGCTGTGCTGGCAGTTGTCTAGCAGCTGTAGTCTTTTCCTCTGGGCTGGGCTGTGCTGGAGTAGCTGATGTCAACGGTGGTTTTGGAACTTGACTCCGGGGAATGGCGCCAACAAACATAGTGACGATCCCACCACCCAGATCATTTCCTAGGACCACATCAGTTGGGAGACCATCCATGACGGCAACTTCTCGCAACTCTGGTCCAGCTCCCCAGTCCAGGTAGACTCTTGCCATGGGAACCGCTTTTTCTGTTCCTTCTGCCAGGGTGACCGTGGCAGTGCGACCCTGCAATACTGCAGCAGGATCTATAAGGTGGGGGCTCACCACAGTGATTGAGGCCCCAGAGTCTCTTAGGCCTTCTCCCTGCAGGGGTCCCACGTGGACTGGCTGCAGGTGCCTCCACATGTTGTGTAGGGGCTGTTTGGCCATGCAGGTAACTCTCTCCGCAGAGTGCACCTGTCTCTCGCCACACTCCATCGGACTGACTGGAGGGGGAACAGTCTCTGTAGGCTCATCTCCTCCCGTCAAACAAGCGATCCCGGCTCCAGCACTCGGATTTGGGGCACGAGTCTGGGGTGCTTGGGATGCAGGACAGTTCATCCTCAGATGTCCGATTTTCCCACAGCCGTAGCACTTCTTCTCCAGTCGTGGCACCGATGATCTCTGATCAGTTGCAGGGACGCTGCGGTGCGGTTGCTGGCCAAGAGCACCCGGGTTGGAAGATGCTTGTCTTTGGGGGTGATGAGCTGAAGAGGGGGGTCCCCTTGGTGGTACAGTCTGTTGGAGCTGGCTGCTGGCTGGGCGCTTCTGCCCCTGTGGCCGAATTGCCACATACTTGTCTGCTAACCGGGCAGCCATCTTTAAGCTGGGTGGCTCCCGATCTAGCACCCACTCCTTCACTTCTTGGGCGCACCTGCGGTAGAACTGCTCCCTGCAGATCAGGTCGATCAGTGCGTCCCATGTAGTGGCTTCCGAATCCTTCACCCACTTCACCACGTACTGCCGCAGCTGGGTGGCGAAATGCTCATGGGTGCTGCTAGGATTCTTGGGCAAGTCTCTGAATTTCTTCCTGTAAGACTCGGGAGTGATGAAGAATCGCTGGAGGAGGGCCTTCTCGACTTCGTCGTAGTTCCCACAGTCCTCCGTCGCCACTCCTCGATAGGCCTCCAAGGCCTCTCCATGCAGAGTGGGCACAAGGTGTCTCACCCACTCTGACTTGGGTAGATCGTGTAGTTTACAAGTCCTTTCAAAAACTTGCAAATGTCCATCAATGTCCCCATCACTGTCTGCAAACTTGGCAAACTGAACTCGTCCTGATCTGTGTACAACAGCTGACAACGGCTCCCGGGGTACCACGGCCTGTGATGCCCGCTCCGCATGCCACATCCGAATGACAAGCATGCGTTCTTGCTCCGTTGCCCTTTCCCCCAATTCCGCTAGCCGATCTGCTAGGGTATCCGGGTCGCCCCCCCTGGGACGTTGGGATCCTGGCCCTGCTAGGGATTGCTGGGAAACATTGCTGCTGTGAGAGTAGGCGGGGCTTGTGGTTCTCACCGGTTCCTTACGAAGGTCCACTGTTGGGCCGTCCTCTGCGATGCTGACGCCGTCAGTGCTTTCCACCTCCGCCCGATGAGACTCCTCCACGCTCCTGAGCGCCGCCTTCATGACGCTTCTGGATGCGTTGGAAGGGATATCCACACCCTTCCCCTGGCATACGATCTCCAGATCCTCCTTGGACATTCCGCTGAATTCCGCCATCTTGTGCGTCCTCCTGCGCTGCAGTTACTCCTCTCCTGAGTAACTCGGCTTCTCCAATCGGGTGATGAAAAGCCGCCTGGGATTATCCCACCACTATGCCACCAACTTCTGTGACAGGACGATACCGTACGGAAGCACTCGCAGCTTCCGCGTCCCGTTGACTGCGCACAGAATGGAAGGTCAAGCCGCACGAGGCCTGACCACATAGGGGATTCCCGCTTACCGTCAGTAACCGCCTGTTACTGACTCCACCCACTGCGCTGTGGGCGGGTTCTCGCTGCCACCACCAAACTCCTAACCTGACGTGGCGTTTGGAACCACGGTTCTGCTCTGTATGTGCCGACGCACTGCTTTACCACACCTGTGTGGTGTCGACGAATCCCCACTAGCCACTTGCTAGGCCTCTACCGGTAGCTGGCGGAAGGCGGAGCTTGGAGACGTCAGGTGCTTCCCTGGACAGCCGGAGAACGGGGCTAGGTTTGGCCTAACCCTGTTGGTCACAAGATGAAGCAGTCTTCTTGAGGCAAAGATGTTTATTTGCTCAAATAACCTTTAAAAAGGCTCCTCCCTATTGCTAGGGGCAACAGCATACAATCAAGATGTTTTCAGCAGAAGAAGATGTTACAACTACCTCTGGAGGCTCACAGGCATCCTCTTTTTATCTCAGTTCTACACACAGTACCACAGGGGGGTAAGCCCTCCCTGTCTTCTCCAACCAATCAGGTTATCGCAGAAAATATAAAGAAATACAAGTTTACATTTCAAAAGTTAAGACTTAGATAAAGCACATTCCTGCTCCTCTTCATATATAACCAGACCAGTGGCTTTCCCAAACACAATCTGATTATCATCTTCCTGTCTCTCTCACAAATGTAAATGTAACTTGCATTTCAATTGCATTCACCCTCTCACACATAGACAACGTTCTTATACTGTGAATGAAACATAATCTGCATCACACATAATGCAGCCTAAGAAATGTTACGTTAAACTGTTGTTGAATGAAACCCACTAGTTTGCATTTGTAAAACAATCTGATCAACACATGTTCCTGTCTCTCTAACATCTCCATGCAAACCCAGTTCACACAATATTCAGAGAAGACAGCAACAAATCCTTTCACCTGCATGTGTCTATAAAGTTACACAGGGACACATCTCAATCTCAAAGAAATGGCTTGTCCATACACCCCTTTCCAGGTGCCAGGGTCATCAGCATCTCAATTCCTAGGTGAGAAGCTTCCAAGCCATTTGTCCTCAAACGTAAATGCATTTTAAAACCAACACAGCTTACACATTCCTTCTAAGTGCTGGCATTTGCTGCAATGTAAATGTGCAATCTTACAACTGTGCCTATTGCCTTAAATATAACATTGGTGAAAACACAGTACTAAATATATTTTTAAATACCCGGTGCCTAGCACCCACACTACATTTAAAGATGGTGCTTAGCACCAGTGCACAGTTTTAAAGTGGCGCCAAGCGCCCATTGTCCCTTAATATGGCGCCGGGCACGAGGATTAACACCTTCAGTGCCGCAGCCGCCATTACACGTGTGGCTGGTTGGTCTCTCCGGCCACATGGCCGAAAAGGAACTTCCGGTCTGATCACATGACCGGCCGTACTCTGCCAAATTAAACCACCCCCTTTTTTTGATCTAATGGTGGTATTTTTTTGGGAGAGCATGTTTTCTTAGTGTTTATTTGTAAATTTTATACATTAGAATTGGAAGAACACCAAGGACCGAGCTGGTCTGTTTGGGATTTTTAAAAATGGCGGCGACGGTACTTCCGGTCACGTCACGTGACCGGAGTTTCTCTGCTAGCGGGAACCAGTAGTTTGAACGGTCAGGTGACCGGAAATCATACTGGGACCCTTTTCGCCGTAAACTACAAGGAGGAACCTTTCTTTTAGAGAGATTGTGAAAAAAACGGAGAGGGACATAGCACTTCCGGTCACGAAATTTTAATTTTTTATGGTTTTTTCATTAAGAAATATGCATTTTAAATTGCGGTTTTTGCTGGAATGGGCACACTATATAATGTAGAATAGAGTGTCTATGTTAGATTAGGAAATAGGATGACCATAACATGTATATGTACACATTGAATTGTAAATGGGAGTGGCTCCTCCCAGTATTTGGGAGTATCAATCTATAAGGGTATAAATAGCTGGGAAGAGGAGCCAGAGGGACATGCCTTGAAAAAGATCCACGGATCGAAACGCGTTGGCTGACTTGTGACATTCTGGTGGCTGATCACCTGGACGAGGAGAGGACGAGGTGCCCATTGCTTGGAGCTGACCGTTCCCAGGGACGTTGGAAACATCAACACAGCGACAAAATTTGGTGCACTTATGAAACCCCAAATCTGGTAGGAAGCCACCCTCATACTTTGCTTGGATATGAAAATCTTGTTCCATGTGATGAAGATTTTATGCCTGGATTTTACTATTTGATCATCTTTTTGAACTATTAAATAGACAATTTTTATCATAAACACTTCTTGTCATTATAACCCATAATTTCTGGCAAGGGATTGTGGTTTAACTGTTAAAAAGTTAATACACTAGAGTGTTTTCTCTGACCTCTCTTTTACATGTACTACCTCTGAATAAACATACACCCCGTCTGACAGCACAAGGGGGTATGAAGAAGGTGTATTATTGAGAGAAAAAAAACACCCGATTTAAGATAAGTAGAGATCCACCTCCTTTGTTTGTTTTTTTAAAATAAGGGGAGCGCAGGATAGAGGATACTTAGAAATTTCGACAGTTTTAGGTATTCTTTCCGGGGATGAGGGTAACATCCCACCTCTGAGTATCCACTGACCTGCAGCTCGACAGCGCAATTTCTTTTTGGTGTAAATTTTGTGAATCGTTGTGTATAGTTCTACCCATTACACTGGTGCAAATTGCTGCTCACAATTATGTTTTCTGTAAGAGAAAATAGGCACAATATGTGCACGAAACTGTTTGACGAGAGTGAGGACATCGTCTCTACTGAGGATGATGACCTGGATAGCAGTATGAAGAAAATGGAGAAGTTACTATTAAAAGAGGGAAGATTATGGTGGGAAGTAACTTCTCTTGAGAAATATTTGGCACATAAATTGATACCAAAGGGCCTTAAGATCACAAAAACATCCACTTTTTCCGACTCCACTGAGGAATTTAAGAGGGAGTGGGAGAAAATTGTGGATGGATGTTCTTTTCGCCTAATGGAATTAATCATACAGGAGAGGAAAAGCAACCTGAGGGTTATAGAAGAGGAAATTGATATATTGAAAAGTTTAATTGCACCCTTCTCAAAACTATCTGAATATAAAGAATTAGAGGATAACATTGCCTTCAGATTACAAAAGAATGAGAAGGAATTAATGTTGAAAAAATCAAAAAAATTTAACAGAGATAGAAATAATATAGGAGAAACCCCACAGGAGGATACCCACCGGGTCTCTTTAAAAAATACATCAAGACAGGGGACAAATTTGAGAGATCATCGGAATGTGCGATTTGAAGTAGATAAGATACCATATGAGAAACAAAGGGATTTCGGGTCGCCATCTAGATGGAGGCCAAATAGAGGGAGATTCTACCCCAGAGATACATATAGATACACTCCCAGAGATAGAGAGGAGAAAGATACGTCCAAAAGAGAGAGGAACAAATATGAATTAGGGAACTGGAGGAGGACAGATATGTCCCCTCGCATTAGAAACAATCGTAACATTCCAAACAATTCACACTATGATTACAACCGTTATAGTCGTTTTCAGAATAGAGACTCTTTTTTAGAGAATGGGAGGAGGGAGTATCCCCACACATAGTCGGTAGGAAATATAGAGGAAAACGAGGGGGAAAGAAAGGAGGATCAATCAGGAACAAAAAAACAAAAAAGAGAAAACGAAGGAAGAAGGTTAATGTCAGTGACATCTGTAAGATACCTTTAGATGGGGAGACCCCAATTGTGGAGAATAAGGTGAAAATCTTTAATCTGAGTAAACACATATTAGGAGAATCAGAAATCTCATTACTTACAAAGGGACTTAAATTTGCTCCGGCAGCAAAATTAAACAAATTTAATGTATATGTGGACCTTCAGAAATACATTAGAAAGTTATCACTAAAAAGGTTTTTTGCCTGCAAGCCAGAAGTGGAAGATGATATAGGAGGAGAAAATACTTCTGAAAAAATATTTAAACCAAAGTCCATATTCAACCCCACCTTTATGAAGGGAAATTTTGTCGAGACTTTCTTCTCATTGGTTAATAGGGACATAAGAGGCACTCATACCACCGAAAGTCAATTACAACTTAACAAGAAGAGAAAATGAGGCTTTAAAAAATTTAAAATCAAATAAGGAACTTATAATAAAACCTACAGACAAGGGTGGTGGAGTAGTATTAATGGATGTTGAAAAATATGAGACAGAAGTATTACGACAGCTGAATGATGGCCACACATATAAAAAACTAAAAGGAGACCCAACTAAAAGAATTCTGGGGAATTTTACATCATTAGTTAAGACTTATGTAGACAAAGGTACCATCACGGAAACGGAGGGCCAGTTTCTGATACCCACGGACCCCAGTATACCGGTCATCTATATCTTACCTAAGGTCCACAAAGATATACAAAATCCTCCCGGTAGACCGATAGTATCTGGGATAAATTCTGTGACTGCGAATATGTCTGAATTCATTGATTTTCATTTGCAGCCTCTGGTATTAAAGAACCGCTCCCATTTGAAAGACACAAGAGATGCTCTGAATGTCTTGAATAATATACAATGGGACGAAAACTGTTACATCGTTACAGCGGACGTGAGCTCGTTGTATACGATCATTAATCATGATTTAGGGATAGAGGCGGTTATTTCATACCTAGAAGACAGTGGTTATGAATCGGACCTATGTGATCTTTTGGTTAAAGGAGTGGATTTTATTTTACGTAATAATTATTTCCACTTTAAAGACTGTTTCTACCTCCAGAAGGTGGGAACGGCCATGGGTACCAGGTTCGCCCCGAGTTATGCCAACATGTTCATGGGTATGTGGGAGGACCAACATGTTTGGCAGAATAATCAATTCGGGGCGAGCCTGGTATTCTGGTCAAGGTATATTGATGACATCATCTTCCTTTGGAGAGGAGACAGAGAAACTCTAGCCCTCTTTTGTGAACATTTGAATAGAAATGAGTACAACATCTTATTGACATTTGAAATTAGTCGCAGTAGTATCAACTTTTTAGATTTGAATATCTATGTAGAAAATGGTTCATTAAAAACTCGCAATTATACGAAACCAACGGACTCAGGGGTATACATCCATACGACCAGTTGTCACCATGACAACTGGTTAGAATCTATACCAAGTAGTCAATTACATAGACTCAAAAGAAATTGTACGGATAATAAAATATATGAGGAACAAGCAGAGATAATGGTGGAAAAGTTCAGAAAAAGCGGGTACAGCCAAAAGAGTATCGAGAAAGCAAAATTCAAATGTGCTAATGTAGATAGAACAGACCTACTTACCCCTAGGGAAGTGCCAAGTACATCGAAGGAAAAAGATTACTCTATGGCTTTCATTACAAATTTTAATGTGCAACATAAACAAATTGAAAACATATTTAAAAATCATTGGCAAATTCTAAAAGGGGATCCATTATTGGAGACAGTACTCCCTGAACGACCCCAATTTATTTATCGGAAGGCCAAAAACATAAAAGATAAATTAGTAAGGAGTGCATACTCACCTCCTAAGGCCAATGTTCGCACCCTTTCGAAAGGCTTTTATCGATGTGGAGTTTGTCGTATGTGCAAATCAGTCAGGGGTTCCAATAAATGTATAGAGGTAGATATAAATGGTCAAAATGTCAAGATCGAGGAATTTATAACCTGTACCTCTGTAAATGTAATATATTTTTTGGGATGTAGCTGCGATTTATTCTACATCGGCAGAACTAGCCGACACCTGAAAGTCAGATATGCGGAACATCTACGCAATATAAAAAATGGTGTTGAAACCCATGCACTTTCAGCTCATTTTAAAAAAATTCACAATCAAGATACAAAACATCTCATAAAATTTGGTGCACTTAAACAAGTAAAAGGGAGCTGGAGATGCAACAATGTAGCAGCAATCTTAGCAAAAACTGAGATGCGATATATACACTCCTTAAAAACCTTGATCCCGGGGGGTTTAAATAAGGATTTCGAAGTTAAGTGGTTCCTTACTTAAGAATAAGCTCCTTTAAGTTAAAATACAATATGAGATCTGATATTATATCATGTTTAATTAACTCATTCATTTAATTTCTTTTCACTTTTCCTTAAATTAGAGAAACTACAAAATGTTTGGACCACTCCTATCCTTTTTGACCATATGATTGTGGAAGAAAGAATTTCTGAATGTGAATTATTCCAAGTATCCAAGAAGAATGATTTTTGAGATATCAATGTGAAATATATACAGAATTGTATTATTTTTATTATCGGTAATATTATATTTTCATCATGTTTTTAAAATCATTTGTTAATATTTATGGTGATTTTTTATTTTTATGCACGAGAGGATGAAATATTCAATCATGTATACAACTTTATGACATCATAAATTGTTTAGAAGTTTCTTATCCACTCTGGTGCTGAATCAATAAGTTTTGGAATTAGAAAGATGGCCGAAAAGGAACTTCCGGTCTGATCACATGACCGGCCGTACTCTGCCAAATTAAACCACCCCCTTTTTTTGATCTAATGGTGGTATTTTTTTGGGAGAGCATGTTTTCTTAGTGTTTATTTGTAGATTTTATACATTAGAATTGGAAGAACACCAAGGACCGAGCTGGTCCGTTTGGGATTTTTAAAAATGGCGGCGACGGTACTTCCGGTCACGTCACGTGACCGGAGTTTCTCTGCTAGCGGGAACCAGTAGTTTGAACGGTCAGGTGACCGGAAATCATACTGGGACCCTTTTCGCCGTAAACTACAAGGAGGAACCTTTCTTTTAGAGAGATTGTGAAAAAAACGGAGAGGGACATAGCACTTCCGGTCACGAAATTTTAATTTTTTATGGTTTTTTCATTAAGAAATATGCATTTTAAATTGCGGTTTTTGCTGGAATGGGCACACTATATAATTTAGAATAGAGTGTCTATGTTAGATTAGGAAATAGGATGACCATAACATGTATATGTACACATTGAATTGTAAATGGGAGTGGCTCCTCCCAGTATTTGGGAGTATCAATCTATAAGGGTATAAATAGCTGGGAAGAGGAGCCAGAGGGACATGCCTTGAAAAAGATCCACGGATCGAAACGCGTTGGCTGACTTGTGACATTCTGGTGGCTGATCACCTGGACGAGGAGAGGACGAGGTGCCCATTGCTTGGAGCTGACCGTTCCCGGGGACGTTGGAAACATCAACACAGCGACAAAATTTGGTGCACTTATGAAACCCCAAATCTGGTAGGAAGCCACCCTCATACTTTGCTTGGATATGAAAATCTTGTTCCATGTGATGAAGATTTTATGCCTGGATTTTACTATTTGATCATCTTTTTGAACTATTAAATAGACAATTTTTATCATAAACACTTCTTGTCATTATAACCCATAATTTCTGGCAAGGGATTGTGGTTTAACTGTTAAAAAGTTAATACACTAGAGTGTTTTCTCTGACCTCTCTTTTACATGTACTACCTCTGAATAAACATACACCCCGTCTGACAGCACAAGGGGGTATGAAGAAGGTGTATTATTGAGAGAAAAAAACACCCGATTTAAGATAAGTAGAGATCCACCTCCTTTGTTTGTTTTTTTAAAATAAGGGGAGCGCAGGATAGAGGATACTTAGAAATTTCGACAGTTTTAGGTATGCCATACTAATCCTCTTGGGAATCAGCAAACTTTTGTCAGGAATTTCCCAAGCCTTTTCAAAAAGAGCGTTCAGTTCATGATAGGGAGGAAACGTTACCACGGTTTCTTTCCTTTAAACATACAGACCCTTGTATCAGGAACAGCAGGGTCCTCCGTGATATGTAACACGTCTTTTATTGCCACAATCATGTACTGAATGCTCTTAGCCAGTTTAGGATTCAACCTGGCATCACTATAGTCGACACTGGAATCCGAGTAGGTACCTGTGTCTGCTATTTGGGTAAACCACCGTTTCTGTGACCCTGAGGGAGTCTGCGTTTGGGAAAGAGCTTCTTCCATGGATTGTCTCCATGTTTGGTTCTGAGCCTCAGATTTATCCAATCTCTTATTTAATAAAGCCACATTTGCATTCAAGGCATTCAACATATTTACCCAATCAGCAGTCGGCGGTGCCAACAGAGTCACTCCCCCACTCTGTTCTGTCACCACTCCAGCCTCCTCCTGGGAAGAGCATTCAGCCTCAGACATGTCGACACACCCATACCGACACCCACTATCACAGTGGGCTATAGGGGACAGACCCACAATAAGGCCTATTAGAGAAACACAGAGGGAGTTTGCCAGCTCACACCCAGCGCCTATCCCGATCTGAAAGTATATATAATGCCCCAGACCTGTCAGCGCTTTTCATAAATAATAATTCAACACCAAATCTGCTGTGCCCCCCAACCGCCCAGCACCGTTACTTGTGACAGAAGTGTAAGAGGCCAGGACCAGCGTCTCCGCAGCTCACTGTGAAGAGAAAATGGCACAGATTAGAGCTGGGAGGACCAAGCCCCGCCCCCTTAATGGCGCGCTTATGTCCCGCTGTTTTTTTATACTGGCGGGGGTCTGTATTCAGTGCCTATGCACTGTATATCACTTTTGCCAGGCTGAAATTGAGGTATTATTGCTGCCCAGGGCGCTCCCCCCTGCGCCCTGCACCCATGTAGTGCCGCTTGTGTGTGGGAGCAATGGCGCGCTGCGCGGCACCTCTGAGACTGAAGTCTTCTGCCATCTTTACTGAAGTCTTCTGTACTTCGGTTACTCACCCGGCTTCTTTCTTCTGGCTCTGTGAGGGGTACAACGGTGCGGCTTCGGGAACGAGCAGCTAGGCTATGCCAAGTGATCGGACCCTCTGGAGCGAATGGTGTTCATTAGCCTAAGAAGCAGCAGAGAAGTAGGTCTGCTTCTCTCCCCTCAGTCCCACGAAGCAGGGAGCATGTTGCCAGCAGTGCTCCCTGAAAATAATAAACCTAAATAAAAGTCTTTTCCAGAGAAACTCAGGAGAGCTCCCCTGTTGTGCGTCCAGTCTCTCTGGGCACAGAATCTTACTGAGGTCTGGAGGAGGGGCATAGAGGGAGGAGCCAGTTCACACCCATTTAAAGTCTTAAAGTGCCCATGTCTCCTGCGGATCCCGTCTATACCCCATGGTCCTTTTGGAGTCCCCGGCATCCTCTAGGACATATGAGAAAATAAGAATTTACTTACCGATAATTCTATTTCTCGGAGTCCGTAGTGGATGTTGGGGTTCCTGAAAGGACCATGGGGAACAGCGGCTCCGCAGGAGACAGGGCACAAAAAGTAAAGCTTTAGGATCAGGTGGTGTGCACTGGCTCCTCCCCCTATGACCCTCCTCCAAGCCTCAGTTAGGATACTGTGCCCGGACGAGCGTACACAATAAGGAAGGATTTTGAATCCCGGGTAAGACTCATACCAGCCACACCAATCACACTGTACAACCTGTGATCTGAACCCAGTTAACAGTATGATAACAGCGGAGCCTCTGAAAAGATGGCTCACAACAATAATAACCCGATTTTTGTAACTATGTACAAGTAATGCAGATAATCCGCACTTGGGATGGGCGCCCAGCATCCACTACGGACTCCGAGAAATAGAATTATCGGTAAGTAAATTCTTATTTTCTCTATCGTCCTAGTGGATGCTGGGGTTCCTGAAAGGACCATGGGGATTATACCAAAGCTCCCAAACGGGCGGGAGAGTGCGGATGACTCTGCAGCACCGAATGAGAGAACTCCAGGTCCTCCTTAGCCAGGGTATCAAATTTGTAGGATTTTACAAACGTGTTTGCCCCTGACTAAATAGCCGCTCGGCAAAGTTGTAAAGCCGAGACCCCTCGGGCAGCCGCCCAAGATGAGCCCACCTTCCTTGTGGAATGGGCATTTACATATTTTGGCTGTGGCAGGCCTGCCACAGAATGTGCAAGCTGAATTGTATTACACATCCAACTAGCAATAGTCTGCTTAGAAGCAAGAGCACCCAGTTTGTTGGGTGCATACAGGATAACAGCAAGTCAGTTTTCCTGACTCCAGCCGTCCTGGAACCTATACTTTCAGGGCCCTGACAACATCCAGCAACTTGGAGTCCTCCAAGTCCCTAGTAGGCGCAAGGCACCACAATAAGCTGGTTCAGGTGAAACACTGACACCACCTTAGGGAGAGAACTGGGGACGAGTCCGCAGCTCTGCCCTGTCCGAATGGACAAACAGATATGGGCTTTTTTGAGAAAAAACCCACCAATTTGACACTCGCCTGGCCCAGGCCAGGGCCAAGAGCATGGTCACTTTTCATGTGAGATGCTTCAAATCCACAGATTTGACTGGTTTTAAACCAATGTGATTTGAGGAATCCCAGAACTACGTTGAGATCCCACAGTGCCACTGGAGGCACAAAAGGGGGTTGTATATGCAATACTCCCTTGACAAACTTCTGGACTTCAGGAACTGAAGCCAATTCTTTCTGGAAGAAAATCGACAGGGCCGTAATTTGAACCTTAATGGGCCCCAATTTGAGGCCCATATACACTCCTGTTTGCAGGAAATGCAGGAATCGACCGAGTTGAAATTTCTTCGTGGGGCCTTCCTGGCCTCACACCACGCAACATATTTTCGCCACATGTGGTGATAATGTTGTGCGGTCACCTCCTTCCTGGCTTTGACCAGGGTAGGAATGACCTCTTCCGGAATGCCTTTTTCCCTTAGGATCCGGCGTTCCACCGCCATGCCGTCAAACGCAGCTGCGGTAAGTCTTGGAACAGACATGGTACTTGCTGAAGCAAGTCCCTTCTTAGCGGCAGAGGCCATAAGTCCTCTGTGAGCATCTCTTGAAGTTCCGGGTACCAAGTCCTTCTTGGCCAATCCGGAGCCATGAGTATAGTTCTTACTCCTCTACGTCTTATAATTCTCAGTACCTTAGGTATGAGAAGCAGAGGAGGGAACACATACACCGACTGGTACACCCACGGTGTTACCAGAACGTCCACAGCTATTGCCTGAGGGTCTCTTGACCTGGCGCAATACCTGTCCCGTTTTTTGTTCAGACGGGACGCCATCATGTCCACCTTTGGTATTTCCCAACGGTTCACCATCATGTGGAAAAACTTCCCGATGAAGTTTCCACTCTCCCGGGTGGAGGTCGTGCCTGCTGAGGAAGTCTGCTTCCCAGTTTCCACTCCCGGAATGAAACACTGCTGACAGTGCTATCACATGATTTTCCGCCCAGCGAAAAGTCCTTGCAGTTTTTGCCATTGCCCTCCTGCTTCTTGTGCCGCCCTGTCTGTTTACGTGGGCGACTGCCGTGATGTTTTTACCACTGGATCAATACCGGCTGACCTTGAAGCAGAGGTCTTGCTAAGCTTAGAGCATTATAAATTTACCCTTAGCTCCAGTATATTTATGTGGAGAAAAGTCTCCAGACTTGATCACACTCCCTGGAAATTTTTTCCTTGTGTGACTGCTCCCCAGCCTCTCGGGCTGGCCTCCGTAGTCACCAGCATCCAATCCTGAATGCCGAATCTGCGGCCCTCTAGAAGATGAGCACTCTGTAACCACCACAGGAGAGACACCCTTGTCCTTGGAAATAGGGTTATCCGCTGATGCATCTGAAGATGCGATCCGGACCATTTGTCCAGCAGATCCCACTGAAAAGTTCTTGCGTGAAATCTGCCGAATGGAATTGCTTCGTAGGAAGCCACCATTTTTACCAGGACCCTTGTGCAATGATGCACTGACACTTTTCCTGGTTTTAGGAGGTTCTTGACTAGCTCGGATAACTCCCTGGCTTTCTCATCCGGGAGAAACACCTTTTTCTGGACTGTGTCCAGAATCATCCCTAGGCACAGCAGACGTGTCGTCAGGATCAGCTGCGATTTTGGAATATTTAGAATCCATCCGTGCTGTTGTAGCAGTATCCGAGATAGTGCTACTCCGACCTCCAACTGTTCCCTGGACTTTGCCCTTATCAGGAGATCGTCCAAGTAAGGGGTAATTAAGACGCCTTTTCTTCGAAGAAGAATCATCATTTCGGCCATTACCTTGGTAAAGACCCGGGGTGCCGTGGACAATCCAAACGGCAGCGTCTGAAACTGACAGTGACAGTTCTATACCACGAACCTGAGGTACCCTTAGTGAGAAGGGCAAATTTGGGACATGGAGGTAAGCATCCCTGATGTCCCGGGACACTATATAGTCCCCTTCTTCCCGGTTCGTTATCACTGCTCTGAGTGACTCCATCTTGATTTGAACCTTTGTAAGTGTTCAAATTTTTTTAGATTTAGAATAGGTCTCACCTAGCCTTCTGGCTTCAGTACCACAATATAGTGTGGAATAATACCCCTTTCCTTGTTGTAGGAGGGGTAATTTGATTATCACCTGCTGGGAATACAGCTTGTGAATTTTTTCCCATACTGCCTCCTTGTCGGAGGGATACCTTGGTAAAGCAGACTTCAGGAGCCTGCGAGGGGGAAACGTTTCGACATTCCAATCTGTACCCCTGGGATACTACTTGTAGGATCCAGGGGTCCTGTACGGTCCCAGCGTCATGCTGAGAGCTTGGCAGAAGCGGTGGAAGGCTTCTGTTCCTGGGAATGGGCTGCCTGCTGCAGTCTTCTTCCCTTTCCTCTATCCCTGGGCAAATATGACTCTTATAGGGACGAAAGGACTGAGGCTGAAAAGACGGTGTCTTTTTCTGCAGAGATGTGACTTAGGGTAAAAACGGTGGATTTTCCAGCAGTTGCCGTGGCCACCAGGTCCGATGGACCGACCCCAAATAACTCCTCTTCCTTTATACGGCAATACACCTTTGTGCCGTTTGGAATCTGCATCACCTGACCACTGTCGTGTCCATAAACATCTTCTGGCAGATATGGACATCGCACTTACTCTTGATGCCAGAGTGCAAATATCCCTCTGTGCATCTCGCATATATAGAAATGCATCCTTTAAATGCTCTATAGTCAATAAAATACTGTCCCTGTCAAGGGTATCAATATTTTTAGTCAGGGAATCCGACCAAGCCACCCCAGCTCTGCACATCCAGGCTGAGGCGATCGCTGGTCGCAGTATAACACCAGTATGTGTGTATATACTTTTATATGATATTTTCCAGCCTCCTGTCAGCTGGCTCTTTTGATAAGCGTGTGAGCGCCTTATCCACCCTAAGGGGTGTTTCCCAACGCGCCCTAACTTCTGGCGGGAAAGGGTATACCGCCAATAATTTTCTATCGGGGGGAACCCACGCATCATCACACACTTCATTTAATTTATCTGATTCAGGAAAAACTACTGGAAGTTTTTTCACATCCCACATAATACCCTCTTTTGTGGTACTTGTAGTATCAGAAATATGTAACACCTCCTTCATTGCCCTTAACGTGTGGCCCTAATAAGGAATACGTTTGTTTATTCACCGTCGACACTGGATTCAGTGTCCGTGTCTGTGTCTACCGACTAAGGTAAACGGGTGTTTTAAAACCCCTGACGGTGTTTTTGAGACGTCTGGACCGGTACTAATTGTTTGTCGGCCGTCTCATGTCGTCAACCGACCTTGCAGCGTGTTGACATTATCACGTAATTCCCTAAATAAGCCATCCATTCCGGTGTCGACTCCCTAGAGAGTGACATCACCATTACAGGCAATTGCTCCGCCTCCTCACCAACATCGTCCTCATACATGTCGACACATACGTACCGACACACAGCACACACACAGGGAATGCTCTGATAGAGGACAGGACGCACTAGCCCTTTGGAGAGACAGAGGGAGAGTTTGCCAGCACACACCAAAAAACGCTATAATTATATAGGGACAACCTTATATAAGTGTTTTCCCTTATAGCATCTTTTTATATATTTCTAACGCCAAATTAGTGCCCCCCCTCTCTGTTTTAACCCTGTTTCTGTAGTGCAGTGCAGGGGAGAGCCTGGGAGCCTTCCCTCCAGCCTTTCTGTGAGGGAAAATGGCGCTGTGTGCTGAGGAGATAGGCCCCGCCCCTTTTTCGGCGGGCTCGTCTCCCGCTCTTCAACGGATTCTGGCAGGGGTTAAATATCTCCATATAGCCCCCGGAGGCTATATGTGAGGTATTTTTTGCCAAAAAATAGGTTTACATTGCCTCCCAGGGCGCCCCCCTCCCAGCGCCCTGCACCCTCAGTGACTGCCGTGTGAAGTGTGCTGAGAGCAATGGCGCACAGCTGCAGTGCTGTGCGCTACCTTAAGAAGACTGAGGAGTCTTCTGCCGCCGATTCTGGACCTTCTTCTCTTTTCAGCATCTGCAAGGGGGCCGGCGGCGAGGCTCCGGTGACCATCCAGGCTGTACCTGTGATCGTCCCTCTGGAGCTAATGTCCAGTAGCCAAAGAAGCCAATCCATCCTGCACGCAGGTGAGTTCACTTCTTCTCCCCTAAGTCCCTCGTTGCAGTGATCCTGTTGCCAGCAGGACTCACTGTAAAATAAAAAACCTAAGCTAAACTTTTCTAAGCAGCTCTTTAGGAGAGCCACCTAGATTGCACCCTTCTCGGCCGGGCACAAAAATCTAACTGAGGCTTGGAGGAGGGTCATAGGGGGAGGAGCCAGTGCACACCACCTGATCCTAAAGCTTTACTTTTTGTGCCCTGTCTCCTGCGGAGCCGCTATTCCCCATGGTCCTTTCAGGAACCCCAGCATCCACTAGGACGATAGAGAAATAACACTTGGATATTTATCCCATGTGTACAACCGTTACTACCACCTGTTTATGTAGGCCAATCGCATGACTTGGTGCAGGATATTGCCTTCCAATCACAGGTGACTGGTTATCACATCAGCCTACTAGGAAAAGGTATAAGCCTAGGAGCCACACCCACACACAGCGCTGGGGGAGGTCACACCCACCAGTCACTGCATTATATAGTTCTAGGGATGGGAGAGCTGTATGGAATTTATACATTCAGGTAGCAGGGAAAAAAAAAAAAAAAAAAAACACAAACAAAAGTACTTTAACTCAAAAACATTTTTAATATTTACTATAGGTTTTTTGTTTTTTTTAAATAACCATTAGGTTTTAAACAGTAAAACCATTTTATTTTTCAATAACTTGTACAAACATGGATATAACAAGACAACAAAGAGAAAATCACAAGATAGAAAGAAACAAAAACAGTAACATTCATCCCCTGGTACTCGATGAGCGCAAACTGCGGGACAGAGAACATGTGTGTGTGTCAGGGAATTCGCTGGTCTCCAGATCGGTAACGCTGGGGTATAAGCCCCACAGTGCGTCTGGTGTTGTGTAATAAACGCACTGCAATGCGGGAGGTCGGTCGCAGTCCTATAACTACCATTTTCCTAAAAAGCTCCGACTCTCTGCCGCGTCTCTCCCTCAAACTGAATACATATCCTTTCCGGCCCCTGTGAGAGAGAGCACTCTAATACATATTCTACAATTACTGCAGCCTAAGTCTGACACAGTGAATTCTTATTGTACATTTTCTCCTTCGAGAGCCTCTACGATTTGAGAAGCAGAAGGTCGCTCCTTGGGGTCCTCGCTGGTGCACATGAAGAACAGTTCTATCACCTGGAGATAGGATTCATCCAGCTCATCCATGTTCAGTGGTGGCCGTGTGCCCAAAGCTTCAAAGTACGCGTCCTCATCAAAGTCGTCTTCTTCAAAGGAGTCATCTGCGCAAAGGAAGTTACCAACAGTCATTACACAATCGCTATACCAGTAATAGGTCCAGTCAGGCGCATACCGTACAAACATGGTCTCTGTATCACTTACTGCAAGGCTCCGCCTACGCCACCAGCCCAGGTCCCACTGAAAGTGTTATTTACATTTAGGATGGAGCTACTAGCCTATCCGCAGCCCCTGAAGGGGTGATTGGGTCTGTAACATGGGCTCAGGTGGCTGTGTGCCTGTGTGGAAGTAGATATCCACTAAGGGGGAACGAGGATACTATTTGAAGGCTGAAATATTTGGCCCCTCCTATTAAGCTAGTACTGACTGCAGTGGTTCACGCGCCAGCCAATCAGATCATTCAGGCCGCAGGGCCTGAATGAAAACCTGACAATGAGCCATCTTCTAACTGGTTAAACAGTTTTAATGAAATTATGTACTATATACACGTGTGGCAGGTATATGCCAGATGTGAAGGATAATCCCGCAATGCAGAAATATACGCTATATACGTCAGAGAATAATTCGGCATGAACTCTGCAAACCTTCGTCATCCTCGTTCTCTGGGGGCAGATTGACGTGTGGTATGGACAGGGTCATCATCTCCCACAGCGTTAGACCAAAGGCGTACATGTCAGACTTGTCCGTGATCACCCCATCTTCCTCCAGAGCTTCCTTTGGTTTCCACGATTCGGTGCCAATGTAATAGGCCTTTGGATTGCTCACTGTCAGACAGCAAGAAAGCAGAACATTAGTACATAGTAATAATACGGGTACTGGTTCCAGGGAGTGGAGTTGGAGAAAGTAAAGGTATTGTGCTCTCACGCTAACTCTCCATTCTACTATTGTGCGCGTCTCACATCTTCTATTCAGTCTCCTAGTATCAAACCGACCTCAATAATACACTACAAACGCCTCGCGCGACAACACTGCCATTCACGTCCCAACCTTCTGACAACTTGTACTTCTGCTGACTCACCTACCCCAGCCTGCATTTCCCTCACACCCCGCAGGTTCCACAATAAGCCTCGCAACAGGCAGCGCACAGCTCAGGACTATGGATGCATCTTCGGTTACTTCAGTATAATGACATTCCAACGCAGGAGAGTCAAGGGACGCCGAGGGCAGACTGCAGAGGACTACGGTCTACATAGGTGGTTTGAAAACATTACTTATGCAGTCTCTCAAACTGTGTCCTCAAGGCAAACTAACAGTCCAGGTTTTAAAGATATCCATGCTTGAGCATAGGTGACCTACAGTAATTAGTACCTCTGTCATTTTGATTAAACCAAGGATATCCTTAAAACCTGGACCGTTAGTGTGTCTTTAGGACAGAGTTTAAGTAGCACTGGGTTACAAGGGCTAACTGTACCCATTACTATAGATTCACTGATACGTTTAATAACTGCATTTGCCATCTGGATAAGTAATTCTGCAGGACTGTGGAGTATGAGCACAGGACAGAAGGGGATATAAATGGCTTAGTAATGTTTATCATCGCACACACACTCCTAATAAGGCAGAAAGTGGATTTCTGTTGTAGTCCAGATCTTGCACCACTCTCTGTAATAACTGCCCATTTAGCCGCAGTCCCCTTGAAATCTATGCCTCCATTTTACCTTTAGAGACGGTCAGGGAAAGACATGTGGATTCTCATCCTTAATTTGTTCGCGTGTGTACCAAAGGAGCTTATATTCTAATTCTCCTACCATTAGCGCACATGCTCCCACTGTGCCAATCAGATGCCAAGTATCACATCAGTATGCTGTTTGAATATCAGGTAAATGCAGAGGAAACTCCGGCAACAGGGCGAGATAATGCAAACTCCACACAGACAAGTCCTGGTCGGGTCTTAGCCCACAGCTTAAGCACTGTGTGTCAGTAAAGCTCAATAGTCAGTCACACAATGGACCTGGATCAGGTTTGTTAGCAAACCAAAAAAAGCATAAAAATGGGCAAAACCATGCTGCACTGCAGGTGGGGCCGATGTAACATGTGCAGAAAGAGTTAGATTTGGGTGGGGTGTTTAAACTTAAATCTAAATTTCAATATAAAAATTAAGCAGCCGGTATTTACCCTGCACAGAAACAATATAACCCACCCAAATCTATCTTTCTCTGCACATGTTACATCTGCCCCACCTGGTTTTTATTTTTCCCCATTAGTGTGTTTTTTTGTTTTGCTAACAAACCTGAATAACCCCTTGTGTCCTCTCCAATACTAATGGTTCACGATTCAATCACTGAGTAAATAATAAGAATTTACTTACCGATAATTCTATTTCTCGGAGTCCGTAGTGGATGCTGGGGTTCCTGAAAGGACCATGGGGAACAGCGGCTCCGCAGGAGACAGGGCACAAAAAGTAAAGCTTTAGGATCAGGTGGTGTGCACTGGCTCCTCCCCCCATGACCCTCCTCCAAGCCTCAGTTAGGATACTGTGCCCGGACGAGCGTACACAATAAGGAAGGATTTATGAATCCCGGGTAAGACTCATACCAGCCACACCAATCACACTGTACAACCTGTGATCTGAACCCAGTTAACAGTATGATAACAGCGGAGCCTCTGAAAGATGGCTCACAACAATAATAACCCGATTTTTGTAACTATGTACAAGTATTGCAGATAATCCGCACTTGGGATGGGCGCCCAGCATCCACTACGGACTCCGAGAAATAGAATTATCGGTAAGTAAATTCTTATTTTCTCTATCGTCCTAGTGGATGCTGGGGTTCCTGAAAGGACCATGGGGATTATACCAAAGCTCCCAAACGGGCGGGAGAGTGCGGATGACTCTGCAGCACCGAATGAGAGAACTCCAGGTCCTCCTTAGCCAGGTTATCAAATTTGTAGGATTTTACAAACGTGTTTGCCCCTGACTAAATAGCCGCTCGGCAAAGTTGTAAAGCCGAGACCCCTCGAGCAGCCGCCAAAGATGAGCCCACCTTCCTTGTGGAATGGGCATTTACATATTTTGGCTGTGGCAGGCCTGCCACAGAATGTGCAAGCTGAATTGTATTACACATCCAACTAGCAAAAGTCTGCTTAGAAGCAAGAGCACCCAGTTTGTTGGGTGCATACAGGATAACAGCAAGTCAGTTTTCCTGACTCCAGCCGTCCTGGAACCTATATTTTCAGGGCCCTGACCACATCTAGCAACTTGGAGTCCTCCAAGTCCCTAGTAGGCGCAAGACACCACAATAAGCTGGTTCAGGTGAAACACTGACACCACCTTAGGGAGAGAACTGGGGACGAGTCCGCAGCTCTGCCCTGTCCGAATGGACAAACAGATATGGGCTTTTTTGAGAAAAAAACCACCAATTTGACACTCGCCTGGTCCAGGCCAGGTCCAAGAGCATGTTCACTTTTCATGTGAGATGCTTCAAATCCACAGATTTGACTGGTTTTAAACCAATGTGTTTTGAGGAATCCCAGAACTACGTTGAGATCCCACAGTGCCACTGGAGGCACAAAAGGGGGTTGTATATGCAATACTCCCTTGACAAACTTCTGGACTTCAGGAACTGAAGCCAATTCTTTCTGGAAGAAAAATCGACAGGGCCGAAATTTGAACCTTAATGGACCCCAATTTGAGGCCCATAGACACTCCTGTTTGCAGGAAATGCAGGAATCGACCGAGTTGAAATTTCTTCGTGGGGCCTTCCTGGCCTCACACCACGCAACATATTTTCGCCACATGTGGTGATAATGTTGTGCGGTCACCTCCTTTCTGGCTTTGACCAGGGTAGGAATGACCTCTTCCTGAATGCCTTTTCCCTTAGGATCCGGCGTTCCACCGCCATGCCGTCAAACGCAGCTGCGGTAAGTCTTGGAACAGACATGGTACTTGCTGAAACAAGTCCCTTCTTAGCGGCAGAGGCCATAAGTCCTCTGTGAGCATCTCTTGAAGTTCCGGGTACCAAGTCCTTCTTGGCCAATCCGGAGCCATGAGTATAGTTCTTACTCCTCTACGTCTTATAATTCTCAGTACCTTAGGTATGAAAAGCAGAGGATGGAACACATACACCGACTGGTACACCCACGGTGTTACCAGAACGTCCACAGCTATTGCCTGAGGGTCTCTTAACCTGGCGCAATACCTGTCCCGTTTTTTGTTCAGACGGGACGCCATCATGTCCACCTTTGGTAATTCCCAACGGTTTACAATCATGTGGAAAACTTCCCCATGAAGTTCCCACTCTGCCGGGTGGAGGTCGTGCCTACTGAGGAAGTCTGCTTCCCAGTTTCCATTCCCGGAATGAAACACTGCTGACAGTGCTATCACATGATTTTCCGCCCAGCGAAAAGTCCTTGCAGTTTTTGCCACTGCCCTCCTGCTTCTTGTGCCGCCCTGTCTATTTACGTGGGCGACTGCCGTGATGTTTTATCCCACTGGATCAATACCGGCTGACCTTGAAGCAGAGGTCTTGCTAAGCTTAGAGCATTATAAATTTACCCTTAGCTATATTTATGTGGAGAAAAGTCTCCAGACTTGATCACACTCCCTGGAAATTTTTTCCTTGTGTGACTGCTCCCCAGCCTCTCAGGCTGGCCTCCGTGGTCACCAACATCCAAAACTGAATGCCGAATCTGCGGCCCTCTAGAAGATGAGCACTCTGTAACCACCACAGGAGAGACACCCTTGTCCTTGGATATAGGGTTATCCGCTGATGCATCTGAAGATGCGATCCGGACCATTTGTCCAGCAGATCCCACTGAAAAGTTCTTGCATGAAATCTGCCGACTGGAATTGCTTCGAAGGAAGTCACCATTTTTTTACCATGGCCCTTGTGCAATGATGCACTGATTTTAGGAGGTTCCTGACTAGCTCGGATAACTCCCTGGCTTTCTCTTCCGGGAGAAACACCTTTTTCTGGACTGTGTCCAGAATCATCCCTAAGCACAGGAGACTTGTTGTCGGGATCAGCTGCGATTTTGGAATATTTAGAATCCACCCCTGCTGTTGTAACAGTATCCGAGATAGTGCTACTCCGACCTCCAACTGTTCCCTGGACTTTGCCCTTATCAGGAGATCGTCCAAGTAAGGGATAATTAAGACGCCTTTTCTTCGAAGAAGAGCCATCATTTCGGCCATTACCTTGGTAAAGACCCGGGGTGCCGTGGACAATCCAAACGGCAGCGTCTGAAACTGATAGTGACAGTTCTGTACCACGAACCTGAGGTACCCTTAGTGATAAGGGCAAATTTGGGACATGGAGGTAAGCATCCCTGATGTCTCGGGACACCATATAGTCCCTTTCTTCCCGGTTCGTTATCACTGCTCTGAGTGACTCCATCTTGATTTGAACCTTTGTAAGTGTTCAAATTTTTTTAGATTTAGAATAGGTCTCACCTAGCCTTCTGGCTTCAGTACCACAATATAGTGTGGAATAATACCCCTTTTCTTGTTGTAGGAGAGGTAATTTAATTATCACCTGCTGGGAATACAGCTCGTGAATTGTTTCCCATACTGCCTCCTTGTCGGAGGGAGACCTTGGTAAAGCAGACTTCAGGAGCCTGCGCAGGGGAAACGTCTCGACATTCCAATCTGTACCCCTGGGATACTACTTGTAGGATCCAGGGGTCCTGTACGGTCTCAGCGTCATGCTGAGAGCTTGTCAGAAGCGGTGGAACGCTTCTGTTCCTGGGAATGGGCTGCCTGCTGCAGTCTTCTTCCCTTTCCTCTATCCCTGGGCAGATATGACTCTTATAGGGACGAAAGGACTGAAGCTGAAAAGACGGTGTCTTTTTCTGCAGAGATGTGACTTAGGGTAAAAACGGTGGATTTTCCAGCAGTTGCCCTGGCCACCAGGTCCGATGGACCGACCCCAAATAACTCCTCTTCCTTTATACGGCAATACACCTTTGTGCCGTTTGGAATCTGCATCACCTGACCACTGTCGTGTCCATAAACATCTTCTGGCAGATATGGACATCGCACTTACTCTTGATGCCAGAGTGCAAATATCCCTCTGTGCATCTCGCATATATAGAAATGCATCCTTTAAATGCTCTATAGTCAATAAAATACTGTCCCTGTCAAGGGTATCAATATTTTTAGTCAGGGAATCCGACCAAGCCACCCCAGCTCTGCACATCCAGGCTGAGGCGATCGCTGGTCGCAGTATAACACCAGTATGTGTGTATATACTTTTTAGGATATTTTCCAGCCTCCTGTCAGCTGGCTCCTTGAGGACGGCCCTATCTATAGACGGTACCGCCACTTGTTCTGATAAGCGTGTGAGCGCCTTATCCACCCTAAGGGGTGTTTCCCAACGCGCCCTAACTTCTGGCGGGAAAGGGTATACCGCCCATATTTTCTATCGGGGGGAACCCACGCATCATCACACACTTCATTTAATTTATCTGATTCAGGAAAAACTACGGTAGTTTTTTCACATCCCACATAATACCCTCTTTTGTGGTACTTGTAGTATCAGAAATATGTAACACCTCCTTCATTGCCCTTAACGTGTGGCCCTAATAAGGAATACGTTTGTTTATTCACCGTCGACACTGGATTCAGTGTCCCTGTCTGTGTCTGTGTCGACCGACTAAAGTAAACGGGCGTTTTAAAACCCCTGACGGTGTTTTTGAGACGTCTGGACCGGTACTAATTGTTTGTCGGCCGTCTCATGTCGTCAACCGACCTTGCCGCGTGTTGACATTATCACGTAATTCCCTAAATAAGCCATCCATTCCGGTGTCGACTCCCTAGAGAGTGACATCACCATTACAGGCAATTGCTCCGCCTCCTCACCAACATCGTCCTCATACATGTCGACACACACGTACCGACACACAGCACACACACAGGGAATGCTCTGATAGAGGACAGGACCTACTAGCCCCTTGGAGAGACAGAGGGAGAGTTTGCCAGCACACACCAAAAACGCTATAATTATATAGGGACAACCTTATATAAGTGTTTTCCCTTATAGCATCTTTTTTATATATTTTTAACGCCAAATTAGTGCCCCCCCTCTCTGTTTTAACCCTGTTTCTGTAGTGCAGTGCAGGGGAGAGCCTGGGAGCCTTCCCTCCAGCCTTTCTGTGAGGGAAAATGGCGCTGTGTGCTGAGGAGATAGGCCCCGCCCCTTTTTCGGCGGCCTCGTCTCCCGCTCTTAACGGATTCTGGCAGGGGTTAAATATCTCCATATAGCCCCCGGAGGCTATATGTGAGGTATTTTTAGCCAAAAATAGGTTTTCATTGCCTCCCAGGGCGCCCCCCTCCCAGCGCCCTGCACCCTCAGTGACTGCCGTGTGAAGTGTGCTGAGGGGAAATGGCGCACAGCTGCAGTGCTGTGCGCTACCTTAAGAAGACTGAGGAGTCTTCATGCCGCCGATTCTGGACCTTCTTCTTGTTTCAGCATCTGCAAGGGGGCCGGCGGCGAGGCTCCGGTGACCATCCAGGCTGTACCTGTGATCGTCCCTCTGGAGCTAATGTCCAGTAGCCAAAGAAGCCAATCCATCCTGCACGCAGGTGAGTTCACTTCTTCTCCCCTAAGTCCCTCGTTGCAGTGATCCTGTTGCCAGCAGGACTCACTGTAAAATAAAAAACCTAAGCTAAACTTTTCTAAGTAGCTCTTTAGGAGAGCCACCTAGATTGCACCCTTCTCGGCCGGGCACAAAAATCTAACTGAGGCTTGGAGGAGGGTCATGGGGGGAGGAGCCAGTGCACACCACCTGATCCTAAAGCTTTACTTTTTGTGCCCTGTCTCCTGCGGAGCCGCTGTTCCCCATGGTCCTTTCAGGAACCCCAGCATCCACTAGGACGATAGAGAAAAGAATTTACTCACCGGTAATTCTATTTCTCGTAGTCCGTAGTGGATGCTGGGAACTCCGAAAGGACCATGGGGATTAGCGGGCTCCGAAGGAGGCTGGGCACTCTAGAAAGATTTAGGACTACCTGGTGTGCACTGGCTCCTCCCACTATGACCCTCCTCCAAGCCTCAGTTAGGACACTGTGCCCGGACGAGCGTACACAATAAGGAAGGATTTTGAATCCCGGGTAAGACTCATACCAGCCACACCAATCACACCGTACAACTCGTGATATGAATCCCAGTTAACAGTATGAAACAACTGAGCCTCTCAACAGATGGCTCAATAATAACCCGATTTAGTTAACCATAACTATGTACAAGTATTGCAGATAAACCGCACTTGGGATGGGCGCCCAGCATCCACTACGGACTACGAGAAATAGAATTACCGGTGAGTAAATTCTTATTTTCTCTAACGTCCTAGTGGATGCTGGGAACTCCGAAAGGACCATGGGGATTATACCAAAGCTCCCAAACGGGCGGGAGAGTGCGGATGACTCTGCAGCACCGAATGAGAGAACTCCAGGTCCTCCTCAGCCAGGGTATCAAATTTGTAGAATTTTGCAAACGTGTTTGCCCCTGACCAAGTAGCTGCTCGGCAAAGTTGTAAAGCCGAGACCCCTCGGGCAGCCGCCCAAGATGAGCCCACCTTCCTAGTGGAATGGGCATTTACAGATTTTGGCTGTGGCAGGCCTGCCACAGAATGAGCAAGCTGAATTGTACTACAAATCCAGCGAGCAATAGTCTGCTTAGAAGCAGGAGCACCCAGCTTGTTGGGTGCATACAGGATAAACAGCGAGTCAGATTTTCTGACTCCAGCCGTCCTGGAAACATATATTTTCAGGGCCCTGACAACGTCTAGCAACTTGGGAGTCCTCCAAGTCCCTAGTAGCCGCAGGCACCACAATAGGCTGGTTCAGGTAAAACGCTGACACCACCTTTGGGAGAAATTGGGGACGAGTCCTCAATTCTGCCCTATCCATATGGAAAATCAGATAAGGGCTTTTTCATGATAAAGCCGCCAATTCTGACACGCGCCTGGCTGAAGCCAAAGCCAATAACATGACCACTTTCCACGTGAGATATTTCAGATCCACGGTTTTTAGTGGCTCAAACCAATGTGATTTTAAGAAACTCAACATCACGTTGAGATCCCAAGGTGCCACAGGAGGCACAAATGGGGGCTGAATATGCAGCACTCCTTTCACAAATGTCTGAACTTCAGGTACTGAAGCTAGTTCTTTTTGAAAGAAAATCGACAGAGCAGAGATCTGTACTTTAATGGAGCCTAGTTTTAGGCCCATATTAACTCCTGCTTGCAGGAAATGCAGAAATCGACCTAGTTGAAATTCCTCTGTTGGGGCCTTTACGGCCTCACACCATGCAACATACTTCCGCCATATGCGGTGATAATGATTTGCTGTAACCTCTTTCCTAGCTTTAATAACCGTAGGAATGACTTCCTCCGGAATGCCCTTTTCCTTCAGGATCCGGCGTTCAACCGCCATGCCGTCAAACGCAGCCGCGGTAAGTCTTGGAACAGACAGGGCCCCTGCTGTAGCAGGTCTTGTCTGAGCGGCAGAGACCACGGGTCCTCTGAGATCATCTCTTGAAGTTCCGGGTACCACGCTCTTCTTGGCCAATCCGGAACTACGAGAATTGTGTTTACACTTCGCTTTCTTATTATTCTCAATACCTTTGGTATGAGAGGTAGAGGAGGGAACACAAACTGACTGGTACACCCACGGTGTCACTAGAGCGTCCACAGCTATCGCCTGAGGGTCTCTTGACCTGGCGCAATACCTCTCTAGTTTTTTGTTTAGGCGGGACGCCATCATGTCCACCTGTGGACGACCCCACTGATTTACAATCATTTGGAAGACTTCTGGATGAAGTCCCCACTCTCCCGGGTGGAGGTCGTGCCTGCTGAGAAAGTCTGCTTCCCAGTTGTCCACTCCCGGGATGAACACTGCTGACAGTGCTAGTACACGATTTTCCGCCCATCGGAGAATCCTTGTGGCTTCTGCCATTGCCATCCTGCTTCTTGTGCCGCCCTGTCGATTCACATGGGCGACTGCCGTGATGTTGTCCGACTGGATCAGCACCGGCTGGTGTAGGAGCAGGGATTTTGCTTGACTTAGGGCATTGTAAATGGCCCTTAGTTCCAGAATATTTATGTGAAGGGAAGTCTCCTGACTTGACCATAGTCCTTGGAAGTTTCTTCCCTTTGTGACTGCCCCCCAGCCTCGTAGGCTGGCATCCGTGGTCACCAAGACCCAGTCCTGTATGCCGAATCTGCGGCCCTCCAAAAAATGAGCACTCTGCAGCCACCACAGAAGAGACACCCTGGTTCTTGGGGACAGGGTTATCAAGCGATGCATCTGAAGATGCGATCCGGACCACTTGTCCAACAGGTCCCACTGAAAAATACTGGCATGGAACCTGCCGAATGGAATTGCTTCGTAAGAAGCTACCATCTTTCCCAGGACCCGCGTGCAGTGATGCACCGATACCTGTTTTGGTTTTAGGAGGTCTCTGACTAGAGAAGACAACTCCCTGGCTTTCTCCTCCGGGAGAAACACTTTTTTCTGGACTGTGTCCAGAATCATTCCCAGGAACATTAGACGTGTCGTCGGGACCAGCTGTGACTTTGGGATATTCAGAATCCAGCCGTGCTGGCGCAGCACTTCCTGAGATAGTGCTACTCCCACTAACAACTGTTCCTTGGATCGTGCCTTTATTAGGAGATCGTCCAAGTATGGGATAATTAAAACTCCCTTTTTTCGAAGGAGTATCATCATTTCCGCCATAACCTTGGTAAATACCCTCGGTGCCGTGGAGAGTCCAAACGGCAGCGTCTGGAATTGGTAATGGCAATCCTGTACCACAAATCTGAGGTACTCCTGGTGAGGATGGTAAATGGGGACATGCAGGTAAGCATCCTTGATGTCCAGGGATACCATGTAATCCCCCTCCTCCAGGCTTGCAATAACCGCCCTGAGCGATTCCATCTTGAACTTGAATTTTTATGTATGTGTTCAAGGATTTCAAATTTAAAATGGGTCTCACCGAACCGTCCGGTTTCGGCACCACAAATAGTGTGGAATAGTAACCCCGGCCTTGTGGAAGTAGGGGTACCTTGATTATCACCTGCTGGGAATACAGCTTGTGAATCGCTGCTAGCACCGCCTCCCTGTCTGAGGGAGCAATCGGCAAGGCAGATTTTAGGAACCGGTGGGGTGGAGCCGCCTCGAATTCCAGCTTGTACCCCTGAGATACTATTTGAAGGATCCAGGGATCCACCTGTGAGCGAGCCCACTGATCGCTGAAATTCATGAGGCGGGCCCCCACCGTACCTGGCTCCGCCTGTGGAGCCCCACCGTCATGCGGCGGACTTGGAAGAGCCTTTTGGAATCTGCATCTCCAGTCCACTGGCGAGTCCATAAGCATCTCCTAGCAGAGATGGACAATGCACTTATTTTAGATGCCAGCCGGCAGACTTCCCTCTGTGCATCTCTCATATATAAGACTGAGTCTTTGATATGGTCAATTGTTAGCAGAATCGTGTCTCTGTCTAGTGTGTCAATATTTTCTGACAGTTTATCCGACCACGCAGCGGCAGCACTGCACATCCATGCTGACGCAATAGCTGGTCTAAGTATAATGCCTGAGTGTGTATATACAGACTTCAGGATCGCCTCCTGCTTTCTATCAGCAGGTTCCTTAAGGGCGGCCGTATCCCGAAACGGTAGTGCCACCTTTTTAGACAAACGTGTGAGCGCTTTATCCACCCTAGGAGGTGTTTCCCAATGTAACCTATCCTCTGGCGGGAAAGGGAACGCCATTAGTACCTTCTTAGGAATTACCAATTTCTTATCAGGGGAAGCCCACGCTTCTTCACACACTTCATTTAATTCATCTGACGGGGGAAAAACTACAGGTAGTTTTTTCTCCCCAAACATAATACCCTTTTTTGTGGTACCTGGATGTAAATCAGAGATATTTAACACCTCTTTCATTGCCTCAATCATGCAGTGAATGGCCTTAATGGGCATTAAATTTGACTCATCGTCGTCGACACTGGTGTCAGTATCCGTGTCGACATCTACTTGTGCCATCTGAGATAGCGGGCGTTTCAGAGCCCCTGATGACTTTTGAGACACCTGGACAGGCACGAGCCGAGAACTCGGCTGTCCCGCAGTCGGCATCAAATTTCTTATGTAATGAGTCTATACGTGCACTCCTTTCCATGAGCACATCCACTCAGGTGTCTGCCCCCCAGGGGGTGACATCCCTTCTAAAGGCATCTGCTCCGCCTCCACCTCATTATCCTCATCAAACATGTCGACACAGCCGTACCGACACACTCCAGACACACAGGGAATGCTCTATATAGAGGACAGGACCCACAAAAGCCCTTTGGGGGGACAGAGTGAGAGTATGCCAGCACACACCAGAGCGCTATATAATGCAGGGACTAACTGAGTTATGTCCCTTATAGCTGCTTTTTAATATAAACTATATACTGCGCCAAATTAAATGCCCCCCCTCTCTCTTTTTTACCCTTTTCTGTAGAGTAGTCTGCAGGGGAGAGCCAGGGAGCTTCCTTGCAGCGGAACTGTGAGGGAAAATGGCGCCCAGTGTGCTGAGGGAGATAGCTCCGCCCCTTTCCCGCGGCCTATTCTCCCGCTTTTTTATGGAATCTGGCAGGGGTATTTACCTCATATATAGCCCCTGGGGCTATATATTGAGGTATTTTTGCCAGCCAAGGTGTTTTTATTGCTGCCTCAGGGCGCCCCCCCCCCAGCGCCCTGCACCCTCAGTGACCGGAGTGTGAAGTGTGAGAGGAGCAATGGCGCACAGCTGCAGTGCTGTGCGCTACTTTGGTGAAGACTGATGTCTTCATGCCGCCGATTTTCCGGACCATCTTCTTGCTTCTGGCTCTGTAAGGGGGACGGCGGCGCGGCTCCGGGACCGAACATCAAGGCTGGGCCTGCGGTCGATCCCTCTGGAGCTAATGGTGTCCAGTAGCCTAAGAAGCCCAATCCGGCTGCAAGCAGGCGAGTTCGCTTCTTCTCCCCTTAGTCCCTCGCTGCAGTGAGCCTGTTGCCAGCAGGTCTCACTGAAAATAATAAACCTAAGACTATCTTTCTTCTAAGAGCTCAGGAGAGCCCCTAGTGTGCATCCAACCTCGGCCGGGCACAAAATCTAACGGAGGCTTGGAGGAGGGTCATAGTGGGAGGAGCCAGTGCACACCAGGTAGTCCTAAATCTTTCTAGAGTGCCCAGCCTCCTTCGGAGCCCGCTAATCCCCATGGTCCTTTCGGAGTTCCCAGCATCCACTAGGACGTTAGAGAAAAGCAGCAAGCACCTCTAGTGCACACTCTTTATAGGTCATGGGGAAAAGCCGCACAGGCCTAACATGGACTTTATAATGTCACTCACTGGTCATGTTTTCATCCAGCGGCAGAGACACCCCGACATCACAGATTTTGATGGATTCAAAGTCGCCTTTTACGACAACATTGGAGGATTTGATGTCACCATGCAGGATCTTTTTATCATTGTGCAGGTACTAAAGGGAAAGAAATAGTTATGCAATTAGTTACAGATGGCAGTAACTGTATAGAAAAGAGAGCCTCAAGCCTGTGCGTCTCCTATCATTTTTGCAAACACATGACAGGAGCGGATTGGCTGGAGCACCATTTAAGATTAGTAACGAGTGATAACTAGAATATTGCTCGTTGTTAAATCTACCCCTAAATGCCTGCAATTTTACCCATCTCCCTCCAAAAAAACAGGACTTAGGGGAGGTGACATAAAGACGGCCACGTGCACAGCCAGTTCTTACTGCCAGCAGATCCAGGTATTTATACTTATACCAGCGACTGCCCTTAAAGCTCTTACCACAATCAAGGAGTCACCATTTGTCCAATAACCCAACCCATGCTGCAGAGGGACAGCGACTGACCAGAATTTCCCTCCCGCCTGCATGAATGGGGCTACAACAAGCAGCTCTGCTTGTGTGTGTTGGTACAGATGGAGCCACGAGCTACATCGCAGGCGTGGACGAGCAGCGAGCCTAGGCGCACCTGCACCTCAGCCCGCCACCGAGCGTACACAGACGCTCCCATTTACTTTGAATGGTGCACGTGTACGACGCACGCACGCCCCGTTTGCTCCCAGCGGTCAGCCTTGCCGGACGTGACTAGGAACATACGGAGCCACGATTAGCGTGGCTCCATCTGTAGCTTGCATTAGAGATTGGTCTATAGAAAGATCTCCAACCTCACTGCTAATCATCAGCCAGAAACAACCTTAGTCTGCCCATCCCCCCGGCCTCGGACCTCAGACACTGTACAACCCGCAGACACAGTTAGCTCCCACGTGTAATACATATACATACTACATGTGGTCGTACCTTCAAGCCTTTGGCCATGTTTAATGCAACTTGAAAAATGAGTGAAGCAGGGAACGGGCCCAGTCTTTTCTCGTTCCGTTCCTCTATGAGATCATTCAGAGACTTTTCCCCGCCGTACTCCATGGCCAGGCAGGGGCTGCCGTCATTCGAGGTGGTGAAGGCTCGGTAACCTTGTAAGAACACATAAGCCTGGTATAAATGTTACACAGTAACAGACCCGCGAATATAAGAGCACCTGTTGCTGACTTGTAACGGAAGTACTTTTTTGTGGAAAAAGCTAATATTCAGCATATTCATTCAAAAGTAACAAAACCGAGAGATGAGGCACTTCCTGCCTCATACCTCAGCAATGTTACTAGTGAATTCATACACTTCATTTGAAGGTATTGGGCCCTATTTGATGCAACCGCAATTTACCCTATCAGGTGACAGTGTGCACGCGCAGGTCCTGTCCTGCGCACCCGACCAATGCGATTAGATCGTATTGGCTGTGGACGCCTCTGCCTGACAGGCGGGGGCGGCGGTGACGCGGGACGCTTCAAACAGGGGCGGAGGCGGCGTGATGTCACACGCAGACGCTCTGAAGGAAGAAAAAAAAAATGGTCACTGTGCACCTGCCAGGGGTCATCCACAGTTGCTGCGACCGCAATTAAATTGCGGTCGCAGTAACTGGGCGGAACAGTCAGCACGCTGGGGGCGATAGAAACGATTGCAGGTTCTGCTATTCAGGAGAATCTGCAATTCAACCTTATTAGGGTCCATAGTTCATTCCACAAAATATCTGCCTACACAGGACGTATAGTATGGGCACACGGTGTGTGAAGTCCTCATGGCTTTAATGAAGAAAAAAGAAAAAAGAAGCATTTTTCCTGGACGCACTCTACCACTAGTAATTTACTTAAAATGTCTATTCTTTATTAGATATGCATTAAAATGTAAGGAATTGGTGAAATATTAAAATATAGTGTGAAATAAGAAAAACAGATTGTGAAAATAAAAACTACTCGTTTCCGAATGGTGTTTTCTCAAGTCTCAATAAAGGCTATATTGCCTATGACTTTGTGTCTGTGTCTCTAATTAGTGTTGTCCTATAAACTGCTTTTAAATGATTGTAATAGGCTGTCAGTATTATTACTTATCCCCTTGCAACAATTTCTGGTATATTCCCATACAGTGTAGCTATTACTGTTCTTATAAATTGTTGCTTTTAATTATTGCTACTTTTATTTCAAGGATGTGTCTCTGTTAGTTTTTCTCACAGGAGAAAGATTTCCTCCTCTAATTGTCCTTAATAATCACAGCAACTTATAGATTCCTATATGGTACATTTACTTGATTTTATTACTTACTGCCCAGTTAACTGTGATTAGCACACTATCCTTTGTGGGCTATGAATAATCCGTTTGCCTATACATGTTAATCATCACATTTCCATCCCATCCCATCCCATCAGTGTAATTGTATGTATTTAGTTAGCCGTGCACACCACTGTTTTTTTGCATTATATTCTTTCAATACCACTAACACCTTTAATTCATTTATTGTCTGAAATTACTGGTTATTTACAAAAGGTAGTGGTATATTAAGATCACAGCACTATATAACTTATAGGCTGCGATCGTGATTGATGCAGGTGAACACAGTGAGCCAGCCGCCCGTCTCAATACCGCTGGCCGCACTGAGCTCAGCGTGTGTTCGGGCTGATGTCGGGACTCCCCGCTCTCTCTCCCCGTCTGACGGCTTCACTCACGAAGCCGCTGCCGGCAGCGGAGATCGCGAGAGGGAGCTATACAGGTCTATTATCTCTTGCTTGTCACTGATGGAGGACAACACAATTATGTTACATTACACTTCTAGACACATTGTTTTATATTTTGACTTTGAGTTTCACACCATACGGAAGCAGCCTCATGGCTTTAGCCCTGATATTACAGTATATGTTACGCAGTCACTTCATCCTGGTAACACAAAGGAACAGCTATGACATGACCATACGGCACTCACCGACAATGTTGGGGTGTTGCAAGTTCTTTAGGATTTTGGCCTCTTGGTTCAGTCTCTGCGAATAGAGATTCTTACTGGTTTTGTCGCATTGCTTATTAACCTTCTTCACGGCCCACGGAGAGCGAGACGAACCCTTTGGTGACCTGGGGAACGGTAGCGGGTTTATCGTATTAATTCTGTTACTAAATCTATGGAACATCGCTACAGGCAGCCTAGATAATTAATACATAATATCAAATGCTTGTAATAATGTGATGATGCTGGAGCAGTTGTTCCAAGTTTCCAGACTGCTATTCATCACCCATTCCTGAGAGGGGAGATTATTGCCTGTATCGGAAGCGCAGAATCCCCGCTTACCTTTTCATGAGGTACACACTGACACCGGTGCCATAACCAAACTTCTGCATAAACGGAGACGCTGGAACCGCGAATGTTGGTGAATCGGTGCAAACACCTGCAACAGATGGAAGGAGGCTCAGATGGTCACTTACACGGCTAAGGCTTCAAGACTCATTTGATCTCCAGTACAACTGCTACAATGAATACACCCAAATCTACCTCCTGCCTTTAGAATTATCTTGTGCATGCAACTGTATCTCTGCTATCCCCACATAAATGGCCCAAATCCAAGTTTACCCCCTGCCATTCACCATTGGTACACCCTCACCGCTACCCTGCTCCCTCCCACCAGTACACACTGGCCCTGCTCCCTCCCACCGGTACACCCTGACCCTGATCCCTCCCACCGGTACACCCTGACCCTGATCCCTCTCGCCGGTACACCCTGACCCTGATCCCTCCCGCCGGTACACCCTGGCCCTGATCCCTCCCGCCGGTACACCCTGGCCCTGATCCCTCCCGCCGGAACACCCTGGCCCTGATCCCTCCCGCCGGAACACCCTGGCCCTGATCCCTCCCGCCGGAACACCCTGGCCCTGATCCCTCCCGCCGGTACACCCTGGCCCTGATCCCTCCCGCCGGTACACCCTGGCCCTGATCCCTCCCGCCGGTACACCCTGGCCCTGATCCCTCCCGCCAATACACCCTGGCCCTGATCCCTCCCGCCAATACACCCTGGCCCTGATCCCTCCCGCCGGTACACCCTGGCCCTGATCCCTCCCACAGGTACAACCTGGCGCTAATCCCTCCCACAGGTACAACCTGGCGCTAATCCCTCCCACCGGTACACCCTTCCCAATGCTCCTTCCCACCGGTACACCCTTCCCAATGCTCCCTCCCACCGGTACACCCTTCCCAATGCTCCCTCCCACCGGTACACCCTTCCCAATGCTCCCTCCCATCAGTACACCATGGCCCTGATCCCTCCCACCGATACACTCTCTTCGTGATCCCTTCCGCTGGTACACCCTGGCCCTGATCCCTCCCACTGGCACACCCATCCTAATGTTCCACACCTCCGGCAGCTGGATCTGCCCCCTCCCATACCCTCCAACATTTTACTCATAAAATTCTGTACAAATTCAAAAACGGGGGATTGTGGCCACGTGTAAAGGCCTTTCCTATACTTTCAATGGAGGTTTGGGGAGCCAAAAATCAGTACAGACCATAAAAAAAAAAAAAGTCCTGTACCCATACCTCCCAACATGACCCTCTCCGGGGGGGAACACAATGCTCTGCTCCTGGACTTCAATCTTCATTTATGCTCGCAGTCTCCTGTGCTGAACAGGTTAATGGATATGAAAGGTGTTTCACTACAGGTGCCAGCAATCATACAGGAAGAGAAAAGTCCAGGAGTCCCTCCTGGAGAGGGTCATGTCTCCCCTCCCCCGGCAGGCCCGGGTCAGTGACAGGACATCGCCCCCTATGTGTGTGTACATGTAATTACATCACCTCCCCTCTGAAGGCTGCTGTCTGTCTGTGTGCCGCTGCCGCCCTCACCCGGCGACTTCCTCGGCTTCTCCGCCTTCAGGGGGGTCCTAAAGCTGCCACCGGCCGCCGCCTCCTCCATCATCATGCTCCCGGTTTCCGTAGCTCAGTCCGTCGTCCGTTTACTCCGTTATGGGGCGGTCACGTGTCTGCCTCACACAGGTGGTGCTGCTGCTGACAACAACGGTCTCCGCACGCGCCACAACATTCAAACCTCCGCGCACGCGCGGTGACGTCTCAGCGATTGAGAGGGGAGAAATGGGGGGGGAGATAGCGCGCGGCCGCCTGCCTGACAGCCCGTCGAGTCCACTCGCAGGCCCGTCGAGTCCACTCGCAGGGAGCGAGCTGCGCGTACACAAACTCATACACTGTGCAGTACACACACATCAGTCACACTGCAACTAGCAAAACCTGTACAGGTTATACTGTGTGTGTGTATATATATATATATATATATATATATATATACCTATTTTACACCGCTAATGTACATTTATAAACATTCTTGTACACAAATATATACCTTCATCATAGATATAATTATACACTTTTTGTAGTTCTTCCTATTACTATACCCATACCTCATATCTCCTCAGCCCATACGCTTACCTCATGGCAATGGTTTCTGCAGACACTGCTAGGAACCCTGGCCCTCATTCCGAGTTGATCGGTCGCAAGGCGAATTTAGCAGAGTTACACACGCTAAGCCTACGCCTACTGGGAGTGTATCTTAGCTTCTTAAAATTGCGACCGATGTAATCGCAATATTGCGATTACAAACTAATGAGCAGTTTCTGAGTAACTTCAACCTTACTCTGCCTGTGCGATCAGTTCAGTGCTTGTCGTTCCTGGTTTGACGTCACAAACACACCCAGCGTTCGCCCAGACACTCCTCCGTTTCTCCAGCCACTCCTGCGTTTTTCCCGGAAACGGTAGCGTTTTCAACCACACGCCCATAAAACGCCGTGTTTCCGCCCAGTAACACCCATTTCCTGTCAATCACATTACGATCGCCGGAGCGACGAAAAAGCCGTGAGTAAAAATACTATCTTCATTGTTAAATTACTTGGCGCAGTCGCAGTGCGAATATTGCGCATGCGTACTAAGCGGATTTTCATTGCGATGCGATGAAAAATACCGAACGAACAACTCGGAATGAGGGCCCCTATTCATTGCAGTGAGCATGCATGCAGTCCAGATCCTGCATGCATGCCCTACCGACAGCGACGATCGTTGCGGGGCCGCGCATCGGTCGTCGCTGGCGGCATACACACTTGCCGATAAAATGAGCGACGCCGCTCAGGAGGAGGAAAATGAGCGACGTCGCTCATTTTATCGGTAAGTGTGTATGGGCCTTTACTATACTGACAGCGGCATACTGGCAGCAAGGCAATGTGTCCCATTGTGGGCTCGCTGCGCTCGTCCTGCTTCGGGCCCGGTGGAAAGCTTGGCTCACCACTGGGTTATATACCCACTCGGTGGTGGCGTGGACCCACCACCCGAGTGGGAATATAGGGCTGCTGTCAGGATACTGACTGCCGGCGTTTCCCCGCCTGTCGGGATTCCGGCGTCGGTATCGTGAACGCCGGGATCACGACAGGCGGTATACTAACCGCATCCCCTCAAAGGACAATCGGTAACCACACTACATTTCTCTAACGTCCTAGTGGATGCTGGGGACTCCGTAAGGATCATGGGGAATAGACGGGCTCCGCAGGAGACAGGGCACTCTAAGAAAGAATTAGTACTACTGGTGTGCACTGGCTCCTCTCTCTATGCCCCTCCTCCAGACCTCAGTTAGAATCTGTGCCCGGACAGAGCTGGGTGCATTTTAGTGAGCTCTCCTGAGCTTGCTAATAAGAAAGTATTTTGTTAGGTTTTTTATTTTCAGAGAGCTTCTGCTGGCAACAGACTCTCTGCTACGTGGGACTGAGGGGAGAGAAGCAAACCTACTAACTGCGGCTAGGTTGCGCTTCTTAGGCTACTGGACACCATTAGTTCCAGAGGGATCGAACACAGGAACTCACCCTTGGTCGTCCGTTCCCGGAGCCGCGCCGCCGTCCCCCTCGCAGAGCCAGAAGACTGAAGCCGGCGAGTGCAGCAAGAAGACGTCCAAATCGGCGGCAGAAGACTCCTGTCTTCAGATCAGGTAGCGCACAGCACTGCAGCTGTGCGCCATTGCTCCCACATAAACCCACACACGCCGGTCACTGTCGGGTGCAGGGCGCAGGGGGGGGGGCGCCCTGGGCAGCAATTGAGTACCTCCTGGCAAAATAGGGAATATATACAGCTGGGCACTGTATATATGCATGAGCCCCCGCCAGTATATACACAAAATCGCGGGACAGAAGCCCGCCGCTGAGGGGGCGGGGCTTCTTCCTCAGCACTCACCAGCGCCATTTTCTCTCCACAGCTCCGCTGAGAGGAAGCTCCCCAGGCTCTCCCCTGCAGAATCACGGTAAAAAGAGAGGGGGGGCACATAAATTTAGCACAAAAATCACTAATACAGCAGCTACTGGGTAAACACTAATTTACTCTGTAATTCCTGGGTTATATAGCGCTGGGGTGTGTGCTGCCATACTCTCTCTCTGTCTCTCCAAAAGGCCTTGTGGGGGTTCTGTCTTCAAATAGAGCATCCCCTGTGTGTGTGGTGTGTCGGTACGATTGTGTCGACATGTTTGACGAGGAAGGCTATGTGGAAGCAGAGCAGGTGCAGATGAATGTGGTGTTCCCGCCGACGGCGCCGACACCTGATTGGATGGATATGTGGAAGGTTTTAAATGAAAATATTAATTCCTTGCATAAAAGGTTGGATAAAGCTGAAGCCTTGGGACAGTCAGGGTCTCAACCCATGCCTGATCCTACAGCGCAGAGGCCGTCAGGGTCTCAGAAGCGCCCACTATCCCAAATTGTTGACACAGATATCGACACGGATTCTGATTCCAGTGTCGAGGACGATGATGCAAAGTTGCAGCCAAATATGATTATAGCGATGAAGGAGGTATTGCACATCTCAGAGGAGAACCCGGTCCCTGACAAGAGGGTTCATATGTTTGGGGAAAAAAGGCATGTGGTGACCTTTTCCCCTTCACATGAATTAAATGAATTATGTGAAAAAGCTTGGGAATCTCCAGATAGGAAAATGCAGATTTCCAAGCGGATGCTTATGGCGTATCCTTTCCCGCCAACGGACAGGTTACGCTGGGAATCCGCCCCTAGGGTAGACAAAGCCTTGACACGCTTATCTAAGAAGGTAGCCCTGCCGTCACAGGATACGGCCGCCCTAAAGGATCCTGCGGATAGAAAGCAGGAAGGTATCCTGAAGTCCATTTATACACATTCAGGTACCCTACTAAGGCTGGCAATTGCGTCAGCCTGGATGGGTAGTGCTGTAGCAGCATGGGCAGATACGTTATCTAAGGAACTTGATACCTTGGACAGGGATACTATATTACTGACCCTGGGGCACATAAAAGACGCTGTCTTATATATGAGAGATGCCCACAGAGACATTACCATGCTGGGCTCTAGAATAAATGCAATGTTGATTTTGGCCAGAAGGGGCCTGTGGACTCGGCAATGGACAGGTGATGCCGACTCAAAAAGGCACATTGAGGTTTTACCTTATAAGGGTGAGGAATTGTTTGGGGACGGTCTTTCAGACCTAGTGGCCAAAGCTACGGCTGGGAAGTCAAATTTTTTGCCATATATTCCCTCACAACCTAAGAAAGCACCGTATTACCAAATGCAGTCCTTTCGTTCGCAAAAGGGTAAGAAAGTCCGAGGGGCGTCCTTTCTTGCCAGAGGCAGGGGTAGAGGAAAGTAGCTGCACAATATAGCTAGTTCCCAGGAACAGAAGTCCTCCCCGGCTTCCACTAAATCCACCGCATGACGCTGGGGCTCCACAGGTGGAGCCAGGATCGGTGGGGGCGCGTCTCCGAAATTTCAGCCACCAGTGGGTTTGCTCACAGGTAGATCCCTGGGCTATACAGATTGTATCTCTTGGGTACAAGCTGGAATTCGAAGAGATGCCCCCTCACCGTTACCTCAAATCGGCCCTGCCAGCTTCCCCCATAGAGAGGGAAATAGTGTTAGCGGCGATTCACAAATTATATCTCCAGCAGGTGGTGGTGAAGGTTCCCCTCCTTCAACAGGGAAGGGGTTACTATTCCACGATGTTTGTGGTACCGAAACCGGACGGTTCGGTCAGACCCATTTTGAATTTAAAATCCCTGAACACTTACCTGAAAAAGTTCAAGTTCAAGATGGAATCGCTCAGAGTGGTCATTGCAAGTCTGGAAGAGGGGGATTTTATGGTGTCGCTGGACATAAAGGATGCCTACCTGCATGTCCCCATTTATCCACCTCATCAGGAGTACCTCAGATTTGTGGTACAGGATTGTCATTACCAATTCCAGACGTTGCCGTTTGGTCTCTCCACGGCACCGAGAATATTTACCAAGGTAATGGCAGAAATGATGGTGCTCTTGCGAAAGCAAGGAGTCACAATTATCCCATACTTGGACCATCTCCTCATAAAGGCGAGGTCCAGGGAGCAGTTGCTGATCAGCGTAGCACGCTCCCGGGATGTGTTACAACAGCACGGCTGGGTTCTGAATATTCCAAAGTCGCAGTTGATCCCTACGACTCGTCTGCCCTTCCTGGGCATGATTCTGGACACAGACCAGAAGAGGGTTTTTCTCCCGATGGAGAAGGCTCAGGAGCTCATGACATTGGTCAGAGACCTTTTGAAACCAAAACAGGTGTCGGTGCATCACTGCACGCGGGTCCTGGGAAAGATGGTGGCGTCATACGAGGCCATTCCCTTCGGCAGGTTCCATGCGAGGACCTTCCAATGGGATCTGTTGGACAAGTGGTCCGGATCACATCTACAGATGCATCGGCTGATCACCCTATCCCCCAGGGCCAGGGTGTCTCTTCTGTGGTGGCTGCAGAGTGCTCACCTTCTCGAGGGCCGAAGATTCGGCATTCAGGACTGGGTCCTGGTGACCACGGATGCAAGCCTCCGATGGTGGGGGGCAGTCACACAGGGAAGAAATTTCCAGGGTCTGTGGTCAAGTCAGGAGACTTGCCTTCACATAAATATCCTGGAACTAAGGGCCATATACAATGCCCTAAGTCAGGCGGAAACCATGCTTCGCGACAAACTGGTGCTGATTCAATCAGACAACATCACCGCAGTGGCTCATGTAAACCGCCAAGGCGGCACAAGGAGCAGGCTGGCGATGGCGGAAGCCACCAGAATTCTTCACTGGGCGGAGAATCACGTAAAAGCACTGTCAGCAGTGTTCATTCCGGGAGTGGACAACTGGGAAGCAGACTTCCTCAGCAGGCACGACCTCCACCCGGGAGAGTGGGGACTTCATCAAGAAGTCTTCACACAGATTACAAGGCGTTGGGAACTGCCACAGGTGGACATGATGGCATCCCGCCTCAACAAAAAGCTACAAAGGTATTGCGCCAGGTCAAGACCCTCAGGCGATAGCTGTGGACGCACTAGTGACACCGTGGGTGTTCCAGTCGGTTTATGTGTTCCCTCCTTTTCCTCTCATACCCAAGGTGCTGAGAATAGTAAGAAAAAGAGGAGTGAGAACAATACTCATTGTTCCGGATTGGCCAAGAAGGACTTGGTATCCGGAACTGCAAGAAATTCTCACAGAGGACCCATGGCCTCTGCCTCTCAGACAGGATCTGTTACAACAGGGGCCCTGTCTGTTCCAAGACTTACCGCGGCTGCGTTTGACGGCATGGCGGTTGAACGCCGGATCCTAGCAGAAAAAGGGATTCCGGATGAGGTTATTCCTACGCTAATAAAGGCTAGGAAGGACGTGACGGCTAAACATTATCACCGTATATGGCGAAAATATATTACTTGGTGTGAGGCCAGGAAGGCACCTGCAGAGGAATTCCAGCTGGGCCGTTTCCTTCACTTCCTACAGTCGGGAGTGTCTTTGGGCCTAAAATTGGGGTCCATTAAGGTCCAGATTTTGGCCCTATCCATTTTCTTTCAAAAAGAACTGGCTTCTCTTCTTGAAGTTCAGACCTTTGTAAAGGGAGTGCTGCATATTCAGCCCCCGTTTGTGCCTCCAGTGGCACCTTGGGATCTTAACGTGGTGTTGAGTTTCCTGAAATCACACTAGTTTGAGCCACTTAAAACCGTGGAGTTAAAATATCTCACATGGAAGATGGTCATGTTGTTAGCCTTGGCTTCAGCTAGGCGTGTGTCAGAATTGGCGGCTTTGTCACATAAAAGCCCCTATCTGGTTTTCCATATGGACAGGGCAGAATTGCGGACTCGTCCGCAATTTCTGCCAAAAGTAGTGTCATCCTTTCATATGAACCAACCTATTGTGGTGCCTGTGGCTACTCGTGACTTGGAGGATTCCGAGTTACTAGATGTAGTCAGGGCTTTGAAGGTTTATGTAGCCAGAACGGCTAGAGTCAGGAAAACTGAGTCGCTGTTTATTCTGTATGCATCCAACAAGCTGGGTGCTCCTGCTTCAAAGCAAACTATTGCTCGCTGGATCTGTAACACGATTCAGCAGGCTCATTCTGCGGCTGGATTGCCGCATACAAAATCAGTAAAAGCCCATTCCACAAGGAAGGTGGGCTCTTCTTGGGCGGCTGCCCGAGGGGTCTCGGCATTACAGCTTTGCCGAGCAGCTACTTGGTCGGGTTCAAACACCTTTGCAAAGTTCTACAAGTTTGATACCCTGGCTGAGGAGGACCTTGAGTTTGCTCATTCGGTGCTGCAGAGTCATCCGCACTCTCCCGCCCGTTTGGGAGCTTTGGTATAATCCCCATGGTCCTTACGGAGTCCCCAGCATCCACTAGGACGTTAGAGAAAATAGGATTTTACTTACCGGTAAATCTATTTCTCGTAGTCCGTAGTGGATGCTGGGCGCCCGTCCCAAGTGCGGACTTCTTCTGCAATACTTGTACATAGTTATTGCTTATATAAGGGTTATGTTATGGTTGCATCAGGGTTCTCTGATGCTCGGTTGTTGTTCATACTGTTAACTGGGTATGGTTATCACGAGTTATACGGTGTGATTGGTGTGGCTGGTATGAGTCTTACCCTGGATTCCAAAATCCTTTCCTTGTATTGTCAGCTCTTACGGGCACAGTTTCCTTAACTGAGGTCTGGAGGAGGGGCATAGAGGGAGGAGCCAGCGCACACCAGTAGTCCTAATTCTTTCTTAGAGTGCCCTGTCTCCTGCGGAGCCCGTCTATTCCCCATGGTCCTTACGGAGTCCCCAGCATCCACTACGGACTACTAGAAATAGATTTACCGGTAAGTAAAATCCTATTTTTTTTTCTTGGTTTACATAGTGATCCAGTTACTGTACATGACCTTTCTGATTATCATATACAGTGCATACGGAAAGTATTCAGTATTAATTTTTTTTTTTTTATAAATTAGCAAAAATCTAAAAAAAAAACTTTTTGCACATTGTCATTATGGGGTATTGGGGGTCATTCCGAGTTGACCGCTAGCTGCTATTGTTCGCAGCGCAGCGATCAGGCTAAAAATCGGCATTTCTGCGCATGCGTATGCACCGCAATGCGCAGGCGCGTCGTACAGGTACAATGAGCACCGTGGGTTTGCACAGAGTCTAACGAACATTCCTGTCGCACAGCCGAACGCAGGAAGATTGACATGAAGTGGGCGTTTCTGGGTGGCAACTGACCGTTTTCAGGGAGTGTTTAGAAAAATGCAGGTGTGGCTGAAAAAATGCAGGCGTGGCTGGGCGTTCGCTGGGCGGGTGTGTGACGTCAAAAGCTGTCCCTCCGTCATTAGAATCAACGCACACGGAGAGTAACTACAGGGCTGGTCTTGTTTTGCACAAAAAGATTTTGCAGGCGCTCTGCTGCACAGGCGTTCGCACTTCTGGAAAGCGAAAATACACTCCCCAGTGGGCGGCGACAATGCGTTTGCACGGCTGCTAAAAACTGCTAGCGAGCGATCAACTCGGAATGACCCCCCTTGTGTGTAGAATTTTGAGTGAAAAAATTAATTTATTCCATTTTGGAATAAGGCTGTTATGCCCGACTACAGGATTTCTTCACACCCCCCCCCCCCTTCCGGGGTGCGAGCAGAAATCCGACAAAACTAGGTCAACAATGCTGTTGTGTGCCCTATCGTGGTGCAAACAGCAACACAGCATGCACTGAAGTCATCGAATGCCTGTTCCCTCTACTAAACTCCCCGATTAGTCAGAGAGTACCGACAATCTCTGCCTAAGCAGCACGCTGAATTGAATAGCTCCAGGACCTCCTTCCCGGCGCTATTCAATTTGAGTTGAATTGAATCAACCCCATTGATAAGAAAAGTATTTTTTAACACAGGTGATTGCAGTCATGTATTAAGGGGGAAGTACAAATAAGCAGCATTTTGTCCCTCCTGGAATTGGTCGTGTTGGGAGGTATGGATTGTGTATATTGAACTATTTAAGGACTCTCTGTGTGTCTCTCTGTCTAGACCCAAATGTCCTCATTAGATAACAGGTTACATAGGACCCATACAAGCAGGTGGGGAAGAGGAGAAGCTGGGATTCCTGGGCCACTTACAGACAAAATTCTTGGCGCGCGTACCCAAACAAATGGGTGTGGCCATATACCGCACAGGGCGTGACAAATGAAAATGGGGGCATGATACACATATGACCCCAATAGTGCCAGGTACACATATGACCTCACAGTGCCAGATATGCTCCCACAGTTCCAGATACACATATGCCCCCACAGTGCCAGATACACATATGCCCCCACAGTGCCAGATACACATATGCCCCCCACAGTGCCAGATACACATATGCCCCCACAGTGCCAGATACACATATGCCCCCACAGTGCCAGATACACATATGACCCCACAGTGCCAGATACACATATGACCCCAATAGTGCCAGGTACACATATGACCTCACAGTGCCAGATATGCTCCCACCGTTCCAGATACACATATGCCCCCCACAGTGCCAGATGCACATATGCCCCCACAGTGCCAGATACACATATGCCCCCACAGTGCCAGATACACATATTCCCCCACAGTGCCAGATACACATATGCCCCCACAGTGCCAGATACACATATGCCTCCACAGTGCCAGATACACATATGCCCCCCACAGTGCCAGATACACATATGCCCCCACAGTGCCAGATACACATATGCCCCCACAGTGCCAGATACGCCCCCACTGTGCCAGATACACAAATGTCTTACAGTGCCTGATATGCCCCCATAGTGACAGATATGCTCCCACAGTGCCAGATACACAAATGCCTTACAGTGCCAGATACACATAGTCCCCACAGTGCAAGATACACATGGGGGGTCATTCCGAGTTGATCGCTAGCTGCTTTCGTTCACAGCGCAGCGATCAGGCAAAAAGCCGGCAGTTCAGCGCATGCGTGTGCGGCGCAATGCGCATGCACGTCGTACTCTTACAACGAACGATGTAGTTTCACACAAGGTCTAGCGATGCTTTTCAGTCGCACTGCTGACCGCAGAGTGATTGACAGGAAGTGGGTGTTTCTGGGTGTCAACCGACCGTTTTCAGGGAGTGCGTAAAAAAAAAACGCAGGCGTGCCAGATAAAAATGCAGGCGTGACTGGTGAAACGTAGGCGAGGCTGGCCGAACGCAGGGCGTGTTTGTGACGTCAAAACAGGAACTAAATAGTCTACAGTGATCGCAAGCTAGGAGTAGGTCTGGAGCTACTCTGAAGCTGCACAAAATTATTTTGTAGCCGCTTTGCGATCCTTTCGTTCGCACTTCTGCTAAGCTAAGATACACTCCCAGAGGGCGGCGGCTTAGCGCTTGCATGGCTGCTAAAAGCAGCTAGCGAGCGAACAACTCGGAATGAGGGCCATAGTCCCCACAGTGCCAGATACACAAATTCCCCACAGTGCCAGATACACAAATTCCCCCACAGTGCACATATGCCTCCTACAGTGCCTGATATGCACCCACAGTGCCAGATATGCTCCCACAGTGCCAGATACAAATATACCCCACAGTGCCAGATACACATAGTCCCCACAGTGCCAGATACACAAATTCCCCCACAGTGCCAGATACACATATGCCCCACAGTGCCGCCATACTTGCAGCACTGCTTACAGCTCTCTCCCCCCTCCTATCTGTCCTTTACTAGCTCCATCGGTAGTTCATGAAACCTGATAATCCAGTGTCTCTGCACTGCATACTGTTCTGCTCGCATTCTGGCTGCCTGGTTCTGCTGCTGCACAAGAGGGAAAGCTAATAATTTTAGTGTGGTCCATCTGGGGTGGGGTGGGGGGCCTGAGACAGGGGGCCTGGGGTGCAGTAACCCCTGCACCCCCCTTAATCTGGCTATGCGCCAAGCATCTATTGGTGAGTCTTTTTTTTATCCGAATGCAGCTGTATCTGCATACGAAATACTATGTTTCAGTGTTTTCCACACAGGTACAGCACAGCTGCAGTCGCACACAGAATATACACATGCCGCATATCATTTTAATCAGCGTAATCCGTTTATTTGCATAGCAATGCGAAAAAGATGCTGTTTTGGTGTGACTCGTATGGAGGCTAGATGAAGGATGCATTTGTATTTGAAAATTATAATTTATGATCGTAAGGGATCAGATAATCATTGGGTCACATTATAAACTCTCTGTCTCTGGTAAAGCGGATGGTTTAGCTATAGTGTCATAATCTGACCACATTGGTTAAATGCTTGCAGCATGCCGCTACTGACTGATTGAGATATACCTCACAAAAAGTCCTACATGACTACAAAATGTTTTCCTTATCTACCAGATCTGATAAATTAACTTTCAAATCTCTCACATATAACAAGTCTGCTAGATGACCCCTCGGTGAGCCTGACAAATACTCCTAAATATGTGTGTGAGTAACTCAGCCACATGTGGGTGAGGTATTGCAATCATGTGTGTGATGAAGCTGAAATGGAGCAATTTGCCCTCCTAACAATTGCAAGCCTTTCAATAAAGTACAGTGATTCCGAGTCGCACGCGGCTGAATATTTTGCCACGTCTGCATCTTTATGATATTGCCGTGGACAATTTCTTCAAAACTGAGACACCTACGCGCAGTGCCTCGCACGGTTGCATCAGTGGGAATCTCGGTGCATCCTTAGACTCCTCATCGGTGCACCGTCACAACTTGCACCAGCCGTATGGTATGCTGCACTTTCTCCAGCTGAGTATGGCGCACTGTGTGAGCGGCTGCAGATCTTTAGATGCAGCCGGCATCAGCAACACACCCACATCTGTCTAGCCACACATTACCTCCCAAGAACGCCCACTACAATCCACACTTCCTGTGTCCAAATTCTTTCTGCATTCAGGAAACATGCGCAGGGCGACTGGAACGTATGCGCAGTGCTTACGTTTTCGTCTGTCTGCATTTCGGCTTGGCGTGCCACTGAGAATGAGGCCCTGTATGATGTCCAATGTACTGTATTGCACCCACCAAATCAATACATACCTGTGGTACCATTCTGCGGTGGCATCATTGCCTTAGAGTGTTCTATATTCAGGCCTTGCTGTATTCTTGTTGCTTCAGTACAAAATGCATGGATTGTTCCATTGATGTGAAACGCGTGGGTCACCAACCCATGTATGGAATTACTGTCCTTGGCTACTTGATCAGAATCAGCTTTTATTGGCCAGGTATACTTGCGTATACTAGGAATTTGTTTTCGGTTTACAGTGCAGCAGCCAGGGGATAACACGTAGACAGGGGGGGGGGGGGAATATACGCAGTATACAGATTAAGTAAAAGTACACAGTGTTCCTTCCAATCAGAAGATCGGAGTAGAGCGACTGGACAGTCAACCCGGCGATTTGTCAGGAGTTCAGCAGGTGGACTGCTTGAGGAAAGAAGCTTTTGAGGCTTCTGGTGGGAATGGCCCTGTATCTTTATCCTGATGGCAGCAGGTTGAGCTCGCCGTAGCCCGGGTGAGACGGATCATTGACTATCCTGGTCGCCCGTTTTTTGGCTCTGGACCGGTACAGGTCATGGACAGGCGGAAGGTTAACTCCGATGATCTTCTCAGCAGACCTTACCACTCTTTGGAGCCCGCGTTTGTCTCTCTCGCTGGCAGAGCTATACCAGACGATAATCGAGGCGCACAGAACAGATTCTACAATTGCGGAGTAGAAGAGGAGCAGGAGATTCTGTAGGATGTTAAACTTCTTAAGTTGCCTTAGGTAGAACAGCCTCTGCTGTGCCTTTCCGATGGTGGCATTTGCATTTGGTCCTCACTTTAAGTCTCTAGAGATCGTGGTCCCCAGTAACTTGAAGGAGTCCACTAGCGGCACCACACTATCGGCTATGATTAGTGGTGGTGCTTCAGCTGGTTTCTTCCTACTTGCAGTAGCCCATCTTGCTACGGGCAAGCAGGATTTTTGCCCAGGGCACCACCACAAGATCCGCTACTGGTGCTGCCCGGTGCTGTGTAGATGCCTGGTGCTGTGCAGTGTGGTGCGCATTGCACGGCATTGTGGGAGCGGCACATAGACACTAGAGGTCATAATAGTGTTTATGCGGTGCTATGGGAGAGATGTCATGACGTCTCTCCCATAGATCCGAGGAACGGCGCCGGCGGCCGGAGACGGAGGGCAGCAGTGGTCAGGAAGCAGGAGCGGGGATTGTAAGAATTAATTAATTTATTTCTTTTATGTATTTCTTTTTATTTTTTTATTGTAAGCAGCACAACTCTACAGGGGGCACAGTACTGGGGGCACAACTCTACAGGGGGCACAACTCTATAGGGGGCACAGTACTGGGGGCACAACTACTGAGGGCACAGCTACAGGGGGCATAACTGACCACGCCCCTTCTCCATGAAGCCACACCCCTATTTTTTCGCCCTGGGTGCCACAAGGTCTAGATCCGTCCCTGCCTACTTGATATGCTTATTTAGTTGCTACGGGCGGTATTTATATTTTTTATGCTTTGCATAGATTAATATATGAACTTGAACGATTGAGATGTGGTTGCCATCTATATATATATAAATGCGAAAGCACTCACTCACTCACTCATCCATCGCTAATTCTCTTACTTCCCGACATGTTAGGAAGATGAAATGTAACATAGGTATTCTTCAGGTGGGAAATAGGAAAACTATGTAATTAAACTTTTAATGACCCCCCTAAGGGGATGAAAAGGGGGTTGACATAATGACGTCATTACCAATGCGTGGCTTGCGTTGTGTGAACGATAACGCCCAAATGGACAATCAGATGAAAATTTGGATTGCACCTCCAGTGTATAGAATTTAATAAACTACAGAGATGGTCCTGTCACTTTTTACCGTACCTGCTACGGGGGCTCCCCGGGCAACGCAAAGAACCATGGATTAATATTTACTTACATTAAGACGCCTCAAATTTACATCTCTATAGATTTACCAAGTTATTAACACTCATTTATATGTACAACCGTACGAAGAACGGGTAGAACAGCTAGTTTTGATATACTTACCCAGTTGAGCACTTACCGTCTTAACCGCAATGTGCGTGCTCGGCGGTTAAATTTCGATCAGCTGTGTCTGCGCTTGAAGTGAGGATTTATTCACAAGTGGTTGACAGACTTGGGCTGTTTTGAAGCTGCTGGGGGGCGTCTCAGTGTATTTCCAGGTGACTGTAGCTTGCTATCCTACAATCACCGCTGCAATCCTCTATGTCTTAATGCCATTGTTTGAATAAATATATAATTGTGACAGTGCCAGCACCGAGAGACGGTATAACGCGGTGGAGGCTTAGACGGTGAGGGCGCCGGCTAACACACTAGCCGCATCAAGCGCACTGTCTCGTGGCGGTCACACGTAGATGGACCCGTAATAGCGGGTACGAGCGGCTGTGTGAGGGCGCCGGTTAACATTTGAGCCGCATCAAGCGTACTATGGGGGTAATTCCAAGTTGATCGCAGCAGGAAATCTTTTAGCAGTTGGGCAAAACCATATGCACTGCAGGGGAGGCAGATATAATATTTGCAGAGAGAGTTAGATTTGGGTGGGTTATAGTGTTTCTGTGCAGGGTAAATACTGGCTGCTTTATTTTTACACTGCAAATTAGATTGCAGATTGAACACGCCCCACCCAAATCTAACTCTCTCTGCACATGTTATATCTTCTTCCCCTGCAGTGCACATGGGCCCTCATTCCGAGTCGTTCGCTCGGTAATTTTCATCGCATCGCAGTGAAATTCCGCTTAGTACGCATGCGCAATATTCGCACTGCGACTGCGCCAAGTAATTTAACAATGAAGATAGTATTTTTACTCACGGCTTTTTCTTCGCTCCGGCGATCGTAGTGTGATTGACAGGAAATGGGTGTTACTGGGCGGAAACAGGCCGTTTTATGGGCGTGTGGATAAAAACGCTACAGTTTCCGGAAAAAACGCAGGAGTGGCCGGAGAAACGGGGGAGTGTCTGGGCGAACGCTGGGTGTGTTTGTGACGTCAAACCAGGAACGACAAGCACTGAACTGATCGCACAGGCAGAGTAAGTCTGGAGCTACTCAGAAACTGCTACGAGGTGTGTAATCGCAATATTGCGAATACATCGGTCGCAATTTTAAGAAGCTAAGATTCACTCCCAGTAGGCGGCGGCTTAGCGTGTGTAACTCTGCTAAAATCGCCTTGCGAGCGATCAACTCGGAATGAGGGCCATGGTTTTGCCCAATTGCTAACAGAATTCCTGCTGCGATCAACTTGGAATTACCCCCCATATACAAAATAGGATCCACACAGATGATATTATAACAAATGAAGGAGTCCATTAGAGACCATCAAGCTAACACAGACAGAGGAACTGTGGGTTAATAAAAGTGGGATCAATGCCATGTATACAGTGATCAGTGTGAGATCCACATAACATCATAAGGAATACTTGAACTGTGGGGTTAATATGGTCCAGTGGGAGAGAGTCGAGCAGCCAGAGTATAGCTGAGCTGCAGACACCCTATGAAATAAGAGACTATGGGGGTCATTCCGAGCTGCAGTCCTCCGTGTCCCAGAACTCAATGCATGACAGAAGCGTGAGGTGCAGGTGATGGTCAGGGGCTAGCGAGAGGTGTAGGCGGCAGCGGTTGCAGGTGACTGAGGGGTTGCTTCTGCTGCGACAGGCTGGTTCCCACTGCCTCCTATCCCCAGCCTCCCGTTGGCAAAAAAAAAACAGCCTGAGTCCGCCAGTGCCTTTATCCCAGGGGGCTGATGCAGAGTGAGACCTCAGTTTGTATTTGCATCACAAATGCAGCAAAACACCGCCCATGGGGCCTAATTCAGGTTAGATCGCTCCTGCGACCCTCAAGCAGTCTCCCGATAGTCTTGAAACTGCTCATGCGCAGGAGTGATGAGCGGATTCGGTTTTACTCGGTTCTCAAAACCGAATCTTATTGGCAATCCAAAACATGTGACATCAGTGAGCCAATAAGATTCGGTTTTGAGAACCGAGTAAAACCGAGTAAAACCGAATCCGCTCATCACTATAAAATGAGTCCTGCGATCACATTGCAGGAATGAGATTGCCTCTGATTGACAGGCAGAGGCGTTCGCGGAGAGGTGAAGGGGCAGGCGTTGCCGCAAGTGTCGCCCCCGTTTTCCAGGAGTTTCGAGGCCAAGGACTGTATCGCAGATGAACTCGCGATGTTCATCCCGGACTGCGATGCGATCACAGTATTGCTATCGCAAATGCAGGAAATAAGTGCTGCGCATCTCCTCCGCCATGTGCATTGCTTGGGATTGCATTTGCAAAGCAGCTGCAAGCAGCACATGCGCTAATTTCTTCCTTCGTCTCTGTCCGGCTGAGAATCAGGACCTGCGTGACCAGGTCTTTTCTCTGTAAGAGCTGTTTCGTTCCCGATTGTTGTGATCACAGTCACGGGCCCCCAGAAGCTGAATACCTATGGTGCTAATGGGGTAAGAAGGAGCCCTGGAAAGGGGGAACAACGTTATGCAATGTGGTAACTGGCATACCGCGCCCAGCCACTGCCGCCGGTGACAGATTGTGCGCAGCATTCGTTGCGCTCCCTGCATTAGCCAGCTATGAAACCGCAGCATTCATCAGACTCAGGCCGTGTCTGTGTGTTCCTGAAGATGATATATTAGCTGTGTATTTCATCCTGGACACACATATGGAAATCATCTGCTTTTTAAGCTGTGTTACTGATTATAAATATACATAGGGGGGAAAACACAGAATATTTCTCTATGTTCTGAGCTTATGCGTTTGATAATAAAACGTACGTACTACTAAAACGATTACACCTATGGGCTGTGGTATGTTATGTCGTCAGCTATCATGCCGACATGAGAATGTGACAGTGACCATGTTGGCATCATCCTGTCTACACAGATGACATTTCGACATGACACAATGACATGCATGGTGGCCCAGAGGCAGTGCCGGCCTGGGGCAAGAAGGGCCCACCGGGGAAATGCAGTGGTAGAGGCCCATGCTTAAGGATGTGGCCAGGCAATAGTGGAGGTGTGGACAACCACCACAGAGGCCCACCTAACCGTAAGGGAGTGCATGGGCTGGGCCCATAGTCCTGTGCAGTATAAGGTAACATATGTATAATGTATAGTTAAAGTACACTAGTAGTGAGCCAGGAACCTAATCCCTAGAGGAGGAGGTAGGCCCACAGGCAGTGGGGCCCACCAGTGGTTTCCCCTGTGGGCTAGTCCGACCCTGCCCAGAGGTCACTTACCTAGTCCTGGTGGTTTCTGGGTCCCGGCGCTCCTGTGACCGTCACCCCAACGATGATCCCCACCTTGGTGTTAGGCTCAGACACTGTCAGGAATTTATCTGTATATTTTTAACAGGGCCAGACCCCATGGAGGTGTCGGACCACCCTACCCCTCCCTTCTTACCATGTGTGGAGTGCAGAGGGTCATGGCGGCCTCTTCCCTTTGGGATTTTGGCGCTGGGCTATGATGTCCCTGCCTATCATCCACCTCCCTACAAACCTATACACCAGTGCAGAGCCAAGGCTTAGTACATACCATTACTACAACACAGGGCCGGATTCAATTATCCGCAAGCTAATTACCTTGGATTTCTGTTGGCCCGCTCCTGATGCTTGAACAGAAATCTGTAATGGCATTGCAGGACTGGAGATAAGGGCGGAGTTACTCCAGCAATTGCAATGTTTTGCTGACTGCGTGCAGTTCCACCTCTGACCTGATGGGGGTCATTCCGAGATGATCGCTAGCTGCCGTTCGCTGCGTAGCGATCAGTGTGAAAAACGGCTAATCTGCGCATGCGTATGGTCCGCAATGCGCACGCACGTCGTACGGGTACAAAGTCCATTGTGGTTTTGCACTGGTTCTAGCGACGATTCCAATCACACAGCCGGCCGCAAGGAGGTTGACAGAAAGTGGGCGTTTCTGGGTGTCAACTGACCGTTTTCAGGGAGTGCTTAGAAAAACGCAGGCGTGGCAGAAAAAACGCAGGCGTGGCTGGGCGAACGCAGGGCGGGTGTGTGACGTCAAAAGCCGTCCCTCCATCGTTAGAATCAACGCACACGAAGAGTAACTACAGGGCTGGTCTTGTTTTACACAAATAGATTTTGCAGGCGCTCTGCTGCACAGGCGTTCGCACTCCTGCAAAGCGAAAATACACTCCCCAGTGGGCGGCGACTATGCGTTTGCACGGATGCTAAAAACTGCTAGCGAGCGATCAACTCGGAATGACCCCCGATATCTTGGTGGAACTGTTCTACTACAGCACACAAGGGCTGTCTAGATGCCATATAGGGGGGGGGGGGGATTCAATTAGCTGCAAGGTTCTGTAGTATCCTCGATAATAAATGTTTTCACGTGATGTTTTGGTTAATGATTTGCGCTATTTTTATATGTGACACCGTCTGCAGGTGTCTGTACCTCTACCCAGCAATGGGGAACATGTAAAGCCGGAAAGGCTTTACTTCGTCTCCACCGGGTCAAACTAGTCAGTGAGGATGCAAGAGTTGGGATGTATGAAAGTGTCTTTTCTCAGAACTGAAAATTAAAATGTATTTTCAATGGAAGCAGGGGACTCGCCCTCTCCCCACTCCCTCAAAGCAGCTGTCTGTCAGTCAGGCAACGGTAGAGGGGAACATGGGAGGAATCGCAAGGCCCATTTTGCTCATGTGCAAAACAGAACTTGTGGAACTGCAGATTCACGATAATCGGGAATCGATATGTACAGCTTCAAATATAGCATTAAGGGGTCTATTCATGAAGCAGTGAAAAGAGTGGAGAACTGAGCCTATGGAGAAGTTGCCCATGGCAACCAATCAGCTGCTCCGTACAATTTTATAGTATGCAAATTCTAAATGTTACTTCAATGCTGATTGGTTGCCATGGGCAACGTCTACACCAGCTCACTTCACACTTTTCACTGCTTCATGAATAGACCCCATAGCCATGTCCAGGCCACAGACATCAACATCAGCGCGTAACCTTGTTCCAGACCTGCGGACGCACAATGATACGTCTATCTAAAAGAAGTAAGGTAAAGACACATGTTGTCAAAATTGCACGCATGGCAAAGGGTTAAATCAGAGACTTTTTTTTTTTTTTTTTCATTTGATTTGAAAACCAGCAGTTTGGGGTAAACCGCATGTGATTTGCATCTTTTACTGTAAACCCATCACAAAGCCAGCAATGTTACACTATCTGCACATTCATACCGTACACTTCTGACATTACAATCGCATAAAGGATCCCCCTGCGATGCATCAGCGCCATAGCGTTTGTGAAATCGCCAGAAGACGCCTGTCCTGCGTTTTCTTGCTGGAAAGGTGCAGAGACCTCCAATGTTGCCTGTATACCCTATGCCTGCAGAGACAGTAACATGCTCGCATCCACAGCACCCACTAGAAGCATCAACTCTGATTTTCCCCAGACCCCATTCCCCAGACATTTGTGAAATGACTTCTGCTGGATAACGTTACACATAGAGGCTAGCCAGATCACCTGCAGTTACCCCTTAGTCTGGACTCAGCTACTAGGAAAACTTAAACTGGCCCTGATTCAAAAAAGCGATAGTACGTGTTGTCGGTGATACTTCTGAAATTTATGCAACAGGTACAATATATATATATATATATAAAACATATAATAATAACTCCTGGTTTCTATATGGAAATACAGCAACAATATCCTCAGAGTCACAGCGAGAGGCTGGGCGAATACTGACATTAAACTTCTGTCCAGGACAAAAGAGATTTATGGATGATTAGTAGAAGCCAGAGTCATAACTAGGGGCAAGGTGAGCGGTCATGTTGCCAAGGGCACAAGGCACTGGAGGTGGCATCGCTGCTACCCCCTGGCACCTGCATTTGGCATGCAGTTTGTCTGAAACAGTACCCTGCAACCAGCAGCGCTGCTCCAGAGCTCCGGGCACATATACTGCAGCCAGCAGCGCTGTTCCAGAGCTCCGGGCACGTATACTGCAGCCAGCAGTGCTGTTCCAGAGCTCCGGGCACGTATACTGCAGCCAGCAGTGCTGTTCCAGAGCTCCGGGCATGTACCCTGCAGCCAGCAGTGCTGTTCCAGAGCTCCGGGCACGTATACTGCAGCCAGCAGCGCTGTTCCAGAGCTCCGGTCATGTACCCTGCAGTCAGCAGCACTGTTCCAGAGCTCCGGGCACGTACTCTGCAGTCAGCAGCGCTGTTCCAGAGCTCCGGGCACGTGCCCTGTGCCAGCAGCGCTGTTCCAGAGCTCCGGGCACGTACCTTACAGCCAGCAGTGCTGCTCCAGAGGTCCGGGCACGTATACTGCAGCCAGCAGTGCTGTTCCAGAGCTCCGGGCACGTACCTTACAGCCAGCAGTGCTGTTCCAGAGCTCCGGGCACGTACCTTACAGCCAGCAGCGCTGTTCCAGAGCTCCGGGCGCGTATACTGCAGCTAGCAGTGCTGCTCCAAAGCTCCGGGCACGTACCTTACAGCCAGCAGCGCTGTTCCAGAGCTCCGGGCGCGTATACTGCAGCCAGCAGTGCTGTTCCAGAGCTCCGGGCACATATACTGCAGTCAGAAGCGCTGCTCCAGAGCTCCGGGCACATATACTGCAGCCAGCAGCGCTGTTCCAGAGCTCCGGGCACGTATACTGCAGCCAGCAGTGCTGTTCCAGAGCTGCGGGCACGTATACTGCAGCCAGCAATGCTGATCCACAGCTACGGACCCATATACTGCAGCCAGCAGTGCTGTTCCAGAGCTCCGGGGACACATACCCTACAGCCAGCAGTGCTGCTCCAGAGCTCCGGGCACGTATACTGCAGCCAGCAGCGCTGTTCCAGAGCTCCGGGCACGTATACTGCAGCCAGCAGTGCTGTTCCAGAGCTCCGGGCACGTATACTGCAGCCAGCAGTGCTGTTCCAGAGCTCCGGACCCATATACTGCAGCCAGCAGCGCTGCTCCAGAGCTCCGGGCACGTATACTGCAGCCAGCAGCGCTGCTCCAGAGCTCCAGGCACGTATACTGCAGCCAGCAGTGCTGTTCCAGAGCTCCGGGCACGTATACTGCTGCCAGCAGTGCTGTTCCAGAGCTCCGGGCACGTACCCTGCAGCCAGCAGTGCTGTTCCAGAGCTCCGGGCACGTATACTGCAGCCAGCAGTGCTGTTCCAGAGCTCCGGTCATGTACCCTGCAGTCAGCAGCGCTGTTCCAGAGCTCCGGGCACGTACTCTGCAGTCAGCAGCGCTGTTCCAGAGCTCCGGGCACGTGCCCTGTGCCAGCAGCGCTGTTCCAGAGCTCCAGGCACGTACCTTACAGCCAGCAGTGCTGCTCCAGAGGTCCGGGCACGTATACTGCAGCCAGCAGTGCTGTTCCAGAGCTCCGGGCACGTATACTGCAGCCAGCAGTGCTGTTCCAGAGCTCCGGGCACGTACCTTACAGCCAGCAGTGCTGTTCCAGAACTCCGGGCACGTACCTTACAGCCAGCAGTGCTGTTCCAGAGGTCCGGGCACATATACTGCAGCCAGCAGCGCTGCTCCAGAGCTCCGGGCACGTACCCTGCAGCCAGCAGTGCTGTTCCAGAGCTCCGGGCACGTATACTGCAGCCAGCAGTGCTGTTCCAGAGCTCCGGGCATGTACCCTGCAGTCAGTAGCGCTGTTCCAGAGCTCCGGGCACGTATACTGCTGCCAGCAGTGCTGTTCCAGAGCTCCGGGCACGTATACTGCAGCCAGCAGTGCTGTTCCAGAGCTCCGGGCATGTACCCTGCAGTCAGCAGCGCTGTTCCAGAGCTCCGGGCACGTACCCTGCAGTCAGCAGCGTTGTTCCAGAGCTCCGGGCACGTGCCCTGCAGCCAGCAGCGCTGTTCCAGAGCTCCGGGCACGTACCTTACAGCCAGCAGTGCTGTTCCAGAGCTCCGGGCACGTACCTTACAGCCAGCAGTGCTGTTCCAGAGGTCCGGGCACGTATACTGCAGCCAGCAGTGCTGTTCCAGAGCTCCGGGCACATATACTGCAGCCAGTAGTGCTGTTCCAGAGCTCCGGGCACGTACCTTACAGCCAGCAGTGCTGTTCCAGAGGTCCGGGCACGTATACTGCAGCCAGCAGCGCTGCTCCAGAGCTCCAGGCATGTATACAGCAGCCAGCAGTGCTGTTCCAGAGCTCCGGGCACGTATACTGCTGCCAGCAGTGCTGTTCCAGAGCTCCGGGCATGTACCCTGCAGTCAGCAGCGCTGTTCCAGAGCTCCGGGCACGTACTCTGCAGTCAGCAGCGCTGTTCCAGCGCTCCGGGCACGTGCCCTGCAGCCAGCAGCGCTGTTCCAGAGCTCCGGGCACGTACCTTACAGCCAGCAGTGCTGCTCCAGAGGTCTGGGCACGTATACTGCAGCCAGCAGTGCTGTTCCAGAGCTCCGGGCACGTACCTTACAGCCAGCAGTGCTGTTCCAGAGGTCCGGGCACGTATACTGCAGCCAGCAGTGCTGTTCCAGAGCTCCGGGCACATATACTGCAGCCAGCAGTGCTGTTCCAGAGCTCCGGGCACGTACCTTACAGCCAGCAGTGCTGTTCCAGAGCTCCGGGCACGTACCTTACAGCCAGCAGTGCTGTTCCAGAGCTCCGGGCACGTACCCTGCAGCCAGCAGTGCTGTTTCAGAGCTCCAGGCACATACCCTGCAGCTAGCATCGCTGCTCCAGAGCTCCGGGCATGTACCCTGCAGCCAGCAGTGCTGTTCCAGAGCTCCGGGGACACGTACCCTACAGCCAACGACTGGGGGCAAACTACAAAGGGGCTAACTACTGGGGGCAAACTACAGGAGGGCATTACTACTGGGGGCATAACTACATGGGGCTAAACTGCTGGGGCTAAACTACAAGTAGGGTATAACTACAGGGGGGCATTATTGCTAGCGGCTAAACTACAAGCAGGCAAACTACTGGGGGCATTACCACTGGGAGGCTAAATTAAAGGGGGGGTAAACTACTGGGGTCATAACTGCAGGGGCATTACCACTGGGGGCATAACTACTAGGGCTAAACTACAGGGGGCTAAACGACTGGGGGCATTAGTACAGGCAACATTACTACTGGGGGCAATACTACACAGGGGCATTACCATTAAGGGCATTACTACTGGGGGCCCTTCTAATGAGGGCATTGTAAAGGGGGCACTTCATAAGGGGCATCACTCCTGGGGACATAAGGGGCACTACTATTGCGGGCATTGCATAAGGGGCACCACTATTATGGGGTCTATATAAGGGGCACCACCACTGTGGGCACTACCAGTACAGTGGACATTGCATAAGGAGCTCTACTACTGTGGGCATTGTATAAGAAGCGCTAGTGCGGTGGGCATTATGTGTATTACGGGGTGCTACCACTGTGGGCATTATTAATATTCTGTGACCACGCTTCTTTCTTTTTGAGACCACGCCCATTTTTTTGCGGCGTGCGCCTACAGCGCGCACAATACCTTTGTTACATGGGCGCCGTGGGGTGGGGGGTGAGTTCCACCACCTCTGTTGGACCACTTTAAGCACTGGGCAGCACTGCGATAATGTGGCATTTGCCCAGCTTTCTCTGCCCCTGTCCAGGGAGCCGGTGAGCGCTGCCGGGCACCGGGTCTCCCATGTGTTGCAATGTGACTCCGGTGCAGTAAAGTAACGCTGCAAAGCGACAGCGCACTTTACAGCACCGGGGGTCACCGCAGCGCACAGGATCCGGCGCTGTCAGCCCAGCAGAAGCAGCGCGGACCGGCTCCCTGAACTGGTTAGTATATTGATCTTCTTGGGGGGGATCCACGGCACACGGGGGTAGTCGCAATGGGGGGGCGGCGGCGAAGTCGGTCAGGGCGGCGCATGCGCAGCAGGACATTGGGGTATTTTTTCCGAAAAATGCCCCGATGATGCTGCGGATTGTCATCGCAGGGACAGAGCTTGACCGCAAGCTCTGTCCCTGCACGCGATAATTGATACATCCCTGCAATGTAATCAATTATCGCGGTGCGAGTTTGGGTGATTTTATCACCTGTCATCCACATCCTGGATGCGGATGGTGATAAATAGTAGAGATGAGCGGGTTCGGTTTTACTCGGTTCTCAAAACGGCATCTTATTGGCTCACGGATGTCACGTGTTTTGGATAGCCCATAAGGTTCTGTTTTGAGAACCGAGTAAAACCGAGTAAAACCGAACCCGTTCATCACTAATAAATAGGCCCCCAAGTCTCTTGCCTACATTGTAGCAACGGACATTTTCACTGCTACAGTATACGATACCGATACCAGTTTGGCTTACAATATTCCTTAGTATGCTGTGTGTCTATTATGTGTTTGCTGTAGATTTCCGTGAATTGACACATTGGGGTATATTTACTAAGATTCATAATTCTCCCGATTTGGTGGGAGATTAATCACGAATGACATCGAAAGTGTAAAACTGCAACTTTTTGAATTTGTTACGACTAATTTACTAAGCTGTCGTATTCTGCATTTTCGTGTTTTCCGATGTCGATGTCATTCGTATTTTTTTTCAGTGTTTTACGGTAGTGATTCGCAAAACACTGCCGACTTTAACACAATGAATCACGGCCGGATCTGTGAGATCCGTGCTGGGGTTCATTGTGCACCTTTTTTTATTTTTTAAAATAGTTTAAAATGGTAAACAAAATTGCGTGGGGTCCCCCCTCCTAAGCCAAACCAGCCTCGGGCTCTTTGAGCCGATTCTGGTTGCAAAAATATGGGGAAAAAATGGACAGGGGTTCCCCCATATTTAAACAACCAGCATCGGGCTCTGCGCCTGGTCCTGGTTCCAAAAATACGGGGGACAAAAAGCGTAGGGGTCCCCCGTATTTTTGAAACCAACACCGGGCTCCACTAGCATAGGCGCTACATTGTAACACTGCCGTGTGCCGCCTGTCATACAGTACAGGAGCACACAGCCAATCAGGAGGGTGCCACAACGTGGCGCTCCCTGATTGGCTGATGGAACCTTCTTGGTCTTAAGTCAGAGGGGGTTCCAGGCATTCGGGGAAAGGGGTCCCATGTGAAAACATGGGTCCCCTTTCAGTTCGTGGTCGGGTCTCCGTTTTTTTTTTTTTTCAAGTACGTGGATTACAAATGGATTTGACGAGGAGCCTTCTACCCAGGATTTGGTGAGTATAATTCTTTCAACAGGTACACCATGGATTCTACTGGAGAAGAGGACCGACCTGCGTGGGTACATAGGTAAGTATGTGTATATGGTGGTGTGCATGTATGTATTAAAGTTATACTTTCAAGGTGTGTGTGTAATGTCTTTATTGGGGTATTTTTTTAGTAGTAGTACTACAGGTACCAGCGGGCCCGTTTTTCCGCCGCATGCTGGTACTTGTGGTTCTCCAAGTACCAGCTTGCGGGGGAGGCTTGCTGGGCCTTGTAGTACTGCTACTAAAAACAATATCAATCACTTTTACCAAAGGCTATCAGCCCCCCATCCGCAGCCCTTGGATGGGGGGGACAGCCTCGGGCTTCACCCCTGGCCCTTGGGTGGCTGGGGGGGGGACCCCTTGATTGAAGGGGTCCCCACTCCCCCAGGGTACCCCGGCCAGGGGTGACTAGTTGGGTATTTAATGCCGTGGCCGCAGGGCACTGTATAAAAGTGACCCCCGGCTGTGGCATTATCTGTCCAGCTAGTGGAGCCCGGTGCTGGTTTCAAAAATACGGGGGACCCCTACGCTTTTTGTCCCCCGTATTTTTGGAACCAGGACCAGGCGCAGAGCCCGATGCTGGTTGTTTAAATATGGGGGAACCCCTGTCCATTTTTTCCCCATATTTTTGCAACCAGGATCGGCTCAAAGAGCCCGAGGCTGGTTTGGCTTAGGAGGGGGGACCCCATGCAATTTGTTTTACTAAAATTAACACTTTCCCACCCCTTCCCACTGATATACATGCACGGATCTCATGGATCCGTGCATGCCTATCCAATCACGGTAAAAAAAAGCAGGTCTGGTTTTTTTTAGCACTTTATTACGATTTGTAATTTTTCACGGCAGTGTTTGGTTATTTTGTGATTTGCACTTTTTAGTAACTTACCGAGTTCTACCTATTTGCAGGCGTATTTGACCGATGGTGTATTCATTCGTATTTTTTTTGCAGGACTTCCAAAAAAATACGAATGCCCTCATCACTGCCGTGATTTGAGTTTAGTAAATTCCCGAGATGACACTTTGAAGAAAAAACGGCATCTCGGTCAAAATCGGGACCTTAGTAAATATACCCCATTGTTCGTATTAACATTTTATTTATATTTTCAACAGTAATGTTTTCTAAATAATTTATGTACAATTTTTGTATTGTGCAATTAAATCTTATTTATGGTTCTCCGCATTGAGATACCGAAATCCCCGGATGCGTTTCTCTGCTTAGATAATGCGCAGCACTTTCCTCAGGCAGAGAGACAGTGTATTGAATAAAGATAATCTGCAAACTACTCACCACAATATGTTCCATTATTAGCCATGATCCTGACAAAACGCATCTACGCAATTCAGGGATCCAAGGGAACACTACTGGAACTATTACGTCAACAGCCTAAGAGGATATCTTGTTGTACTCCTGCATTATGGCAAAAATACTGTAATACTAACACTATCTACGTGTGCTGGAACTTGGTACATTTCATATTTTAGAAGACCCATAGAAACAAAAATGGGGGGCCGCAGCTGATATCTGCTGTGTTAACCCCTAATGTACAGTGCAGTAATTCCCTGGTCAAAACGTCCCTGTAGAGGGTTAAAGAAAAGCCATCCAGCCTCAGACAATGTGCTTTGCAGCCAGGTAAAAGAACCTGGTTCAGTGCAAAGCCCAAATTGGGGCTCTGAGGTGAGGTTCAGAAGGAGAAGGGTGAGCTCTCAATCACACAGCTCTGGTCCAGGTTTTCGGACCTTCCCAGCCACAGCTGGGAATTGGTCTAATTGTACTGGCAGGGATTTAAACCCTACTGCTCAACACACTGGTGCCGATTAGCGGCCAGCGAGCAGGTGTGAAGTTTGTTTGCTGCCTGTATGCCATTAAATACTCGCACAAACTCTGTATACTGCTTGCTGTGTCCTGACTAACGGCGACCCTGTTCCAGCCCCCAAAACAATGCAAGGCTGGGTACACATCTTACCGACGTGTCGGCAGACCTGCCGTCGCACTGACCGAGTGGCCGATTAAGTGCACACACTTACCGATCAGCTGCTTGACGCGTCGGTCTGGACACCCAGCTGGGCGGGTATTTGAATTTGCCCACCCAGCTGTGACGTCAGCCTCCCTGCAGCAAGTGTTTCCAAATGTCCGTACACAGCCAAATGGACCCATATATACAGTATGCAGATATATCGGCCACCGGCTGTGTTGCAGGGCCGACGCGATATGTCTGTGAACGACATCGTTCACAGACATATCGGGGGTACACACCTGCCGACGGGCTCACAATATATCTGAATAGCCGATATATCGGCCAGTGCATACCCAGTTTAAGATTCTCTTGTCTCTGTATTAGATTTACGGCCATATTTATTAACAATTTTTTCACACCCTTTTCACAAAATTTTTGTATCACCTGAATGTATTTAACAGCTTTTGGAACTGCTCCAAATCCTTTAATACACTTTTCTTTTTAGAAACCAGATCGCATTTCCCGTACTTATGCGATCTGCCCAGATTTACCCCCAAAAAATTGTAAAACTGCAAGCTTCAGATAGCGTAATCACTGGGCTCACTGCAAATCCTGTTCCCCTGCACAGCTTTCTCTGCCCCCAGGCAAAGAAATTGTGCGGGGAGCCGGCCGTGTGATCAGATCTGTGTGTCCGATGGACACACAAGCTGATCACAGAAAAACAAAAATCATACTCACCTACCCAGGGACCAGTGATCTGTTCCCTACTACTCATGTGACCCCCGGTGCATCAAAGCAGCAGCTCACTTTACAGCACCGGAGGACACAGCAGCAGGGAGCCCCGATGAGCAGCAACCCTCTAGGTCCAGCTCTGATTCCTGAGTGTTGGTATGATCAGGGTTTTGGGGTGAGGGGGGGAGTGTTACGACGGGCAGGGGGTGGTAGTGGCGGCGATGCGCACATAATCGGGGAATTTTTTGTGAAAAAGACCCCGATTTGGCTGCAAAATGGCATCGCAGGGACAGAGCTTTCTCGCAAGCTCTGTCCCTGCATGCGATAATTGATACATCCGTGCACAGTAATCAATTATCACATTGTGGATTGACCTGATATTATCACAGGGCATCCTCAGATGCGGATGGTGATAAATCGGCCCCTAGGTTATTACAATCTGTGGATCTCTTTGTAAATACTGATAAAAAGATTAATAACAAGATTAAAAAATTCACTCTGTGGTAATTTCTCTTCTGTCACCATCAAGGTAATCTCCTGATCTCTGCTCCTTAGTAAGACACTCCCACATAGTAGGAAAATGTAGCGCCTGATTCAGATTTAGGAGAAAATCCGAAAAATAGGAACAATTTGCACCTTTGCAAAACCAAGTTGCACTGAGGGTGGGGCTGAATTGAAATGTGAAGGAAGATTTGTGTGTCCTTCTGTATCTTAGGACCGAATTCAGACCATGCTGCACTGCAGGTGGGGCAGATGCAGCGCCGTAACTATGTGTGTGCCAGTCGCCCTGAGGGCGCAGCGGCTTGTAATGAGTCAAATGAACTCATTACAAGCTGCCTCTGCTGTGTGCGCCGCGCTGGAGAAAAGCCGGAGGCAGGGGAGGAGAGCAGCAGCGCCGGAGGCAGCGGAGAAGGAGGAGGAGGGAGGGGGACTGGAGCCGCAGCAGCGCTATGTAATTGGTAGTGGCGCCGCTGCAGCAGTCCCCTCTCCTTCCGCATTGGCTGCCCGGCGCTGCTGTGAATGCTGGGATGCACTTCCCTCATCCCAGCATTCACAGCGGTGGCGGGCAGCCAATGCGGAAAGGAGAGGGGACTGCTGCAGCGGCGCCTCTACCAAGTATATAGCGCTGCTGCGGCTCCCTCCTCCCCCTCCCTCCTCCTCCTTCTCCCCTGCCCGGGATCTGCCAGCACCGAGGAGCCTGACTGCCAGCGGGGAGAGATGGTAAGTATCTATCTGTCTGTCTGTCTGTCTCTCTCTCTCTCTATCTCTCTATCTATTCTGTCTGCCGCAATGTGTAAAAAGGGGACTGGCTGCCGTAATGTGTAAAAAGGGGGACGCTGTCTGCCATAATGTATAAAAAGGGGACGCTGTCTGCCGTAATGTGTAAAAAGGGGGACTGGCTGCCGTAATGTGTAAAAAGGGGGACGCTGTCTGCCGTAATGTGTAAAAAGGGGGATGCTGTCTGCCGTAATGTGTAAAAGGAGACGCTGTCTGCCGTAATGTGTAAAAAGGGGGACTCTGTCTGCCGTAATGTGTAAAAAGGGGACGCTGTCTGCCGTAATATGTAAAAAGGGGGACGCTGTCTGCCGTAATGTGTAAAAGGGGGACGCTGTCTGCCGTAATGTGTAAAAAGGGGGACGCTGTCTGCTGTAATGTGTAAAAAGGGGGATGCTGTCTGCCGTAATGTGTAAAAGGGGGACTGTCTACCGTAATGAGTAAAAGGGGCTCTACCTGGTGTAGTGGCGCTTCTATGCAGCGTAATTTGAATAATGGAGACTACTGTGCACCATAGTATGAATTGGTATTATTTTGTGGCCACGCCCCTTCCCCATGAAGCCATGCCCCTATATGTTTTTCACGCGCCTACGGCGCGCACTACCCCTATCTTGCATAGGGGGGGTGCGCCAATGCCGTTTCTTGCACACAGCGCTAAAATGCCTAGTTACGGCACTGGGCAGATGTAACATGTGCAGAGAGAGTTAAGGTCCATACACACGGAGCGATATAGCTGAGCGATTTTGACTATATAGTCAAAATCGCTCAGAAAGTTAGTGCATATCGCTCTGTGTGTACACAGCCAGCGATGGTGATGCACATCCCCGCCAGGTCGCTATCGCTGCTAAAAATAGACTGTGCAGGCAAGTCAAGTTTGGCTAGGTCGCTGGAAAAGAAAAAGCATCCCCTTGCTTAAATGAGTTAGCCAAAATCGCTGGTAAAGTTAGTCAAAATCTCCTATTGCCAGTTCAAGGGAAAACACTCAGTCAAAATCTCTCATAGACAAAATCTCTCCGTGTGCATGCACCTTCAGATTTGGGTGGGTTATATTGTTTCTGTGCAGGGTAAATACTGGCTGCTTTAATTTTGCACTGCAATTTAGATCTCAGTTTGACAACACCGCACCCAAATCTAACTCTCTCTGCACATGTTACATCTGTACCCTCCCTGCACTGCACATGGTTTTGCCCACTAGAGAACAAATTTGCTGCTGTGATCAGGTCTGAATTAGGCCCTTAAGTCACTGTAAAAACAGCACAGTATTTTCCCTGCATGCAAACAGACAAATGCATTTACAACTCCTGCTTTGCAACAAGTTTTGCTCCAGGAGCAAATTGTTCCTTCTTTGCTCTTTCTTTGTTTGCTCCTACTCTGATATATCTGCTGCAGTCCCTTCTCTATACATTAGTGCAGGCATTCCCAACCACGGTCCTCAAGGCACACCAACAGTGCAGGTTTTAGTGATATCCAGGCTGCAGCACAGATGGTTAAATCAAAATAACTGAGCTACTAATTAAGTCACCTGTGCTGAAGCCTGGATATCACTAAAACCTGCACTGTTGGTGTGCCTTGAGGACCGTGGTTGGGAATGCCTGCATTAGTGTGGTAACACCGGTTTTATTGAATCATAATTAGAACTCAAAGTAATGCTCGGTAACGTTTATCTTTACAATGATAAACTTTCTTTCTACCACCAGGGGGCAGTGTCAGGTCGCACATTATTTCAAAATCTTTCACAATCATTTGATTTGCTTGCAAAAAATAATATTTTTGTAATGTTATTCCCGATAGTCACATTAATTGGAAAATGGTTGCACAAGATCAGCAATATTTTCATGCTCATAAAATACTTTTCCAGCATAAAGATATGCAGAATGTTTCTTTGTTTCCCAAATATTTGCATATCTTGTAGTCACAATGTGACATTTATAGCATCAATCTGGGGCGAGCAATCTCTCTTACTAGGATTCCTAGAACACAGTGAACTCCTTTGCATGTCTTAATTTATTGTAATAAATATACACAGCAGTCGGCATGCTAGAGAATATTTGTGTTGTGCGGCCGCTGGTGCGTGTGAGAGGTTGTAAAACATTACACTCCCCAATGTGATTTAAAGCTTGATAAATTGATGTTGATATGTAATATTTAAATATGGTCCAGAGGGGTGTGGTACAAAATGTCAAGATTCAGAATGTCAGCATGTTCACATAGCGTTTTCGGCAGTGCCGTAACTAGACATTTTAGCGCTGTGTGCAAGAAACGGCATCGGCTTCCCCCCCTTATGCAAAATAGGGGCAGTGCGCGCCATAGGCGCACGTCAAAAATATAGGAGCGTGTCTTCATGTGGAAGGGGTGTGGCCACAAAATAATACCAATTCATATTACGGTGCACAGTAGTCTCCATTTTTCAAATTACGCCGTACAGTAGCACCACTACACCAGGTAGAGCCCCTTTTACACATTACGGCAGACAGCGTCCCCTTTTTACACATTACGGCAGACAGTCCCCCTTTTTACACATTACGGCAGACAGCGTCCCCTTTTTACACATTACGGCAGACAGCGTCCCCCTTTTTACACATTACGGCAGACAGCGTCCGCTTTTTACACATTATGGCAGACAGCGTCCCCTTTTTACACATTACGGCAGACAGAGTCCCCTTTTTACACATTACGGCAGACAGAGTCCCCTTTTTACACATTACGGCAGACAGAGTCCCCCTTTTTTACACATTACGGCAGACAGTTCCCCTGTTTCTCTGACGTCCTAGTGGATGCTGGGAACTCCGTAAGGACCATGGGGAATAGACGGGATCCGCAGGAGACTGGGCACTCTAAGAAAGAATTAGGACTACTGGTGTGCACTGGCTCCTCCCTCTATGCCCCTCCTCCAGACCTCAGTTAGAATCTGTGCCCGGCTCGAGCTGGTTGCACACTAGGGGCTCTCCTGAGCTTTTAGTAAAGAAAGTATTTATTAGGTTTTTTATTTTCAGTGAGATCTGCTGGCAACAGACTCACTGCTACGAGGGACTTAGGGGAGAGAAGCGAACCTACCTGCTTGCAGCTAGCTTGGGCTTCTAGGCTACTGGACACCATTAGCTCCAGAGGGATCGAACACAGGCCCAGCCTCGGTCGTCCGGTCCCGGAGCCGCACCGCCGTCCCCCTTGCAGAGCCAGAAGACGGAAGATTCCGAGGAGAAAATCGGCGGCTGAAGACTCCGGTCTTCATTAAGGTAGCGCACAGCACTGCAGCTGTGCACCATTGCTCCCCATGCACACCACATACTCCGGTCACTGATGGGTGCAGGGCGCTGGGGGGGCACCCTGGGCTGCAATTAGATTACCTTAAAAATGGCAAAAAACACATAATATAGTCTAATAAACTATATATGTGTAAAAATCCCCTGCCATAATATTAATAAATGAGCGGGAGAAGTCCGCCGTGAAAGGGGCGGGGCTATCTCCCTCAGCACACTGGCGCCATTTTCTCTTCACAGTTCCGCTGGAAGACAGCTCCCCAGGCTCTCCCCTGCAGTTTCCAGGCTCAATAGGGTAAAAAAGAGAGGGGGGGGCACTAAATTTAGGCGCAATACTGTGTATTATAGCTGCTATAGGGAAAATCACTTGTGTAGTGTAAATCCCTGTTTATATAGTGCTGTGGTGTGTGCTGGCATACTCTCTCTCTGTCTCCCCAAAGGACTTTGTGGGGTCCTGTCCTCAGTCAGAGCATTCCCTGTGTGTGTGCGGTGTGTCTGTACGGCTGTGTCGACATGTTTGATGAGGAGGCTTATGTGGAGGCGGAGCAGGTGCCGATAAATGTAATGTCACCCCCTGCGGGGTCGACACCAGAGTGGATGGATATGTGGAAGGTATTAACCGACAGTGTCAACTCCTTACATAAAAGGCTGGATGACGTAACAGCCGTGGGACAGCCGGCTTCTCAGCCCGTGCCTGCCCAGGCGTCTCAAAGGCCATCAGGGGCTCAAAAACGCCCGCTACCTCAGATGGCAGACACAGATGTCGACACGGAGTCTGACTCCAGTGTCGATGACGACGAGACTAATGTACATTCCACTAGGGCTATCCGTTGCATGATTACGGCAATGAAAAATGTGTTGCACATTTCTGACATTAACCCAAGTACCACTAAAAAGGGTATTATGTTTGGGGAGAAAAAGCAACCAGTGGTTTTTCCCCCTACAGATGAGTTAAATGAAGTGTGTGAAGAAGCGTGGGCTTCCCCTGATAAAAAACTAGTGATTTCTAAAAAGTTACTAATGGCGTACCCTTTCCCGCCAGAGGACAGGGTACGTTGGGAGACATCCCCGAGGATGGATAAAGCGCTCACACGCTTGTCAAAAAAGGTGGCACTACCGTATCAGGATACGGCCGCCTTAACGGAGCCTGCGGATAGAAAGCAGGAGGCTATCCTGAAGTCTGTATATACACACTCAGGTACTATACTGAGATCAGCTATTGCTTCAGCATGGATGTGCAGTGCTGCAGCAGCGTGGTCTGATTCCCTATCTGATAATATTGATTCCCTTGACAGGGACACTATATTGCTAACCATAGAGCATATTAAAGACGTAGTCTTATACATGAGAGATGCACAGAGGGATATTTGCCGGCTGGCATCTAGAATAAATGCAATGTCCATTTCTGCCAGGAGAGTATTATGGACTCGGCAGCGGACAGGTGATGCGGATTCTAAAAGGCACATGGAGGTTTTGCCTTACAAGGGTGAGGAATTGTTTGGGGATGGTCTCTCGGACCTCGTTTCCACAGCGACAGCTGGGAAGTCGACATTTTTACCCCAGGTTCCCTCACAGCCAAAGAAAGCACCGTATTATCAGGTACAGTCCTTTCGGCCTCAGAAAGGCGCGTCCTTTCTGCCCAGAGGCAGGGGTAGAGGGAAAAAGCTGCACCATACAGCCAGTTCCCAAGAACAGAAATCCTCCCCTGCCTCCACTAAATCCACCGCATGACGCTGGGGCTCCACTGGTGGAGCCAGGTGCGGTGGGGGCCCGTCTCCGGAACTTCAGCGACCGGTGGGTTCGCTCACAGGTGGATCCCTGGGTTCTACAAGTGGTATCTCAGGGATACAAGCTGGAATTCGAGACGTCTCCCCCTTGCCGTTACCTCAAATCAGCCTTGCCAGCTACTCCCCCGGACAGGGAGGTAGTGCTGGCGGCAATTCACAAGCTGTTCCTCCAGCAGGTGATAATAAAAGTTCCCCTCCTTCAACAGGGACGGGGTTACTATTCCACAATGTTTGTGGTACCGAAACCAGACGGTTCGGTGAGACCCATTCTAAATTTAAAATCCTTGAACACTTATATAAGAAGGTTCAAGTTCAAAATGGAATCGCTCAGGGCAGTTATTGCAAGCCTGGAAGAAGGGGATTACGTGGTATCACTGGACATCAAGGATGCGTACCTGCATGTCCCCATTTACCCACCTCACCAGGTGTACCTCCGTTTTGTGGTACAAGACTGCCATTACCAATTCCAGACGTTGCCGTTTGGTCTGTCCACGGCACCGAGGGTATTTACCAAGGTAATGGCCGAAATGATGATACTCCTTCGAAAGAAGGGAGTTATAATTATCCCATACTTGGACGATCTCCTTATAAAAGGCGAGGTCCAGGGAGCAGTGGTTGGTCGGACTAGCACTATCTCAGGAAGTGCTACAACAGCACGGCTGGATTCTGAATTTTCCAAAGTCGCAGCTGGTTCCTACGACACGTCTGCTGTTCCTGGGTATGATTCTGGACACAGAACAGAAGAAGGTGTTTCTCCCAGAGGAGAAGGCCAAGGAGTTGTCATCTCTAGTCAGAGACCTCCTGAAACCAAAACAGGTGTCGGTGCATCACTGCACGCGAGTCCTGGGAAAGATGGTAGTTTCTTACGAAGTAATTCCATTCGGCAGGTTCCATGCAAGGATCTTTCAGTGGGATCTGTTGGACAAGTGGTCCGGATCGCATCTTCAGATGCATCGGCTGATCACCCTGTCCCCGAGGGCCAGGGTGTCTCTGCTGTGGTGGCTGCAGAGTGCTCATCTTCTAGAGGGCCGCAGATTCGGCATACAGGACCTGGTCCTGGTGACCACGGATGCAAGCCTCCGAGGTTGGGGGGCAGTCACGCAGGGAAGAAACTTCCAAGGACAATGGTCGAGTCAGGAGGCTTCCCTACACATAAATATTCTGGAACTAAGGGCCATTTACAATGCCCTAAGTCAGGCAAGACCCCTGCTTCAAAACCAGCCGGTGCTGATTCAGTCAGACAACATCACGGCGGTCGCCCATGTAAACCGACAGGGCGGCACAAGAAGCAGGATGGCGATGGCAGAAGCCACAAGGATTCTCCGATGGGCGGAAAATCACGTGATAGCACTGTCAGCAGTGTTCATTCCAGGAGTGGACAACTGGGAAGCAGACTTCCTCAGCAGGCACGACCTCCACCCGGGAGAGTGGGGACTTCATCCAGAAGTCTTCCAACTGATTGTAAACCGTTGGGAAAGGCCACAGGTGGACATGATGGCGTCCCGCCTAAACAAAAAGCTAAAAAGATATTGCGCCAGGTCAAGGGACCCTCAGGCGATAGCTGTGGACGCACTAGTTACACCGTGGGTGTACCAGTCGGTTTATGTGTTCCCTCCTCTTCCTCTCATACCAAAGGTGCTGAGGATAATACGAAAGAGAGGAGTAAGAACTATACTCATCGTTCCGGATTGGCCAAGAAGGACTTGGTACCCGGAACTACAAGAAATGATCTCAGAGGACCCTTGGCCTCTGCCTCTCAGACTGGACCTGCTGCAGCAGGGGCCCTGTCTGTTCCAAGACTTACCGCGGCTGCGTTTGACGGCATGGCGGTTGAACGCCGGATCCTGATGGAAAAGGGCATTCCGGTTGAAGTCATTCCTACGCTGATAAAAGCTAGGAAAGATGAGACAGCAAAGCATTATCACCGCATATGGCGAAAATATGTTGCTTGGTGTGAGGCTATGAAGGCCCCCACGGAAGAATTTCAGCTGGGTCGATTTCTGCACTTCCTACAGTCAGGAGTGACTATGGGCCTAAAATTGGGATCCATTAAAGTCCAGATTTCGGCCCTGTCTATTTTATTTCAAAAAGAACTGGCTTAACTGCCTGAAGTTCAGACGTTTGTTAAGGGAGTGCTGCATATTCAGCCCCCTTTTGTGCCTCCAGTGGCACCTTGGGATCTCAACGTTGTGTTGGATTTCCTAAATTCACATTGGTTTGAGCCACTTCAGACCGTGGAATTAAAATATCTCACGTGGAAAGTGGTCATGCTTTTGGCCTTGGCTTCGGGTAGGCGGGTGTCAGAATTGGCGGCTTTGTCCTGTAAAAGCCCCTATTTGATCTTCCATATAGATAGAGCAGAGTTGAGGACGCGTCCCTATTCCTTCCTAAGGTGGTATCAGTGTTTCATTTGAACCAACCTATTGTGGTGCCTGCGGCTACTCGGGACTTGGAGGCCTCCAAGTTGCTGGACGTAGTCCGGGCCCTGAAAATCTATGTTTCCAGGACGGCTAGAGTCAGAAAGACTGACTCGCTGTTTGTCCTGCATGCACCCAACAAGCTGGGTGCTCCTGCTTCTAAGCAGACTATTGCTCGCTGGATCTGCTCCACGATTCAACTTGCACATTCTGCGGCTGGACTGCCGCATCCTAAATCAGTCAAAGCCCATTCCACGAGGAAGGTGGGCTCTTCTTGGGCGGCTGCCCGAGGGGTCTCGGCTTTACAACTTTGCCGAGCTGCTACCTGGTCGGGATCAAACACGTTTGCAAAATTCTACAAGTTTGATACCCTGGCTGAGGGAGGACCTTGAGTTTGCTCATTCGGTGCTGCAGAGTCATCCGCACTCTCCCGCCCGTTTGGGAGCTTTGGTATAATCCCCATGGTCCTTACGGAGTTCCCAGCATCCACTAGGACGTCAGAGAAAATAAGAATTTGCTCACCGGTAATTCTATTTCTCGTAGTCCGTAGTGGATGCTGGGCGCCCATCCCAAGTGCGGATTGTCTGCAATACTTGTATATAGTTATTGCCTAACTAAAAAGGGTTATTGTTATGAGCCATCTGTTAGTGAGGCTCAGTTGTTATTCATACTGTTAACTGGGTATAGTATCACGAGTTATACGGTGTGATTGGTGTGGCTGGTATGAGTCTTACCCGGGATTCCAAATCCTTTCCTTATTGTGTCAGCTCTTCCGGGCACAGTTTCCCTAACTGAGGTCTGGAGGAGGGGCATAGAGGGAGGAGCCAGTGCACACCAGTAGTCCTAATTCTTTCTTAGAGTGCCCAGTCTCCTGCGGAGACCGTCTATTCCCCATGGTCCTTACGGAGTTCCCAGCATCCACTACGGACTACGAGAAATAGAATTTCCGGTGAGTAGATTCTTATTTTACACATTACGGCAAACAGTTAGGCTCCTCGGTACAGGCAGTCAGGCAGATCCCGGGCAGGGGAGGAGGAGGGAGAGGGACTCGGGAGGCACAGCAGCGCACTGTAATTGGTGGCGGCGCCACTGCAGCTGTCCCTCTCCTTCCACATAGGCTGGCCGCCGCTGCTGTGAATGCTGGGATGCGCTTCCCTCATCCCATCATTTACAGCCTATGTAGAAGGAGAGGGGACAGCTGCAGTGGGCCGCCATCAATTACAGTGCGCTGCTACAGCTCCTGAGTCCCCCTCCCTCCTCCTCCTTCTCCCCTGCCCCCGGAGCTGCTGCTCCTCTCCTCGCTCAGGGGGCTTGTAATGAGTCACTCCGACTCACTACAGTGCCGCAGACTAAAGTCCCCTTGGAGCGATGATGCGGCCAGCTGCGCCCTCAGTGCAACTGCACTGTGTGCCAGGCACACCTGGTACACAGGTAGTTACGGCCCTGGTTTTCGGGGTCGGGTTATGAAATCCCGATGGTCAGAACCCTGGTGGTAAAAATGCCGGCAATCGTTGGTTAGTATTCTCCGGCTAAAACTAACACCCCCCCCCCCCCCGCCCCCTTCCGCAGCCTAACCCTAACCCTTGTACTTAACGCTTCAAGTGGTCGGTAGTTTTAGCCATTGGGATTATGACCTTCGGGATGTTGACCACATTCTCGTTTTCATGCATTTATCCCAAACACAACCTTATATGCAGCCTACCCCTAACCGCAGCCTACCCCTAATCCTAACTGCAGCCTAACTGTAACTGTGGCCTAACCCTAACCACGGCCTACCCCTAACTGCAGCCTACCCCTAATCCTAACTGCAGCCTAACTCTAACTGTGGCCTAACCCTAACCACAGCCTACCCCTAATCCTAACTGCAGCCTAACTCTAACTGTGGCCTAACCCTAACCACAGCCTACCCCTAACTGCAGCCTACCCCTAATCCTAACTGCAGCCTAACTCTAACTGTGGCCTAACCCTAACCACAGCCTACCCCTAACCGCAGCCTACCCCTAATCCTAACTGCAGCCTAACTCTAACTGTGGCCTAACCCTAACCACAGCCTACCCCTAACCGCAGCCTACCCCTAATCCTAACTGCAGCCTAACTCTAACTGTGGCCTAACCCTTAACCACAGCCTACCCCTAACCGCAGCCTACCCCTAATCCTAACTGCAGCCTAACTCTAACTGTGGCCTAACCCTAACCACAGCCTACCCCTAATCCTAACTGCAGCCTAACTCTAACTGTGGCCTAACCCTAACCACAGCCTACCCCTAACTGCAGCCAAACTGTAACCCTACCTGCTGCCTACACCTAACCTTAACAGAAGCCTAACCCTAACTGCAGCCTATCCCTAAATGCAGGCAAACTGTAACCCTAACCACAGCTTACCCCTAACCTTAACAGAAGCCTAACCCTAACTGCAGCCTACCCCTAAATGCAGGCAAACTGTAACCCTAACCACAGCCTACCCCTAACCTTAACAGAAGCCTAACCCTAACTGCAGCCTACCCCTAAATGCAGGCAAACTGTAACCCTAACCACAGCTTACCCCTAACTGCAGCCTAATCCTATTCCTAACCGCTACCCCTAACTAAAACCTAACCCTAACTTCAGCCTAAGCCTAACCATGGCCTAACCCTAACCGCAGCCTACCCCTAATCCTAACTGCAGCCTAACTCTAACTGTGGCCTAACCCTAACCACGGCCTACCCCTAACTGCAGCCAAACTGTAACCCTACCCGCTGCCTACCCCTAACCTTAACAGAAGCCTAACCCTAACTGCAGCCTACCCCTAAATGCAGGCAAACTGTAACCCTAACCACAGTTTACCCCTAACTGCAGCCTAATCCTATTCCTAACCGCTACCCCTAACTAAAACCTAACCCTAACTTCAGCCTAAGCCTAACCATGGCCTAACCCTAACCGCAGCCTACCCCTAATTCTAAATGCAGCCTGCCTCTAACTGCTGCCTTCCCCAAACTGCAGCCAAACTGTAACCCTACCCGCTGCCTACCTCTAACCCTAGCTGAAGCCTAATCCCAATCCTAAATGCGGCCTTTCCCTAACTACATCCTATCCCTAACCTTAACCGCAGCCTACCCCTAACTCTATCTAAAGCCCAACTCTAACTGCAGCCTAAGCCTAACCATGGCCTATCCCTAACTATAGCCTATCCATAACCCTAACATGAGCTAAAAAGTGCAAAGTCTTTTCCTTTCATACTTCAGACCGAGAGACGGAACTCTCGGTCATCCACCATATCTGGGAACCTGACAGCGCTTATAGCATCCATAGATAAGCCCCTGAGGGCAGTCATAGCATACACAGATGGGCCCCCGGGGCCTCACACCTTCCATAGCTGAGCCCCTGAGGGCACTAATAGCATCCACAGATGGGCCCCCGGGGCCTCACATCTTCCATAGCTGAGCCCCTGAGGGCACTAATAGCATCCATAGCAGAGTCCATTAGGGGCCTACCATCATCAATAGCTGAGACCCTAAGTGCACTCATCATCCATAGCTAGGTCCCCGAGGGGCCTCACATCATCCATAGCTGGGATCTTAAAGGACCTTACATCATACAAAGCCAGAATCCATGGGCCCCACATCATCCATAGCTTAGTCCCTGAGAGGTCTCACATCTTCCATAGCCGGGGTCTTAAGGGACCTAACATAATTCATAGCTGAAAAGTCGTGGAGCCTCACATCATCCATAGCTGGGATCTTAAAGGACCTCACATCATACAAAGCCAGAATCCATGGGCCCCACATCATCCATAGCTTAGTCCCTGAGAGGTCTCACATCTTCCATAGCCGGGGTCTTAAGGGACCTCACATAATTCATAACTGAAAACTCGTGGAGCCTCATATCATCCTTAGCTGGGATTTTAAGGACCTCACATCATACAAAGCCAGAATCCATGGGCCCCACATCATCCATAGCTTAGACCCTGAGAGGCCTCACGTCTTCAATAGCAAGGACCTGAATGGACCTCACATAATGCAACCGCTAACTGCAGCCTACCCCCTAACTGCAGCCTGCCCTTAACTACAGCCTGCCCCTAACTGCAGCCTACCCCCTAACTGCAGCCTGCCCCTAACTGCAGCCTACCCCTAACTGCAGCCTACCCTAACCCTAACTGCAGCTTTCCCCTAACTGCAGCCTACCCCTAAACCACATCCTACCCCTAACCCTAACATGAGCTGGAAAGTGCAAAGTTATTTCCTTTCATATGTCAGACTGAGAGACGGAACTCTCGGTCATCAGCCATATCTGGGAACCTGACAGCGCTTATAGCATCCATAGCTGACCCCCTGAGGGCAGTCATAGCATCCATAGATGGGCTCCCGAGGCCTCACATCTTCCATAGCTGAGCCCCTGAGGACACTAATAGCATCCATAGCTGAGCCCATTAGGGGCCTACCATCATCCATAACTGAAACCCTAAGTGCACTCATCATCCATAGCTGGGAACCTGAGGGCCTCACATCATCCATAACTGGGAACCTGAGAGCTTCACATCATCCATAAATGGGATTCTGAGGGCCTCACATCAGCTGTAGCTGGGAACCTGAGAGCCTCACATCATCCATAACTGGGAACCTGAGGGCCTCACATCATCCATAACTGGGAGCCTGAGGGCCTCACATCATCCATAACTGGGAGCCTGAGGGCCTCACATCATCCATAACTGGGAGTCTGAGGGAGCCTGAGGGCCTCACATCATGCATAGCTGGGCCGAGGGACCTTACATCATCAATAGGTGGGGCCCTAAGGGGCATAGTATGACAAACGTGACAGGCCAATCCTGGTCACTCTTCATAGAACTGAATGGGGATGCACTCAGACTGCCGCAGTTACCCCGCTCTCAGTCAATTGCGAGGCCCCATTTCTATAGAGTGTGATAAAGGGGCCTGTCACTTGTGCTGGGCCTGTGTAAGCAGCAAGTTCATCAGTTTGTTGTTTTTCCCAGATCAGACGGCATCTGTGTCCTGTCTTTATTTTAAGATTAATTTCACAGGTGCCAGTGGGCAAGCAATGTCCTGGCTTGCTGGCACTTGTGGATTGGCAAGTGCCATCATGTTGAAGCAGTCTTGCTCGGATTTGTAGGCCACCTATAAAAAAAAACAATAGTATATAACAATTTTGTGACAATTACCACCGCACATACTGCCACCAGTGGGGGGTCCCCACTTCCCTAGTGATTCCAGGGCTGGGCTGACTGCGATCCAACGTTGATTCCTGTCGATAACCGCCGGCTTTCAAAAAGATATCAAAATGATCTTTGGTAAATTAACCCTTAAGGCCTTGTACATTTGTCCAGTTTGAGTTATTTTGCCACGCACAGTAAGTGGTGCTTTTTAGTGATGGACCTTTTTTGGGGGTCTAAAAAATGGGTTAAAACTATAATACTAACCAGAAGAATTGCATTAATATTAGTACTCTTCCTGGGTGGTGGAAATGTTGGAATAGATGATGTGACTGGGCAGGAGCGAGGCTCATCGAGGCCGTAAAATACGGCTTCCAAAATCATTTGCCAAAAATTGATACATATTACACTGCCAGATTGATATGTTATACTGCCAGATTGATAACTGGACAGCTAGCTCTATGTTACAAAACATTAATGAAAAACACAGAGATCCACTATAACGATTCTCTAATGAATAGGAATAACAAACTTATACTACTTAGCTCATAACTGGAATTTACATATAATGTGCATTCAGTTTATTTTAGAGATGAGCGCCTGAAATTTTTCGGGTTTTGTGTTTTGGTTTTGGGTTCGGTTCCGCGGCCGTGTTTTGGGTTCGAACGCGTTTTGGCAAAACCTCACCGAATTTTTTTTGTCGGATTCGGGTGTGTTTTGGATTCGGGTGTTTTTTTCCAAAAACACTAAAAAACAGCTTAAATCATAGAATTTGGGGGTCATTTTGATCCCAAAGTATTATTAACCTCAAAAACCATAATTTACACTCATTTTCAGTCTATTCTGAATACCTCACACCTCACAATATTATTTTTAGTCCTAAAATTTGCACCGAGGTCGCTGTGTGAGTAAGATAAGCGACCCTAGTGGCCGACACAAACACCGGGCCCATCTAGGAGTGGCACTGCAGTGTCACGCAGGATGTCCCTTCCAAAAAACCCTCCCCAAACAGCACATGACGCAAAGAAAAAAAGAGGCGCAATGAGGTAGCTGTGTGAGTAAGATTAGCGACCCTAGTGGCCGACACAAACACCGGGCCCATCTAGGAGTGGCATTTTTGTTCTCCATATTTTAATAGGCACAACTAAAAGGCACCTCAGGTAAACAATGGAGATGGATGGATTGGATACTAGTATACAATTATGGACGGGCTGCCGAGTGCCGACACAGAGGTAGCCACAGCCGTGAACTACCGCACTGTACTGTGTCTGCTGCTAATATATAGACTGGTTGATAAAGAGATAGTATACTCGTAACTAGTATGTATGTATAAAGAAAGAAAAAAAAACCACGGTTAGGTGGTATATACAATTATGGACGGGCTGCCGAGTGCCGACACAGAGGTAGCCACAGCCGTGAACTACCGCACTGTACTGTGTCTGCTGCTAATATATAGACTGGTTGATAAAGAGATAGTATACTCGTAACTAGTATGTATGTATAAAGAAAGAAAAAAAAACCACGGTTAGGTGGTATATACAATTATGGACGGGCTGCCGAGTGCCGACACAGAGGTAGCCACAGCCGTGAACTACCGCACTGTACTGTGTCTGCTGCTAATATATAGACTGGTTGATAAAGAGATAGTATACTCGTAACTAGTATGTATGTATAAAGAAAGAAAAAAAAACCACGGTTAGGTGGTATATACAATTATGGACGGGCTGCCGAGTGCCGACACAGAGGTAGCCACAGCCGTGAACTACCGCACTGTACTGTGTCTGCTGCTAATATATAGACTGGTTGATAAAGAGATAGTATACTCGTAACTAGTATGTATGTATAAAGAAAGAAAAAAAAACCACGGTTAGGTGGTATATACAATTATGGACGGGCTGCCGAGTGCCGACACAGAGGTAGCCACAGCCGTGAACTACCGCACTGTACTGTGTCTGCTGCTAATATATAGACTGGTTGATAAAGAGATAGTATACTCGTAACTAGTATGTATGTATAAAGAAAGAAAAAAAAACCACGGTTAGGTGGTATATACAATTATGGACGGGCTGCCGAGTGCCGACACAGAGGTAGCCACAGCCGTGAACTACCGCACTGTACTGTGTCTGCTGCTAATATATAGACTGGTTGATAAAGAGATAGTATACTCGTAACTAGTATGTATGTATAAAGAAAGAAAAAAAAAACACGGTTAGGTCACTGGTATATACAATTATGGACGGGCTGCCGAGTGCCGACACAGAGGTAGCCACAGCCGTGAACTACCGCACTGTACTGTGTCTGCTGCTAATATAGACTGGTTGATAAAGAGATAGTATACTACTAATATTATATACTGGTGGTCAGGTCACTGGTCACTAGTCACACTGGCAGTGGCACTCCTGCAGCAAAAGTGTGCACTGTTTAATTTTAATATAATATTATGTACTCCTGGCTCCTGCTATAACCTATAACTGGCACTGCAGTAGTGCTCCCCAGTCTCCCCCACAATTATAAGCTGTGTGAGCTGAGCAGTCAGACAGATATATAATATATATAGATGATGCAGCACACTGGCCTGAGCCTGAGCAGTGCACACAGATATGGTATGTGACTGAGTCACTGTGTGCTGTGTATCGCTTTTTTCAGGCAGAGAACGGATTATAAATAAAAGTGGTGGTCACTGGTCACTATCAGCAAAACTCTGCACTGTACACTACTGAGTACTCCTAATGCTCCCCAAAATTAGTAAATCAAGTGTCTCTCTAATCTATTCTAATTCTAAACGGAGAGGACGCCAGCCACGTCCTCTCCCTATCAATCTCAATGCACGTGTGAAAATGGCGGCGACGCGCGGCTCCTTATATAGAATCCGAGTCTCGCGATAGAATCCGAGCCTCGCGAGAATCCGACAGCGTCATGATGACGTTCGGGCGCGCTCGGGTTAACCGAGCAAGGCGGGAAGATCCGAGTCGCTCGGACCCGTGAAAAAAAACATGAAGTTCTGGCGGGTTCGGATTCAGAGAAACCGAACCCGCTCATCTCTAGTTTATTTCTCTAGAAATCTTAAAACAATACTATGATACTCTGAATAGAGGGGCCAACTGGGGCCTGTGTTTAAACATCCCTATAACCATACTTGTTTTTGGATAAAGTAGAGCTGAGCGGGTTCGGTTTTACTCGGATTTACTCGATTCTCAAAACGGCATCTTATTGGCTCACGGACGTCACATGTTTTGGATAGCCAATAAGAAAAATCCGGATAAAACCGAACTGGCGTTAATTCTGGCTTTACATCCGAACCCGCTCATCTCTAGATAAAAGTATTACCAGGGAGCCTACCGCCCAGGTGGAAGTGGGAAGAGCCCAGAGGCTGCACAGAATTGCTCCAGGGGGTCTTGCAAGTTTTCTTGTGGGTCCGATTTCCCTAGTGAATCCCACCCTGTGGTGACAAGGCTGGGGCTGGTTTCACATACTGACAGAGGGACCCTGAGTTGCAGGTCCCACATTTATACTGTGCCCCAAGGATAGTTTTTATATACATTTAGGAGTGTACTTGTATTGTCAGCATCACTGTCCTGGAAGGTTTATGCTTTTTTAAGTTAACTGTTACTAGAGGTGAGGAAAACATTCCTGTTCCATGGAATTCTCGCCTCATTCCGCATCTGGCCCCAAAATCGAAGTTCTGGTATCACAATCTCTGAGCCCCAGTTTCTCTGACGTCCTAGTGGATGCTGGGAACTCCGTAAGGACCATGGGGAATAGCGGCTCCGCAGGAGACTGGGCACAACTAAGAAAGATTTAGGACTACCTGGTGTGCACTGGCTCCTCCCTCTATGCCCCTCCTCCAGACCTCAGTTAGAATTTTGTGCCCGGCCAAGCTGGATGCACACTAGGGGCTCTCCTGAGCTTCTAGAAAAGAAAGTATAAATTAGGTTTTTTATTTTCAGTGAGATCTGGCAACGAGGGACCGAGGGGAGAGAAGCGAACCTACCTGCTTGCAGCTAGCTTGGGCTTCTAGGCTACTGGACACCATTAGCTCCAGAGGGATCGAACACACGCCCAGCCTCGGTCGTCCGGTCCCAGAGCCGCGCCGCCGTCCCCCTTGCAGAGCCAGAAGCAAGAAGACGTTCCTGGAAATCGGCGGCAGAAGACTTCGGTCTTCATTAAGGTAGCGCACAGCACTGCAGCTGTGCGCCATTGCTCCCCATGCACACCACACACTCCGGTCACTGATGGGTGCAGGGCGCTGGGGGGGGGCGCCCTGGGCTGCAATAAGAGTACCTTACTTGGCAAATTACCACATAATATAGTCATTAAGACTATATATGTGTAAAATCCCCTGCCATAACTTTCCATAAAAAAGCGGGAGAAGTCCGCCGAAAAAGGGGCGGAGCTATCTCCCTCAGCACACTGGCGCCATTTTCCCTCACAGCTCCGCTGGAAGGACGCTCCCCAGGCTCTCCCCTGCAGTTTCCAGACTCCATAGGGTAAAAAAGAGAGGGGGGGCACTAAATTTAGGCGCAATCTGTGTAATATTAGCAGCTATAGGGGAAAAATCACTGTGTGTAGTGTGAATCCCTGCATTATATAGCGCTCTAGTGTGTGCTGGCATACTCTCTCTCTGTCTCCCCAAAGGACTTTGTGGGGTCCTGTCCTCAGTCAGAGCATTCCCTGTGTGTGTGTGCGGTGTGTCGGTACGGCTGTGTCGACATGTTTGATGAGGAGGCTTATGTGGAGGCGGAGCAAGGGCCGATAAATGTGATGTCACCCCCTGCGGGGTCGACACCTGAATGGATGGACATGTGGAAGGAATTACGTGACAGTGTCAACTCCTTACATAAAAGGTTTGACGACATAGCAGATGTGGGACAGCCGGCTTCTCAGCTCGTGCCTGCCCAGGCGTCTCAAAAGCCATCAGGGGCTCTAAAACGCCCGCTACCTCAGATGGCAGACACAGATGTCGACACGGATACTGACTCCAGTGTCGATGATGATGAGACTAGTGTACATTCCAATAGAGCCACCCGTTACATGATTACGGCAATGAAAAATGTGTTGCACATTTCTGATATTACCCCAGGTACCACAAAAAAGGGTATTATGTTTGGGGAGAAAAAACTACCAGTGGTTTTTCCCCCTTCTGATGAATAAATGAAGTATGTGAAGAAGCGTGGGCTTCCCCCGATAAGAAACTGGTAATTTCTAAAAAGTTACTAATGGCGTACCCTTTCCCGCCAGAGGATAGGTCACGTTGGGAGAGTTGTTTGGGGATGGTCTCTAGGACCTCATTTCCACAGCGACAGCTGGGAAGTCAGCATTTTTACCCCATGTTCCCTCACAGCCAAAGAGCGCACCGTATTATCAGGTACAGTCCTTTCGGCCCCAGAAAGGCAAGCGGGTTAGAGGCGCGTCCTTTCTGCCCAGAGGCAGAGGGAAAAAGCTGCAACATACAGCCAGTTCCCAGGAACAAAAGTCCTCCCCCGCTTCCTCTAAGTCCACCGCATGACGCTGGGGCTCCACATGCGGAGCCAGGTACGGTGGGGGCCCGTCTCAAGAACTTCAGCAACCAGTGGGCTCGTTCACGGGTGGATCCCTGGATTCTACAGGTAGTATCTCAGGGGTACAAGCTGGAATTCGAGACGTCTCCCCCTCGCCGTTTCCTCAAATCTGCCTTGCCGACAGCTCCCCCCGGACAGGGAGGCAGTGCTGGAGGCGATTCACAAGCTGTATTCTCAGCAGGTGATAATCAAGGTACCCCTCCTTCAACAAGGACGGGGTTACTATTCCACAATGTTTGTGGTACCGAAACCGGACGGTTCGGTGAGACCCATTTTAAATTTAAAATCTTTGAACACTTATATAAGAAGGTTCAAGTTCAAGATGGAATCGCTCAGAGCGGTGATTGCAAGCCTGGACGAGGGGGATTACATGGTATCACTGGACATCAAGGATGCTTACCTGCATGTCCCCATTTACCCTCCTCACCAGGAGTACCTCAGATTTGTGGTACAGGACTGTCATTACCAATTCCAGACGTTACCGTTTGGTCTGTCCACGGCACCGAGGGTATTTACCAAGGTAATGGCCGAAATGATGATACTCCTTCGGAAAAAGGGAGTTTTAATTATCCCGTACTTGGACGATCTCCTTATAAAGGCGAGGTCCAGGGAACAGTTGTTGATCGGAGTAGCACTAGCTCGGGAAGTGCTACAACAGCACGGCTGGAACCTGAATATTCCAAAGTCGCAGCTGGTTCCTACAACGCGTCTACTGTTCCTGGGGATGGTTCTGGACACAGAACAGAAAAAAGTGTTTCTCCCGGAGGAGAAGGCCAAGGAGTTGTCGTCTCTAGTCAGAGACCTCCTAAAACCAAAACAGGTGTCGGTGCACCACTGCACGCGAGTCCTGGGAAAGATGGTGGCTTCTTACGAAGCAATTCCATTCGGAAGGTTCCATGCAAGGATCTTTCAGTGGGATCTGTTGGACAAGTGGTCCGGGTCGCATCTTCAGATGCATCGGCTGATAACCCTGTCTCCAAGGGCCAGGGTGTCGCTGCTGTGGTGGCTGCAGAGTGCTCATCTTCTAGAGGGCCGCAGATTCGGCATACAGGACTGGATCCTGGTGACCACGGATGCCAGCCTTCGAGGTTGGGGGGCAGTCACACAGGGAAGAAACTTCCAAGGACTATGGACAAGTCAGGAGACTTCCCTACACATAAATATTCTGGAACTAAGGGCCATTTACAATGCCCTAAGTCAGGCAAGACCCCTGCTTCAAAACCAGCCAGTGCTGATCCAGTCAGACAACATCACGGCGGTCGCCCATGTAAACCGTCAGGGCGGCACAAGAAGCAGGATGGCGATGGCAGAAGCCACAAGGATTCTCCGATGGGCGGAAAATCATGTGGTAGCACTGTCAGCAGTGTTCATTCCGGGAGTGGACAACTGGGAAGCAGACTTCCTCAGCAGGCACGACCTCCACCCGGGAGAGTGGGGACTTCATCCAGAAGTCTTCCAAATGATTGTACACCGTTGGGAAAGGCCACAGATGGACATGATGGCGTCCCGCCTCAACAAAAAGCTAAAAAGACCCTCAGGCGATAGCTGTGGACGCTCTAGTGACACCGTGGGTGTACCAGTTGGTTTATGTGTTCCCTCCTCTGCCTCTCATACCCAAGGTACTGAGAATAATAAGAAGGAGAGGAGTAAGAACTATACTTGTGGTTCCGGATTGGCCAAGAAGAGCTTGGTACCCAGAACTTCAAGAAATGATCTCAGAGGACCCATGGCCTCTGCCGCTCAGACAGGACCTGCTGCTGCAGGGACCCTGTCTATTCCAAGACTTACCGCGGCTGCGTTTGCGGCATGGCGGTTGAACGCCGGATCCTGAAGGAAAAGGGCATTCCGGAGGAAGTCATCCCTACGCTGATTAAAGCTAGGAAGGAGGTGACCGCAAACCATTATTACCGCATATGGCGAAAATATGTTGCGTGGTGTGAGGCCAGAAGGGCCCCAACGGAGGAATTTCAGCTGGGTCGATTTCTGCACTTCCTACATTCAGGGGTGTCTATGGGCCTAAAATTGGGTTCCATTAAGGTCCAGATTTCGGCTCTGTCGATTTTCTTCCAAAAAGAACTGGCTTCACTGCCTGAAGTTCAGACGTTTGTTAAAGGAGTGCTGCATATTCAGCCCCCTTTTGTCCCTTCAGTGGCACCTTGGGATCTCAACGTGGTGTTGAATTATCTTAAGTCACATTGGTTTGAGCCACTTAAAACCGTGGAACTAAAATATCTCACGTGGAAAGTGATCATGCTGTTGGCCTTGGCTTCGACCAGGCGTGTGTCAGAATTGGCGGCTTTGTCATTTAAAAGCCCTTATCTGATTTTCCATATGGATAGGGCGGAATTGAGGACTCGTCCCCAATTTCTTCCTAAGGTGGTATCAGCTTTTCATTTGAACCAACCTATTGTGGTGCCTGCGGCTACTAAGGACTTGGAGGATTCCAAGTTACTGGACGTAGTCAGGGCCCTGAAAATCTATGTTTCCAGGACGGCTGGAGTCAGGAAAACTGACTCGCTATTTATCCTGTATGCGCCCAACAAGCTGGGTGCTCCTGCTTCAAAGCAGTCTATTGCTCGCTGGATCTGTAGTACGATTCAACTTGCACATTCTGCGGCTGGACTGCCGCATCCTAAATCTGTAAAAGCCCATTCCACGAGGAAAGTGGGCTCTTCTTGGGCGGCTGCCCGAGGGGTCTCGGCTTTACAACTTTGCCGAGCTGCTACTTGGTCGGGTTCAAACACGTTTGCTAAATTCTACAAGTTTGATACCCTGGCTGAGGAGGACCTTGAGTTTGCTCATTCGGTGCTGCAGAGTCATCCGCACTCTCCCGCCCGTTTGGGAGCTTTGGTATAATCCCCATGGTCCTTACGGAGTTCCCAGCATCCACTAGGACCTCAGAGAAAATAAGATTTTACTCACCGGTAAATCTATTTCTCGTAGTCCGTAGTGGATGCTGGGCGCCCATCCCAAGTGCGGATTGTCTGCAATACTTGTATATAGTTATTGCCTAACTAAAGGGTTATTGTTATGAGCCATCTGTTCGTGAGGCTCAGTTGTTATTCATACTGTTAACTGGGTATAGTATCACGAGTTGTACGGTGTGATTGGTGTGGCTGGTATGAGTCTTACCCGGGATTCCAAAATCCTTTCCTTATTGTGTCAGCTCTTCCGGGCACAGTTTCCTAACTGAGGTCTGGAGGAGGGGCATAGGGGGAGGAGCCAGTGCACACCAGGTAGTCCTAAATCTTTCTTAGTTGTGCCCAGTCTCCTGCGGAGCCGCTATTCCCCATGGTCCTTACGGATTTCCGAGCATCCACTACGGACTACGAGAAATAGATTTACCGGTGAGTAAATCTTATTTTTGCTCAATATTCCGCACTGTAAAACTGATCTACAAGTAGTTTCCACCTACCCCAACGCCTGACTGTGCCGCCCAGTAATGCCGCTGCCTCTGAATCTTTGGTACTGAATCAGTTTTGGTTTTACTCGTCGGTGACCCAGAATCCGGACTCCTGCAGCTCTCTGTAATACTAGTGAACTGTAGCAGGCACCCCTTATTTTTAAGAAGCGGGTTCAGACCTGCGGACTCACATATTTGCACATTGATCATTTATCCTTTATAATTTTATTACAACTAAGGGGGAGATTCAGTTAAGTAGCTGCACCAATTGCGGGTAATTACCGGAGGAAAACGTTTGCTCGTGTCTGCTCGCACCTCTGCGAGGCGTGATAGAGGATGAGCAATGCGGTAAGACGCGTTATAGTAGCACACAAAAGACCCGATTCAGAGAAGTACGCAACGCATATGTTCCACGGAACTGATCGATTATCGGCAGACTGCGTATGTACTGCGTTCGCATTGCACGTGCATCAAGATGCCGCTGAGTACCCGCATACAATGAGGATTCCATTGCAAAGTGATTGATAGGTAGTGACTGTTTGGGGGTGTTAACATGGTGTTAGCAGGGAGTGGTTGTAAAAACCATTGCTGTTTTGGGGGCGCGTGTCTTGACGTCAACCGTGTACAAAAACACGGCGCCTGCGTGACTACTGCTGCGGCCAGTCTGCGCAGCCATAGTCCTACTCAAGCAGTCAATGGGCCTAATTTAGATCTCATCGCAGCACCAAATGTGTTAGCTAATGGGAAAACCATGTGCACTGCAGGGGGGGGGGGGGGGGGGGGGCAGATGTAACATGTGCAGAGAGAGTTAGATTTGGGTGGGGTGTGTTCAAACTGAAATCTAAATTGCAGTGTAAAAATAAAGCAGCCAGTATTTACCCTGCACAGAAATAATAACCCACCCAAATCTAACTCTCTCTGCACATGTTACATCTGCCCCACCTGCAGTGCACATGGTTTTGCCCAACTGCTAACAAATTTGCTGCTGCGATCAGGTCTGAATTAGGCCCTATCTTTCCTGTTCTTGCGTATTGGACGCGTAGGTGTGCGCAATTGCGGCTGAGTTGCGGTAGCTCCGGTGGGCGTCTCTTCTGATTTCTGGGCGGCAGTTCCACTTGCTGATCTCTGCCGTTGTGTTGCGTATAGCCATCACTCTTGTGTCGGTCTCCCACTGATCTTTGCCGTCTGCCCTACTTTAGCCTCAGTGTCGACATTTTTTACTTTATGCTACTGATTTGTTTGTTTGCCGTGTGACCTTTTTGTATTGGATTAAGCCGTTAAGGGGTCTATTTACTAAGCCTTGGATGAAGGTAAAGTGGATGGAGATAAAGTACCAGCTAATCAGCTACTGACAGTAATTTTTCAAATGAAGCCCGGGACATGTCAGCTAGGAGCTGATTGGCTAGTACTTTATCTCCGTTCAATTTATTTCCAACCAAGGCTTAGTAAATAGACCCTTAAGTTTGTTAAATGTGCGCCCATGGCACAGTCGGGTGTGGTTCGTTTTATCGACAGTGCCTAGGTCGACAATGTTTAGGTCGACCACTATAGGTCGACAGTCACTAGGTCGACATGGATGGAAGGTCGACAGGGTTTCTAGGTCGACATGTGCTAGGTCGACAGGTCTAAAGGTCGACATGAGGATATATTTTTTTTTGTCGTTTTCTTCGTAAAGTGACGGGGATCCCAAATTAGTGCACCGCGTTCGCTCGCCATGCTTCGGGCATGGTGCCTTCGCTCCGCTACCGCTTCGCTCGGCACGCTTTACCGTTCCAATCGTAGTCCACATGGATCGTTAAGTATGAAAAAAAATTTAAATTTTTTTTTCCAAAAAAACTCATGTCGACATTTAGACCTGTCGACCTAGCACATGTCGACCTAGAAACCCTGTCGACCTTCCATCCATGTCGACCTAGTGACTGTCGACCTATAGTGGTCGACCTAAACATTGTCGACCTAGGCACTGTCGATCTTCAGACCGGATCCCGGCACAGTCCTCATTTATCATCTACTTTTTCCCATCTCAAGATGACTACCGGCCTCGTTATTGAAACACTTGAGTTTTCCCCCCGCTCATCCTGTAGTTGGCACAGAACGGGTCCTGCCCTCAGTGAGAACCTGTGTTCTATAGGGTTAGACTGCAGTGTGGGGGTGGGGTGGGGGGCGAGTTATGCTGCGGGGAGAGATTAGGGTTAGACTGCACGGGGGAAGTGGCTGTTGCTGCTCTGCTGAAAGCCAAGAAGAAGATGCTGGAGCCGCCACTGCCGCTGGGAAAAGGTCAGAGACCACCATGAACGGTTTGTCAACAGTTGATCTGGGTAGACAAGATCAATGTTGACATGGTCAACAGTTTAACATGGTAACATTCTAATGTTGACCTGATGACTATCAACATGATAACTGCCGACAAGGTATACCATACCCCCGGAAAACTAAGGGGTCTATTCATGATGCAGTGAAAAGTGTGGAGAAGTGAGCCTGTGGAGAAGTTGCCCATGGCAACCAATCAGCTTCTCCGTACAATTGAATAGTATGCAAATTATAAATGTTACTTCAATGCTGATTGGTTGCCATGGGCAACTTCTCCATTGGCTCCCTTCTCCACACTTGTCACTGCTTCATGAATAGACCCCTAAGTGTGGAAAGCTAAGTGCATTTCAAGCTTACAGAGGCGCCTCTAAAGACCATACAGTAGGGGGTATATTTACTAAAGTACGGGTTTATAAAAGTGGAGATATTGCCCATAGCAACCAATCAGAATCTACGTATCAGTTATCTATAATAGCCATAATCTTATTGGTTGCTATGGGCACCATCTCCATTTCTATAAACCCGGACTTTAGTAAATATACCCCTAGGTGTGCATCTACGCGGCCTACCAGTACGTTGGGTAGGCCGTATAGAGGCACCAATACAAAGCCAAAGTGATTTGCGGTGCGCATCCAGTGCGCATCATTAATGAGGCCCTATTTGTGTGTTCATGTTCAATATGGTGAACACAAGTGGGATGACAATGAGTTTCATCATGGATCCCAGTGAGACATCTGCTTTGTATTTATAACAGGCATGCCTCTCATTGTGCCTCTCTATCCCCGTCTCTCTGATGGCGTGTAGTATTCCAGCTGGAGCTGCAAGGGTGTCCGTTCGCTGCGAGCTTTGTTTACATTCTGCAAATCGTTTAATGGCTGATTCCAGAGGTCATGCGGTCTGTCTCCAAATGTTGCCGGCTTTGTTTTCATTATTTATGTCAGTGCCTTTGAAGACATGCCACTGAGTGACACATCTGCGCAGATCCTCCATGTAAAATGTCTGCTGTGTTGCCGGATGGACACGTGAACTATAGTGATTATGCATGCTGACTGAAGGATATAGAGTAGAGGCTACCTATGGCCTTTGCTGTGGGACAGCAGCCATTTTGTTTTTTATATACATGAGAACATTGGTTCCCAAGCCACTAGGACACAATGGCATTACTGAAACATGACCGAATGCTGTCATTTTGTGGAGGCAGCCATTTTGTTTACTTGTTCAATATCCATTAAACAGGGACTTCACCGAGGAACACTGAGGGTACATATGTAGGTTATTAGATGGATTCTTGAGCATTCTGGGGTCTAGTCGTGAAGCAGTGAAAAGAGTGGAGAAGTGAGCCAGTGGAAAAGTTGCCCATGGCAACCAATCAGCATTGAAGTAACATTTATAATTTGCATACTGTACAATTGTATGGAGCAGCTGATTGGTTGCCATGGACAACTTCTCCACAGGCTCACTTCTCCTCTCTTTTCACTGCTTCATGAATAGACCCCTCAGTCTAGTCTCAAAGAGTGCTGGGGAGATGATAATAGTGAGAATAATGATATTCCTGTGTGGCATCTAAGTTATCAAATCCTAATGTATTCTAGATTAACTTTACAGGATCTGGTGATACTGTAGGTCCAAATGAGTTACTGTTATTTTAGTACATATGTGTCCTCTCATCATAGGGTGAAAAGCCTTATAGCTGGCAAAAATGGGTATTTTTTTCCTCTTTATTATATAAAACAAAGTGTTATCTCCATTGATACCATACCGCCACCTGTACCTGCCACAATACGTGTTATCACTTTTTTCATGTCTGTATATGTTTTTAAACATTAACAATATGAAATTCTAAATCTGGAATTATGAGGTTAGGGCACTAAAAATCCATGTTGCTGGAGAAAGGGGCTTTACTGCTTTGTGCGCTCTGTACTAAGCAAAGAAGTAAAATACAGTGTTTACCCAGAATCCTGCCTTTCTTTCAGAACTCAAGGTCTGAGGGACACTCCGGGCAGGCACCCTGCAGACTGTAGAGCTGCCTGAAGCATCCTTAGAACGATTCAAACAGTGCCAGACGCCCCACCCAAGGACGCTTCAGGCAGTGCTCTATTTCCCAGAGCCGGCAGCTCCACCCAAGGACACTACAGGCAGTGCTCTATTTCCCAGAGCCAGCAGCTTCACCCAAGGACACTACACGCAGTGCTCTATTTCCCAGAGCTGGTGGCTCCATCCAAGGACGCTCCAAGCAGTGCTCTATTTCCCAGAGCTGTAGGCCCCACCCAAGGACACTCCGGGCAGTGCTCTATTTCCCAGAGCTGGAGGCCCCACCCAAGGACACTACAGGCAGTGCTCTATTTCCCAGAGCTAGAGGCCCCACCCAAGGACACTACAGGCAGTGCTCTATTTCCCAGAGCTGGTGGATCCATCCAAGGACGCTCCAAGCAGTTCTCTATTTCCCAGAGCTGGAGGCCCCACCCAAGGACACTACAGGCAGTGCTCTATTTCCCAGAGCCAGAGGCCCCACCCAAGGACACTACAGGCAGTGCTCTATTTCCCAGAGCTGGAGGCCCCACCCAAGGACACTCCGGACAGGGCTCTATTTCCCAGAGCCAGCAGCTCCACCCAAGGACACTACACGCAGTGCTCTATTTCCCAGAGCTGGTGGCTCCATCCAAGGACGCTCCAAGCAGTGCTCTATTTCCCAGAGCTGTAGGCCCCACCCAAGGACACTCCGGGCAGTGCTCTATTTCCCAGAGCTGGTGGCTCCATCCAAGAACGCTCCAAGCAGTGCTCTATTTCCCAGAGCTGTAGGCCCCACCCAAGGACACTTTAAGCAGTGCTCTATATCCCAGAGCTGGAGGCCCCACCCAAGGACACTACAGGCAGTGCTCTATTTCCCAGAGCCAGAGGCCCCACCCAAGGACACTACAGGCAGTGCTCTATTTCCCAGAGCTGTAGGCCCCACCCAAGGACACTCCAAGCAGTGCTCTATTTCCCAGAGCTGGAGGCCCCACCCAAGGACGCTCCAAGCAGTGCTCTATTTCCCAGAGCTGTAGGCCCCACCCAAGGACACTCAGGGCAGTGCTCTATTTCCCAGAGCTGGAGGCCCCACCCAAGGACACTACAGGCAGTGCTCTATTTCCCAGAGCTGGAGGCCCCACCCAAGGACACTACAGGCAGGGCTCTATTTCCCAGAGCTGGAGGCCCCACCCAAGGACACTACAGGCAGGGCTTTATTTTCCAGAGCCAGCAGCTCCACCCAAGGACACTACAGGCAGTGCTCTATTTCCCAGAGCCAGAGGCCCCACCCAAGGACACTCAGGGCAGTGCTCTATTTCCCAGAGCTGTAGGCCCCACCCAAGGACACTCAGGGCAGTGCTCTATTTCCCAGAGCTGGAGGCCCCACCCAAGGACACTACAGGCAGTGCTCTATTTCCCAGAGCCAGAGGCCCCACCCAAGGACACTACAGGCAGTGCTCTATTTCCCAGAGCTGGAGGCCCCACCCAAGGACACTACAGGCAGGGCTCTATTTTCCAGAGCCAGCAGCTCCACCCAAGGACACTACAGGCAGTGCTCTATTTCCCAGAGCCAGAGGCCCCACCCAAGGACACTACAGGCAGTGCTCTATTTCCCAGAGCTGGAGGCCCCACCCAAGGACACTACAGGCAGTGCTCTATTTTCCAGAGCCAGCAGCTCCACCCAAGGACACTACAGGCAGTGCTCTATTTCCCAGAGCTGGAGGCCCCACCCAAGGACGCTCCAGGCAGGGCTCTATTTCCCAGAGCTGGAGGCCCCACCCAAGGACACTACAGGCAGTGCTCTATTTCCCAGAGCCAGAGGCCCTACTCAAGGATGGCTCTGGGCAGTGCTCTATTTCCCAGAGCTGGTGGCTCCATCCAAGGACACTACAGGCAGTGCTCTATTTCCCAGAGCCGGCAGCTCCACCCAAGGACACTACAGGCAGTGCTCTATTTCCCAGAGCCGGCAGCTCCACCCAAGGACGTTCCAAGCAGTGCTCCATTTGCCAGAGCCAGAGGCCCTACTCAAGGACAGCTCCGGGCAGTGCTCTATTTCCCAGAGCCGGTGGCCCTGCCCAAGGACACTACAGGCAGTGCTCTATTTGCCAGAGCCGGAGGCCCCACCGAAGGACACTCCGGGCAGTGCTCTATTTGCCAGAGCTGGAGGCCCCACCCAAGGATGCTCCAGACAATGCTCTATCTCCCAGAGCTGACATATCTCCTCCTTATCACTCTCCAGAGCATAGTACATCTGGCTCTCATTGTCCCCACATGTCATCTACAACTGAGCACAAACACTCCTTACACTGATTTATGATGACAATGAAAGCATGTCTACTCACGGTGACTCTGTGTATATTACATTATCCCCCCAAGTGTCTAATCCTTACATTATCACTACATCGCAGTATAAACTGAGTAAGTATCTGAGATAATGTCCGTCTCAGCAAATAACTCAGCCTCACAGCTCCCAGTTGAGCGTTTCTTGAAGCCCTCCGGAGCTGCTGTTAGCTGGACGTAGCAGGGAAATATCTCCACATTTATTCCAAGAATATGATGTTTCCCCTGATTAGCTATTAGATGATACAGCTCCAGCACATCAATTACTATTATTACGCTGGATCGAATTCCTTTCTCCCCTTTTCTTGATTTAGAATACAAGTAGTTTTGTTTTTATCCAGCAAACTTGCAGACGGGAAACATTTACAGAGCTATTGTCAGTGCAGCTGTTTCCTGCGTGTCCATCTACAGGCCGACTGCCCGATTCAGAAGTGGACGCAGCAATGATGTCGGATGCAGGTGGCCAGTGAGTCCGAGTCGCACTGCGCATGCGTCCCGCTGGGTACCACTTGGAGGCGCCGAACAGAACGGGACGCACGGTATGTGGAATTCAGTGGGTGTTCCTGGGAGGAAATGGGAGGGGCGGGTGGCTATCCAGGTGCGGGAGTTTTGATAGTTGAAAGACCACATTTGTCTAAAGACGCAGAAGCAGTTGCGGCAAGATGCAGCCGCGGACACTTCTGCGTCCGACTAAGAATCGCCCCCAGAGTGCCTATTGCATTCATGCTTCATCTCACGCATGTCACTGCGTGCCTAGTCTAGCAGGGGGCGGAGCTAATGCAAACTGCAGCAAAACTATTGCAGGAGGTAAGTGTGCAGAGGCACAGCATGGGAGGCTGTGCACCAGTGGTGCAAGTGGGCGGGTACGGGTGGGTACGGCGTACCCGTAAGAATTTAGCCGTGGGTACGCCGTACCCACACCGACGGGCCGCCGCTCCTCTTCCTTCCCTCCCTCCCTCACGCCGCACCGCCGCACACGCCTCTGATGTGAGGGCAGGAGAGTGCAGCCTGCGCCTCTCGTTCCCCTCAGTCTCCGGTGGGTGTTTCAGTTTACTTCAGCGCCGATCCGTGAGCCAATCAGAGCTCGCACCCGCGAGCTCTGATTGGCTCACGGATCGGCGCTGAATTAAACTGAGACACCCGCCGAAGACTGAGGGGAACGAGAGGCGCAGGCTGCACTCTCCTTCCCTCACATGACAGACAGGAGGACAGCGACGGCAGCGGTGAGTAGGGGAGGGGGGCATGTTATACCTGGCACTGGGGGGGCATGTATACCTGGCACTGGGGGCATATCTGGCACAGGGGGGCATATATACCTGGCACTGGGGGCATATCTGGCACAGGGGGGCATATATACCTGGCACTGGGGGATATCTGGCACAGGGGGGCATGTATACCTGGCACTGGGGGCATATCTGGCACAGGGGGGCATATATACCTGGCACTGGGGGCATATCTGGCACAGGGGGGCATATATACCTGGCACTGGGGGATATCTGGCACAGGGGGGCATGTATACCTGGCACTGGGGGCATATCTGGCACAGGGAGGCATATATACCTGGCACTGGGGGATATCTGGCACAGGGGGGCATGTATACCTGGCACTGGGGGATATCTGGCACTGGGGGGGCATGTTATACCTGGCACTGGGGGATATCTGGCACTGGGGGGGCATGTATACCTGGCACTGGGGGATATCTGGCACTGGGGGGGCATGTATACCTGGCACTGGGGGATATCTGGCACTGGGGGGGCATGTATACCTGGCACTGGGGGATATCTGGCACTGGGGGGGCATGTATACCTGGCACTGGGGGATATCTGGCACTGGGGGCATATCTAGCACAGGGGGGCATATATACCTGGCACTGGGGGATATCTGGCACAGGGGGGCATGTATACCTGGCACTGGAGGATATCTGGCACTGGGGGCATATCTGGCACTGTAGGGGCATTTCTGTATCTGGCACGGGGGGCAATGTATATCTGACACAGTGGGGGCATTTGTGTATCTAGCACTGTGGGGCAATGTGTATCTGACACTGTGAGGCAATGTATGGCACTCTGGGGGCATTTCTGTATCTGGCACTGTGGGGCAATGTGTATCTGGCACTGTGGGGCAATGTGCATCTGGCACTGTGGGGCAATGTGCATCTGGCACTGTGGGGCAATGTGTATCTGGAACTCTGGGGACATTTGTGTATCTGGCACTGTGGGGCAATGTGTATCTGGCACTGTGGGGCAATGTGTATCTGGCACTCTGGGGACATTTGTGTATCTGGCACTGTGGGGCAATGTGCATCTGGCACTGTGGGGCAATGTGTATCTGGCACTGTGAGGCAATGTGTATCTGACACTCTGGGGACATTTGTGTATCTGGCACTCTGGGGACATTTGTGTATCTGGCACTGTGGGGCAATGTGTATCTGGCACTGTGGGGTTATATGTATCTGGCACTGTGGGGCAATGTATATCTATCACTGTGGTGCAACGTGTATCTGACACTATTGGGGTCATACGTGTATCTGCCCCTCCCCCATATGTGTATCACGCCCCCATTTTCATTGGCCACGCCCCATGTGGCATTTGGCCACACCCATTTTTTTGCAGTACCCGTAAGACATTTTTTCTACTTGCACCACTGCTGTGCACTCATGTGACTGTGATAGTGAGGACAGGACGGTGCATGACAGGGGCAGGGGTAAGTACCTGCCTATATTTCTCAGCATTGAGGACACCATTAATCCTGACCAAGGGGGTCATTCCGACCCGTTCGCACACTGCTGTTTTTCGCTGCGGTGTGAATGGGTCGGTTCTGCGCATGTGCGGTGGCCGCAATACGCAGGTGTGTCGTTGCGGCAACGACTAGAAGAACGAAGAAAGCGATCGCTCCCGCCATCACAAGAAGATTGACAGCAGGAAGGCGTTCCGGGGCGGCAACTCACCATTTTCTGGGAGTGGTGAGTCCAACGCAGGCGTGTCCAGGCGTTTGCAAGGCGGGTGTCTGACGTCAATTCCGGAACCGGACAGGCTGAAGACATCGCAGCGGGTGAGTAACTTGAAAGCTACTCAGAAACGGGTGTAGTATGGCTGACCGGCGGTCAGCTTACCGACGCCGGGATCCCGGCGGGGAGGGGCGAGTGCAGCAAGCCCCTTGCGGGCTCACTGCGCTCGCCACGCTGCGGGCTCGGTGGTGACCTACGGTCGCCACTGGTTCTATTCTCACTCTATGGGTGTCGTGGACACCCACGAGTGGAAATAGTCCCTGTTGGTCGGCATGCCGACCATCGGGATAGTGAGGGGTTGGGATGCTGGAGGAGGTCATGTGATTGTCGGTCTCCCGACCGCCGGTCACATAAATACCACCCTCAGAAACTGCACAAAATGTTTTTGCATAGCACGGCTGCACAAGCGTTTGCAGCCTTGCTATGCAAAAAAGCCCTCCCCCATAGGCGGCGTCTAGTTGATCGCACAGGCAGAAAAAAGTTGCTACGTGCGATCAACTCGGAATGACCCCCCAAATCCCCAACTCCATTTGCTGAAATGCAGCCCCAAACTTGCAAGGAACTCACACCATGCGTCACTGTTGCCTGCAGACCCTCATTATTGTACCGCTCTCCAGCCCTTCGGCGAACAAACTGCCTTCTGGTACAGCCAAATATTACACATTTTAAATGTAATAGTTTTTTATTGAGTTTTTGCATTGCCAACAGTAAACACTTATACAGTACAGACCAACAAACGTGTCATGTCATTTTGTCAGCAAACCCATGTGGTTAGGTGCAACTGGATTGTAAACAAAGCCTCAGACAGTAGAACGAGTACATTTTATACATGTAATGAATAGCAATAGCAAATACGAAGAATGTATGGTGATGATAGCAGGTAATAATAGAAGAGAAGCCAGAGAATATGTATGAGGGCACTCTGGCATACCGCACACCAGGGTTTTAAACTAGAAGCCGGTTTGTTTCAAAAACTAATTGACCTAGGTCTCTCTCATCTCTACTGTATAATCATGAGGAGCCCACTAGGCTATGATGATAAGGGGACACTAACCATCCATCCCATATCTTAAGATATTTAGCTTCCGCCTTCCTGGTCAAGTACGTGAATTTTTCATGACCTATAACTTCATTGACCAGTAAAATCCATGCACTGGCCGAGGGGCCAGAAGAGGCCATCCACAACCTAGCCACACAGACCTTCACCAGCGTACATAGGTTCATAACATACCGCTGTGTGCAGCCAATCAGAATGCCCTCATCAAAGGCCACCAAGATGCACACTTGTGAGGTACATTCCATAGGAATTCCAGTCAGGGTGATAATCCTAGTGACTTCATTCCAGAACAACCACAGGACAGGACCATAGTAGGTGCCAGAACGTACCAGCTATCGAGTCACACTTCGGACATTTAGCGTCCTGTCTACCCCCTATCCGCATCAAGCGCTCAGGTGTAATATAGACCCTATGAAGTATAAAGAGCTGAATTTGCTGAAAGCGGACCGTGGTAGTAGATATTCGGGGGCTACTCAGTGCATCTTCCCACACCTCCTGAGACAGAGGACCCAAATCCACTTTCCATTTCAGCTTCAGGTGTAACAATACCCTCGCTATGATGTGATGCAAGTAATGTTGAGTATACCGTAGAAATCAAATGGCTATGGCCCAGTGAAGACATCAGTGTTTTTACAGGTGGATCCTGCAAGCATATAGGGGCTGTTGTAAATTGAGCCCTCCAAGCATGCCTAAGTTGAAGATAACAAAATAAAAACAACAAGTGGACCAGCATAGGCGCCTTAGTTCATGAATATTCACACTTTGAATTATAATTAATCTATGCTTCAAAAAACCTTCACAAGCAATAAAAAGAAACACAGTTTATTCCATACAGACAAAGTTTAAAAAAACACATAAAGGGGGATATTCAATTGTTTGAAAAGTCAGTTGGGTGTCTGCTTTTTCCTATCTAATAGACAGGAAAAAAACAGACACCCAACCGACTTTTCAAACATTTGAATTCCCCCCATAAAGTGGATGTGCTTGAATACCCAGATGTTAATGGGAAAAATATGTGACTTCAGATGTAAGTGCAAGGAATACCTCACCCACCATTGGTGGTGCGGTGGGCTTAGCTTAATTTAAGCAAGTGGGGTCCCGGGCTGTGAAGCCTGGCACCACCGCACAGAGATTTTTCCTCAGCACACAGTCACTCGTTTCTTGTCGATCCTCACAGCTTGTCATCCAAATCTTCAACGCGTTTCGGTCGCTACATGGACCTTTTTCAAGAAGATCTGCTTCTTGAAAAAGGTTCATGTAGGTCCATGTAGCGACTGAAACGCGTTGAAGATTTGGATGACAAGCTGTGAGGATCGACAAGAAATGAGTGACTGTGTGCTGAGGAAAAATCTCTGTGCGGTGGTGCCAGGCTTCACAGCCCGGGACCCCACTTTCTTAAATTAAACTAAGCCCACCGCACCACCAATGCTGTGTGAGGTATTCCTTGCACTTACATCTAAAGTCACATATTTTTCCCATTAACATCTGGGTATTCAAGCACATGCACTTTATATGTGTTTTTTAAACTTTGTCTGTATGGAATAAACTGTGTTTCTTTTTATTGCTTGTGAAGGTTTTTTGAAGCATAGATTAATTATAATCTAAGTGTGAATATTCATGAACTAAGGCGCCTATGCTGGTCCACTTGTTGTTTTTATTTTGGATTCTGAAGGAATTAGTGTTTGTCCCTATTGTGTGAATCAACACGGCTGCCAGGTTCATTTGGTTGCGCAAGACTGATGTGGATTTTTCTTCTTCCAAGTTGAAGATAACGAAAAAAGTAAGTGTTGGGGATAGGAAAATCCAATCTTAACTGATGAAAGGACTTGAAAATCCCTACTCGGTATATCTGCCCAATCGTGACAACCCCCCATTTACCCCAAATCTTATGCATCTGCATTTTGGACAATTCCCCAAACGCCTTAGTATCATCAAGAGGAGTATTAGGATCCCATCCCTCCTCTTGCAGAATAATAGCAGCTTGTTTCCAGACCAGTATTGCCTGTTTAACCTGAGGTAATTTAGTCAAGTTAACATTGCCACTTAGGGGGGGAAAGGCCAGGCACAATCTTAGCTACCCTCACGGTGGGTAAAGCTAAACCCGTCGTATCTCCCAACCATTCTACAGTATGGGCCAGCTGTGCCGCAAGGTAGTACAGTCGAAAGAGAGGGAGAGCCAAACCCCCAGAGTTACGGGGGTGGGGTCAGGGTGTTTAATTTGATCCTCACCCTTCAGTTAGACCAAATAATTGGAGAAAGGAAGCGGAGAGTGATGCAGGACGTAGAGCAACGTAGGCTGAGCTGTCATTTTTATGAGATTAAGGGGTCTATTTACTAAATAATAAATAAATAAATAATAAATAAATAAGCCTTGGATGGAGATAAAGTTGCTGCCAATCGTCTCCTAACTGCCATGTCACAGGCTGGGTTTGAAAAATGACAGTTAGAAGCCGACTGGCTGGGACTTTGTCTCCGTCGGATTTATCCCCATCCAAGGCTTAGTAAATAGACACCTAACTCTACCAGTAATCGTGAGAGGTAATTTTCCCCACACAGTTATTCGGGATCGCAAATATTCCAGTTAGGGTAGGATGTTGAGATTCATATAACGGGCCGGGTCATTAGTAACCCAGATGCCCAAGTATTTGAAGGAGTCCACCCAGCGTAATGGGAGGGATATAAGGGGATTTGTAGGACAGGGGCCTCTGTAAGACATCGTCCGCATATAAAGTAATTTTGTCAGTTTTGGGACCCAGATTGAACCCTGTTATTACTGGATTAGTCCTTATGAGGCAGGCCAAGGGCTCCATTGCTAGACAGGGTAGGTGAGAGAGGACAGCCCTGCCGGGTGCCTCTAGCGAGCGCCGAGGAAGAAGATATATACCCATTGACCGACACTCTTGCAAAAGGGGCCGAGTATAGCAATTTGACCCACCGAACATATCCCGGACCAATACCAAAGCGCTCCATGATCTCCCACAGGAACACCCATTCCACCAAAATAAATGCTTTAGCAGCATCTAGAGAGACTATGATAGAAGAGCGGGTGTCCCCATGCGAGACCTGCAGGTGCGTAAATAGACGTCTCAGGTTTATTGACGTAGATTTGCCCGGCATCAAGCCGGTCTGATCATCATGGATCAGTTGAGTAATAACCGAATTAAGCCTAAGCGCCAGAACCTTAGCCAATATTGTTACATCAGTAGGCAATAAGGAGATGGGCCTATAGGAGTTAACCCGTTTAGGATCTTTATCTGGTTTCAACAGCACTACAATCAGCGCCTCAGACATAGACTGCGGTAGGGAACCATACTAAAACAGGTCATTAAACAATGCCAACAGCCTTGGCACATAGAAGTCAATGTGTTTTTTATACAAATCATGGGGTATACCATCCAAGCTCGATGCCTTAGCTCCAACCAAGTGAGTCTCCATTAAGCAAATAACATTCGACCCATATTGCTTTAGTTGTCTAAGCACTAATGAATGCCCTCTTAATTCTATCGTTGAGACCTCTCACATTCCAGGAGAGGACGTTAATAGTAGAAGGCACCACATAAGCAGAAAAAAAGAGAGAGCAGCACGTGTCGCTCGTAACTACCCAATACAAGTAGATCTATCCACATACCGGAGACCCGTCCAACCACAGGACAGAAAACATAAGAGACAAAATGACATGGACATAAACAAGAAAAATAAACTATCCCCCCCACCCTGCAAACACCCCCCTCTCTGTATACCATCCCAAACTGCGGCATACCTAATCCCAAAACAAGTAACCCCAAGTTCTAATCCCAACTACAAGTTAGTTAATGAATAACACCCAAATTTAGGTAAAAGAAACTACAGTGACAACAGGACAAGGTGCAGAGCCCCCCGCCCATTAGAGAAGGTACACCCAACTAAACCCACAACATAAGTAAGCACACTTTAAACTAGCAGTACACGTATCCGCAACAACAAGGGAGGATATACTATTAGGTCCTTGCATAGCATCACATGCACCCAGATTTAAAAAAAAAAACACCAATTCCACACCATCGCTGCCCCCAAATCGAAGACAAACAAAAATTAAGGGAGGGGGGGGGTCAGTCATGCTACATTCACAATAAAGGCCAGAACAATTTTCACAAGCAACGCAACAAAGTTAGCAGGGATACATAAAGTAGACATCAGGTAAGTAATCCATGCAGCAGAATTCCCCAAGATAGCGTAGGTATGACGGGATATGGCAGAGGTATATGAACCAGAAGGGTGCGCGTAGCACCAGCAAAGTAGGGGATCAAAGCAGGAGATACTGTCACTCAGCCAAATCAGGAGCCATAGCTCGTCTTGCCGGTCTTCTAGCCAAGCAGCCGCCTCCCTGGGAGTAAAGAATAATTTAGGGCCTAATTCAGACCTGATCGCTCGCTAGGGTTTTTTTCCAGCGCAGCGATCAGATAGTCGCCGCCTATAGGGGAGTGTATTTTAGCTGTGCAAATGTGCGGTCGCATGTGCAGTCGAGCGGTACAAAAAAGTTTTGTGCAGTTTCTGAGTTGCCCAGAACTTACTCAGCCGCTGCGATCACATCAGCCTGTTCGTGGCCGGAATTGACGTCAGACACCCGCCCTGCAAACACTTGGACACGCCTGCGTTTTTCCAACCACTCCCAGAAAACATTCAGTTGCCACCCACAAACGCCTTCTTCCTGTCAATCTCCTTGCGATCGGCTGTGCAAATGGATTCTTCGTTAAATCCATCGCCCAGCAACGATCGCTTTGTACCCGTGCGATGTACCTGCGCATCGTGGTATATACGCATGCGCAGTTCTGATCTGATCGCAGTGCTGCAAAAAACTAGCGTGCGATCAGGTCTGAATGACCCCCTTAGTTTTCCCATCCGCAATCACATGCAGTCTGGAAGGAAATAGCATGGCGTGGGAAATGTTGAGTTCTCGCAAATGACGTTTAATAGGCAGAAATTGAGCACGGTCTTTTTGTATCTTCATGGCAAAGTCGGGGAACACCGACATCCTCATACTGTTCCCTTAGTCCGGGCCAATCTCAGGATAGCGTCCCTATCTCGGTAATGAAGCAGCTTCGCAATGAAGGTATGAGGTGGCGCACTAGGAGGCAACGGTCTGGAAGGGACTCGATGTGCCCGCACCACAGTAAAAAATGGGGAGAAAGAAACTGCCCCATACGTATCTACCAGACACTTCTCCAGAAATTTCTCCGGATCAGAACCTTCCTCACGCTCCGGCAGCCCAACAATTCGGATATAGGGGGCCATTCCGAGTTGATCGCTAGCTGCCGTTGTTCGCTGCGTAGCGATCAGTGAAAAAAACGGCAAATCTGCGCCTGCATATGCACCGCAATGCGCACACGCGTCGTACGGGTACAAAGTCCTTTGTGGTTTTGCACTGGTTCTAGCGACGATTCCAAACGCACAGCCGATCGCAAGGAGATTGACAGGAAGAGGGCGTTTCTGGGTGTCAACTGACTGTTTTCTGGGAGTGTTTGGAAAAACGCAGGCGTGGCCGAGCTTTTGTTGAGCGGGTATCTGACGTCATTACCGTGTCACTCATCGCAGCAATCATCGCACAGGATAAGTAACTACAGGGCTGGTCTTGTTTTGCACAAAATGTGTTTGCAGGCGCTCTGCTGCACAGGAGTTCGCACTCCTGCAAAGCGAAAATACACTCCCCCGTGGGCGGCGACTATGCGTTTGCACGGCTGCTAAAAACTGCTAGCGAGCGATCAACTCGAAATGACCCCCATTGTTCCGTCTCAGACGGCCCTTCAGATCTAGCAGCTTGCCTTGAACAGCCGTCAGCTTAGTATCCATATTGTCGACCTTAATGGATAGCGGGGAAATACGATCCTCCAATGTCGGGTTTCAACTTCCCCAACTCTCTCCCTGACCCTCTGCAGGTCGTGATGGATGATTGAGAGAACAGATTGTACATTCCCTATCTGACCCGCAAGCCTATTCTCACAAGCCGCCACAGCTTCAAGAACCCGCTGCAGCATCGCATCAGGAGGGGCCACAGCAGCTTGGGCCATCGGAGATGGAGGAGAGTGAGAGTCCCGTTCAGGAGTCACAGCTTTAGAAGTAGGTGTCCTGGAGAACCTCTCCAGCCGAGTAGCTGCAGAAGTATGAGTAGTTGTCCCCGATTTAGCAGGCATGAAAATAATACACAATATATGAAATAGAAATAATGATGTAAGCAGAGACCAATCTGCTGTGAGCTTAAATAAGAGCCGGAACCTTTCAGAGGGTGCGTAGAAAAGAGCATGTAATAAAAGCTCTGTAAATCAAGGAGCAACAGCGTAGTGAGTGCAGGCACAGGGAGCCGTCTTATAAATGCTGTACTGCAATATGGCGAGGGTCCTTAGTGCTGCCATTTTTCTTCTCCCCAGTTCCTATGTTTTCGCGCAGAGTTGAGTGGCTTGGTCTTGTTTCCACGTCAACAGTATGGCTTTTTGGCCGCAATTCTCCCATGAAGACCATTTCTGGCCAGACTTCTTCGAACAGTAGATGGGTGTACCTGGGTCCCACTGGTTTCTGCGAGTTCTGAGCTCATGGCACTGCTGGACATCTTCCGTTTTCGAAGCATGATGCGTCTTTCATCTGATGCACTAATTTTCCTTGGCCGACCACTGCGTCTACGGTCCTCAACGTTGCCCGTTTCTATGTAATTAAATGCAGACTAATACAGGCAGGTACTTATCCATCATGTAATATCATCAGGGAGGAGTCTGATTGGCTCCAAATGTATTCTTCAGCAGGACAACGACCCCAAACATACAGCCAATGTCATTAACAACTATCCTCAGTGTAAAGAAGAACAAGGAGTCCTGGAAGTGATGATATAGCCCCCACAGAGCCCTGATCTCAACATCATTGAGTCTATCTGGGATTGCATGAAGAGACAGAAGCGTTTGAGCAAGGCTAGATCAAAAGTAGATCTATGGTTAGTTCTCCAAGATGTTTGGAACAACTGCCCTGCCGAGTTCCTTCAAATCCTATGTGCAAGTGTACCTAGAAGAATTGGTGCTGATTTGAAGGCAAAGGGTTGTCACATCCTTGATTTGATTGAGATTTCTCTTCTGTTCATTCACATTGCATTTTGTTAATTGATAAAAATAAACTATTAACACTTCTATTTTTTAAAGCATTCTTACTTTGCAGGGACTGGTGAGTACACAATGTGGCTCACCTTCAGATACAGCTCTATGTGTTAGAGGACAGCTTCACCACTATAGCTGGCTTAGGCGTTATTGGCTGTACATATCGCTGGAGAAATCTCAGATTTCTCACCACTCAGCCTTAGATTATATTACGTTTCAGAGAAGCGGTAATATCCCATTTTCCGGCAAAGACATTTGCGGGGTAATTTAGATCTGGTTGTAGCAGCATTTTTGTTAGAGTTGGGCAAAACCATGTGCAGCGCAAGTGGGGCAGATGTAACATGTGCAGAGAGTTAGATGTGGGTGGTGTGTGTTTAAACTGAAATGTAAATTGCAGTGTAAAAATAAAGCAGCCAGTATTTACCCTGCACAGAAACAATATAACCCACCCAAATCTAACTCTTTCTGCACATGTTATATCTGCCTCCCCTGCAGTGCACATGGTTTTGCCGGGTTCACTACGGCTGGCCGGCGGTCGGGCTCCCGGCGACCAGCATCCCGGCGCCGGGAGCCCGACCGCCGGCTTACCGACAGCTTGGCGAGCGCAAATGAGCCCCTTGCGGACTCGCTGCGCTCGCCACGCTACGGGCACGGTGGCGCGCTACGCGCGCCACACTATTTTATTCTCCCTCTATGGGGGTCGTGGACCCCCACGAGGGAAAATAATTGTCGGTATTCCGGCTGTCGGGCTCCCGGCGCCGGTATACTGAGCGCCGGGAGCCCGACCGCCGGCAAACAGAAGACCATCCGGTTTTGCCCATCTGCTAACAAAATTGCTGCTACAATCAGGTCTGAATTAAGCCCCATGTGCACTGCAGGTGGGGCAGATGTAACGTGCAGAGAGAGAGTTAGATTTGGGTGGGTTATATTTCTGTGCATGGTAAATACCGGCTGCTTTATTTTTACACTGCAATTTATATTTCAGATTGAACACACCACACCCAAATCTAACTCTCTCTGCACATGTTATATCTGCCCCATCTGCACTGCACATGGGCCCTCATTCCGAGTTGATCGCTCGCTAGCTGCACGCTAGGCCGCCGCCCTCAGGGAGTGTATCTTAGCTTAGCAGAAGTGCGACCGAAAGGTTAGCAGTTCTGCTACTAAATATTTCCATGCAGTTTCAGAGTGGCTCGAGACTTACTCCTAGCTTGCGATGAATGCAGTCTGTTTAGTTCCTGGTTTGACGTCACAAACACGCCCTGTGTTCGGCCAGCCACTCCCCCGTTTCTCCAGCCACTCCTGCGTTTTTACCTGGCACGCCTGCGTTTTTAGCACACTCCCGGAAAACGGTCAGTTTCCGCCCAGAAACACTCACTTCCTGTCAATCACACTACGATCACTCGAGCGATGGAAAAACGTCGCTCGGCCTTGTGTAAAACTGCATAGTTTTGTGTGAAAATAGGATTTTGGTACCTACCGGTAAATCCTTTTCTCCTAGTCCGTAGAGGATGCTGGGGACTCCAAAAGGACCATGGGGTATAGACGGGATCCGCAGGAGCTTGGGCACACTGAAAAGACTTAATCTGGGTGTGAACGGGCTCCTCCCTCTAAGCCCCTCCTCCAGACCTCAGTTATAGGAACTGTGCCCAGGAGAGACGGACATTTCGAGGAAAGGATTTTTGTTTAAACTAAGGGCTACAAACATACCAGCCCACACCACAAACATACCGTACAACCGGAATAACATTAAACCAGATAACAGTATGAATTAACAACCGTGTATAAACTAATTTAACCAGCAAGAAAACACTGCAAGTAACAGTCCGCACTGGGATGGGCGCCCAGCATCCTCTACGGACTAGGAGAAAAGGATTTACCGATAGGTACCAAAATCCTATTTTCTCTTACGTCCTAGAGGATGCTGGGGACTCCAAAAGGACCATGGGGTTTATACCAAAGCTCCAGAACGGGCGGGAGAGTGCGGACGACTCTGCAGCACCGACTGAGCAAACGCAAGGTCCTCATCAGCCAGGGTATCAAACTTATAGAACTTAGCAAAAGTGTTTGAACCCGACCAAGTAGCTGCTCGGCAAAGCTGTAACGCCGAGACGCCTCGGGCAGCCGCCTAAGATGAGCCCACTTTCCTGGTAGAATGGGCTTTTACCGACTTCGGCACCGGTATCCCGGCCGAAGAATGAGCCTGCTGAATCGTACTACAAATCCAGCGTGCAATAGTCTGTTTTGAAGCAGGATGACCAATTTTGTTGGAAGCATACAAGACAAACAGCGCCTCAGTTTTTCTGGCAACAGCTGTCCTAGTGACGAAGATCTTCAAAGCTCTCACAACATCCAGAGGTTTTGGAATCGCCACAGCATCCGTAGCCACCGGGACCACAATAGGTTGGTTAATGTTAAATGAAGAAACCACCTTCGGCAGAAATTGTTGACGAGTCCTCAATTCCGCCCTATCCGAATGAAAAAATAAGATTTTACTTACCGGTAAATCTATTTCTCGTAGTCCGTAGAGGATGCTGGGACTCCGTAAGGACCATGGGGAATAGACGGGCTCCGCAGGAGATAGGGCACTTTAAGAAAGCTTTGGATTCTGTGTGTGCACTGGCTCCTCACTCTATGACCCTCCTCCAGACCTCAGTTAGGGAAACTATGCCCAGAGGAGATGGACAGTACGAGGAAGGATTTTTGTAAATCTTAGGGTGAGATTCATACCAGCCACACCAAGCACACCGTATAACTTAAGATAAACTTACCCAGTTAACAGTATGAACAACAACATAGCCACGGTATCACCGAAAACTATAACATAACCCTTATGTAAGCAATTACTATATACAAGTCATGCAGAAGAAGTCCGCACTTGGGACGGGCGCCCAGCATCCTCTACGGACTATGAGAAATAGATTTACCGGTAAGTAAAATCTTATTTTCTCTAACGTCCTTGAGGATGCTGGGACTCCGTAAGGACCATGGGGATTATACCAAAGCTCCCAAACGGGCGGGAGAGTGCGGATGACTCTGCAGCACCGATTGAGCAAACAGGAGGTCCTCCTCACCCAGGGTATCAAACTTATAGAACTTTGCAAAGGTATTTGTCCCCGACCTAGTAGCTGCGCGGCACAACTGTAATGCCGAGACCCCTCGGGCAGCCGCCCAAGAAGAGCCCACTTTCCTAGTGGAGTGGGCCTTAACCGATTTCGGTAACGGCAATGCTGCCGTAGAATGCGCCTGCTGAATCGTGTTACAGATCCAGCGAGCAATAGTCTGCTTTGAAGCAGGGGGGCCAACCTTGTTGGCCGCATACAGAACAAACAAAGCTTCAGTCTTCCTGATTCGAGCCGTTCTGGTCACATAAATCTCCAAAGCCCTGACTACATCCAGGGACTCAGAATCCTCCAAGTCCCTTGTAGCCACAGGCACGACAATAGGTTGGTTCACATGAAAAGATGAGACCACTTTTGGCAGAAAGTGAGGACGAGTCCTCAACTCTGCCCTATCCACGTGAAAAACCAAGTATGGGCTTTTATGCGATAAAGCCGCCAATTCTGAAACACGTCTCGCCGAAGCTAACGCCAACAACATGACCACTTTCCACGTGAGGTATTTCAACTCCACAGTTTTAAGTGGTTCAAACCAAGGTGACTTGAGGAAACGTAACACCACGTTAAGATCCCAAGGCGCCACCGGAGGCACAAAGGGAGACTGAATATGCAGCACCCCCTTCACAAAAGTCTGTACCTCAGGAAGAGAGGCTTATTCTCTTTGAAAGAAAATGGATAAGGCCGAAATCTGGACCTTTATGGATCCTAATTTTAGGCCCAAGGTCACTCCTGTTTGAAGGAAGTGAAGTAGACGGCCCAAATGGAACTCCTCCGTAGGAGCAGCTCTGGCCTCACACCAAGAAACATATTTCCGCCATATACGGTGATAATGTTTCAACGTCACGTCTTTCCTAGCCTTGATCAGGGTAAGAATGACTTCCTCCGGAATCCCTTTTTCCGCTAGGATCCCGCGTTCCACCGCCATGCCGTCAAACGCAGCCGCGGTTAGTCTTGGAACAGACAGGGCCCCTGCTGCAGCAGGTCCTGCCTTAGAGGAAGAGGCCACGGATCTTCTGTGAGCAACTCTTGCAGTTCCGGATACCAAGTCCTCCGTGGCCAATCTGGAACAATGAGGATTGTTCTGACCCTGCTTATTCTTAGAATTCTCAACACCTTGGGTATGAGAGGAAGAGGAGGAAACACATAGACCGATCTGAACACCCAAGGTGTCACCAGAGCGTCTACCGCTACCGCCTGAGGGTCCCTTGACCTGGCGCAATACCGCTTTAGCTTTTTGTTGAGACGGGACGCCATCATGTCTATTTGAGGCAGGCCCTACCGATCCGCGATCTGCGCAAAGACTTCTTGATGAAGTCCCCACTCCCCCGGATGCAGGTAGTGTCTGCTGAGGAAGTCTGCCTCCCAGTTGTCCACCCCCGGGATGAACACCGCTGACAGCGCGCTTACATGGCCTTCCGCCCAGCGTAGAATCCTGGTCGCTTCTGCCATGGCCACTCTGCTCCTTGTTCCGCCTTGGCGGTTTATATGAGCCACTGCCGTGACATTGTCTGACTGAATCAGAACCGGTCTTCTCCGAAGTAAGTTCTCCGCTTGACGCAGGGCGTTGTATATGGCCCTCAACTCCAGGACGTTGATGTGGAGACAAGTCTCCAGGCTTGACCAGAGACCTTGGAAATTTCTTCCCAGTGCCACTGCTCCCCAGCCTCGGAGGCTTGCGTCCGTGCTTACCAGGACCCAGTCCTGAATGCCGAACCTGCAACCCTCTAGAAGGTGAGCACTGTTCAGCCACCACAGGAGAGATACCCTGGTCCTGGGAGACAGGGTGATCCTTTGATGCATTTGTAAATGGGACCCGGACCACTTGTCCAAGAGGTCCCATTGAAAAGTCCTCGCATGGAATCTGCCAAAAGGGATGGCCTCGTATGAAGCCACCATCTTCCCCAGGACCCGCGTGCACTGATGCACTGAAACCTTCTTTGGTTTCAATAGGTTCCTGACCATGGTCATGAGTTCCTGAACCTTTTCGATCGGAAAAAAAAATAAGATTTTACTCACCGGTAAATCTATTTCTCGTAGTCCGTAGTGGATGCTGGGAACTCCGTAAGGACCATGGGGAATAGCGGCTCCGCAGGAGACTGGGCACAACTAAAGAAAGCTTTAGGACTACCTGGTGTGCACTGGCTCCTCCCTCTATGACCCTCCTCCAGACCTCAGTTAGGATACTGTGCCCGGAAGAGCTGACACAATAAGGAAAGGATTTTGAATCCCGGGTAAGACTCATACCAGCCACACCAATCACACCGTATAACTCGTGATACTATACCCAGTTAACAGTATGAAATATAACTGAGCCTCTCAACAGATGGCTCAACAATAACCCTTTAGTTAAACAATAACTATATACAAGTATTGCAGACAATCCGCACTTGGGACGGGCGCCCAGCATCCACTACGGACTACGAGAAATAGATTTACCGGTGAGTAAAATCTTATTTTCTCTGATGTCCTAGTGGATGCTGGGAACTCCGTAAGGACCATGGGGATTATACCAAAGCTCTCAAACGGACGGGAGAGTGCGGATGACTCTGCAGCACCGAATGAGCGAACTCTAGGTCCTCCTCAGCCAGGGTATCAAACTTGTAGAATTTAGCAAATGTGTTTGACCCCGACCAAGTAGCTGCTCGGCAAAGTTGTAAAGCCGAGACCCCTCGGGCAGCCGCCCAAGAAGAGCCCACCTTCCTCGTGGAATGGGCTTTTACAGATTTAGGATGCGGCAGTCCAGCCGCCGAATGTGCAAGTTGAATCGTGCTACAGATCCAGCGAGCAATAGTCTGCTTTGAAGCAGGCGCACCCAACTTGTTGGGCGCATGCAGGATAAATAGCGAGTCAGTCTTTCTGACTCCAGCTGTCCTGGAAACATAGATTTTTAGGGTCCGGACTACGTCCAGCAACTTGGAGTCCTCCAAGTCACGAGTAGCCGCAGGCACCACAATAGGCTAGTTCAAATGAAACGCTGAAACCACCTTTGGGAGAAATTGGGGACGAGTCCTCAATTCCGCCCTATCCATATGGAAAATCAGATAAGGGCTTTTACAAGACAAAGCCGCCAATTCTGACACACGCCTGGCCGAAGCCAAGGCCAACAGCATGACCACTTTCCACGTGAGAGATATTTTAGTTCCACAGTTTTAAGTGGTTCAAACCAATGCGACTTTAGGAAATCCAACACCACGTTGAGATCCCAAGGTGCCACTGGGGGCACAAAAGGGGGCTGAATATGCAGCACTCCCTTAACAAATGTCTGAACTTCAGGTAGTGAAGCCAGTTCTTTTTGGAAGAAAATCGATAGAGCCGAAATCTGGACCTTAATGGAACCCAATTTTAGGCCCATAGTCACCCCTGATTGTAGGAAGTGCAGAAATCGACCTGGCTGAAATTCCTCCGTTGGGGCCTTCCTGGCCTCACACCACGCAACATATTTCCGCCATATGCGGTGATAATGGTTTGCGGTCACTTCTTTCCTAGCTTTAATAAGCATAGGGATAACTTCCTCCGGAATGCCCTTTTCCTTCAGGATCCGGCGTTCAACCGCCATGCCGTCAAACCCACGGTGTTACCAGAGCGTCCACAGCTATCGCCTGAGGGTCCCTTGACCTGGCGCAATATCTTTTTAGCTTTTTGTTGAGGCGGGACGCCATCATGTCCACCTGTGGCCTTTCCCACCGGTGTACAATCATTTGGAAGACTTCTGGATGAAGTCCCCACTCTCCCGGGTGGAGGTCGTGTCTGCTGAGAAAGTCTGCTTCCCAGTTGTCCACTCCGGGAATGAACACTGCTGACAGTGCTAACACATGATTTTCCGCCCATCGGAGAATCCTTGTGGCTTCTGCCATTGCCATCCTGCTTCTTGTGCCGCCCTGTCGGTTTACATGGGCGACCGCCGTGATGTTGTCTGACTGGATCAGCACCGGCTGGTGTTGAAGCAGGGGTCTTGCCTGACTTAGGGCATTGTAAATGGCCCTTAGTCCCAGAATATTTATGTGTAGGGAAGTCTCCTGACATGTCCATAGTCCCTGGAAGTTTCTTCCCTGTGTGACTGCCCCCCAACCTCGAAGGCTGGCATCCGTGGTCACCAGGACCCAGTCCTGTATGCCGAATCTGCGGCCCTCTAGAAGATGAGCACTCTGCAGCCACCACAACAGCGACACCCTGGTCCTTGGAGACAGGGTTATCAGCCGATGCATCTGAAGATGCGATCGGACCACTTGTCCAACAGATCCCACTGAAAGATCCTTGCATGGAACCTTCCGAATGGAATTGCTTCGTAAGAAGCCACCATCTTTCCCAGGACTCGCGTGCAGTGGTGCACCGACACCTGTTTTGGTTTTAGGAGGTCTCTGACTAGAGATGACAACTCCTTGGCCTTCTCCTCCGGGAGAAATACTTTTTTCTGTTCTGTGTCCAGAACCATCCCCAGGAACAGTAGACGCGTTGTAGGAACCAGCTGCGACTTTGGAATATTCAGGATCCAGCCGTGCTGTTGTAGCACTTCCCGAGCTAGTGCTACACCGATCAACAACTGTTCCCTGGACCTCGCCTTTATAAGGAGATCGTCCAAGTACGGGATAATTAAAACTCCCTTTCTCCGAAGGAGTGTCATCATTTCGGCCATTACCTTGGTAAATATCCTCGGTGCCGTGGACAGACCAAACGGCAACGTCTGGAATTGGTAATGACAGTCCTGTACCACAAATCTGAGGTACTCCTGGTGAGGAGGGTAAATGGGGACATGCAGGTAAGCATCCTTGATGTCCAGTGATACCATGGAATCCCCCTCGTCCAGGCTTGCAATCACCGCCCTGAGCGATTCCATCTTGAACTTGAACCTTCTTATACAAGTGTTCAAGGATTTTAAATTTAAAATGGGTCTCACCGAACCGTCTGGTTTCGGTACCACAAACATTGTGGAATAGTAACCCCGTCCTTGTTGAAGGAGGGGTACCTTGATTATCACCTGCTGAGAATACAGCTTGTGAATCGCCTCCAGCACTGCCTCCCTGTCCGGGGGAGCTGTCGGCAAGGCAGATTTGAGGAAACGGCGAGGGGGAGACGTCTCGAATTCCAGCTTGTACCCCTGAGATACTACTTGTAGAATCCAGGGATCCACCCGTGAGCGAGCCCACTGGTCGCTGAAGTTCTTGAGACGGGCCCCCACCGTACCTGGCTCCGCCTGTGGAGCCCCAAAGAGGAAGCGGGGGAGGACTTTTGTTCCTGGGAACTGGCTGTATGTTGCAGCTTTTTCCCTCTACCTCTGCCTCTGGGCAGAAAGGACGCGCCTCTAACCCGCTTGCCTTTCTGGGGCCGAAAGGACTGTACCTGATAATACGGTGCTTTCTTTGGCTGTGAGGGAACATGGGGTAAAAATGCTGACTTCCCAGCTGTCGCTGTGGAAACGAGGTCCGAGAGACCATCCCCAAACAACTTCTCACCCTTGTAAGGCAATACTTCCATGTGCCTTTTAGAATCTGCATCTCCTGTCCACTGCCGAGTACACAATCCTCTCCTGGCAGAAATGGACATTGCGTTTATTTTAGATGCCAGCCGGCAAATATCCCTCTGTGCATCTCTCATGTACAAGACAGCGTCTTTAATATGCTCTACGGTTAGCAATATAGTGTCCCTGTCTAGGGTATCAATGTTTTCCGACAGGGAATCTGACCACGCAGCTGCAGCACTGCACATCCATGCTGAAGTAATAGCCGGTCTCAGTATAATACCTGAGTGTGTATATACAGACTTCAGGATAGCCTCCTGCTTTCTATCTGCAGGCTCCTTTAGGGCGGCCGTGTCCGGAGACGGTAGTGCCACCTTTTTTGACAGACGTGTGAGCGCTTTATCCACCCTAGGGGATGTCTCCCAACGTGACCTGTCCTCTGGCGGGAAAGGGTACGCCATTAGTAACTTTTTAGAAATTACCAGTTTCTTATCGGGGGAAGCCCACGCTTCTTCACACACTTCATTTAATTCATCAGATGGGGGAAAAAACCACTGGTAGTTTTTTCTCCCCAAACATAATACCCTTTTTTGTGGTACCTGGGGTAATATCAGAAATATGCAACACATTTTTCATTGCCGTAATCATGTAACGGGTGGCTCTATTGGAATGTACACTAGTCTCATCATCGTCGACACTGGAGTCAGTATCCGTGTCGACATCTGTGTCTGCCATCTGAGGTAGCGGGCGTTTTAGAGCCCCCGATGGCTTTAGAGACGTCTGGGCAGGCACAGGCTGAGAGGCCGGCTGTCCCACATCTGCTATGTCGTCAAACCTTTTATGTAAGGAGTCGACACTGTCGCGTAATTCCTTCCACATAACCATCCACTCAGGTGTCGACCCCGCAGGGGGTGACATCACATTTTTCGGCACCTGCTCCGCCTCCACATAAGCCTCCTCATCAAACATGTCGACACAGCCGTACCGACACACCGCACACACACAGGGAATGCTCTGACTGAGGACAGGACCCCACAAAGCCCTTTGGGGAGACAGAGAGAGAGTATGCCAGCACACACCAACAGCGCTATATAACACAGGGATTAACACTATAACTGAGTGATTTTCCCAATAGCTGCTTGTATACACAATATTGCGCCTAAATTTAGTGCCCCCCCCCTCTCTTTTTTACCCTATGTAGTCTGGAAACTGCAGGGGAGAGCCTGGGAGCGATCCTTCCAGCGGAGCTGTGAGGGAAAATGGCGCCAGTGTGCTGAGGGAGTTAGCCCCGCCCCTTTTTCGGCAGACTTCTCCCGCTTTTTTCTATGTATATCTGGCAGGGGTATTTTACACATATATAGTCTCTATGACTATATTATGTGTTATTTGCCAGCCAAGGTACTCAATATTGCAGCCCAGGGCGCCCCCCCCCCCCCCCAGCGCCCTGCACCCATCAGTGACCGGAGTGTGAGGTGTGCATGAGGAGCAATGGCGCACAGCTGCAGTGCTGTGCGCTACCTTGATGAAGACCGAAGTCTTCTGCCGCCGATTTCCAGGACCCTCTTCTTGCTTCTGGCTCTGTAAGGGGGACGGCGACGCGGCTCCGGGACCGGACGACCGAGGCTGGGCCTGTGTTCGATCCCTCTGGAGCTAATGGTGTCCAGTAGCCTAGAAGCCCAAGCTAGCTGCAAGCAGGTAGGTTCGCTTCTCTCCCCTTAGTCCCTCGTAGCAGTGAGTCTGTTGCCAGCAGATCTCACTGAAAATAAAAAACCTAAAATAAACTTTCTTTTTCTAAGAGCTCAGGAGAGCCCCTAGTGTGCATCCAGCTCAGCCGGGCACAAAATTCTAACTGAGGTCTGGAGGAGGGTCATAGAGGGAGGAGCCAGTGCACACCAGGTAGTCCTAAAGCTTTCTTTAGTTGTGCCCAGTCTCCTGCGGAGCCGCTATTCCCCATGGTCCTTACGGAGTTCCCAGCATCCACTAGGACGTCAGAGAAACCTTTTTCTGGTCTGTGTCTAGGATCAGGCCCAGAAAGGTCAGTCGCGTTGTAGGAACTAGCTGGGACTTCGGTATATTGAGAATCCAGCCGTGTAGCTGCAACGTCTTCATGGACAGAGACACGCTGTCCAGCAATTTATCACGAGATCTCGCCTTTATTAGGAGATCGTCCAAGTATGGGATAATTGTGACCCCCTGCCTGCGCAGGAGCACCATCATTTCCGCCATTACCTTGGTGAAAATCCTCGGGCCCGTGGAAAGCCCAAACGGCAACGTCTGAAATTGGTAGTGACAGTCCTGCACTGCAAATCTCAGGAATGCCTGATGGGGGGGGGGGGGGAATATTGGAACATGAAGGTATGCATCCTTTATGTCCAGGGACACCATCCAATCCCCCCCCTCCAGGCTGGCGATGACCGCCCGGAGTGATTCCATTTTGAACTTGAACCTTTTCAAGTACAGGTTCAGAGATTTCAGGTTTAAAATGGGCCTGACCGAACCGTCCGGTTTCGGGACCACAAACAGGGTTGAATAATATCCCTCTCCCTGCTGGAGATGAGGAACTGTAACAATCACCTATTGAACATACAATTTTTGGATTGCTGTCAACACTGACTCCCTCTCTGATGGGGAATTGAAAAACCTGCGAGGAGGCAAGTCTTCGAATTCCAGCCTGTATCCCTGAGCAACAATCTCTATTGCCCAGGGATCCACCTGCGATTGAACCCAGACGTGGCTGAAACACCGAAGACGCGCCCCCACCAGATCTGCCTCCCCCCGGGAAGCCCCAGCGTCATGCGGTGGACTTTGCAGACGCAGGGGAGGACTTCTGCTCTTGGGAACTAGCTGTGTGCAGCTTCTTTCCCCTGCCTTTTCCTCTGGTAACAAAGGAAGATCCCCGCACCTTCTTGTTTTTATTGGAACGAAAGGACTGCATTTGATAATGAGGTGCCTTCTTAGTATGCTGCGGGGGGACATAAGGTAAGAAATTCGACTTACCAGCCGTAGCCGTAGAGACAAGGTCCGAGAGGCCGTCTCCAAACAACTCCTCCCCCTTGTACGGCAAGGACTCCATGTGCCGCTTAGAATCGGCATCTCCCGTCCACTGCCGGGTCCACAGGAGTCGCCTAGCAGAAATAGACATAGCATTTATTCTAGAGCTTAATAAACAAATGTCTCTCTGAGCATCTCTCATATACAAGGCAGCATCTCTGATATGCTCTATGGTCATTTGAATGGCATCCCTATCTAAGGTGTCAATCTCCGCAGATAAGGAATCTGCCCATGCCACAACTGCACTACAAACCCAGGCCGACGCCATAGCCGGTCTAGCAATAGTACCGGAGTGAGTGTAAATGTGCTTCAAGGTAATTTCCTGCCTGCGATCGGCCGGTTCCTTGAGGGAAGCCGTATCCTGGGAAGGCAGTGCCACCTTTTTGGACAAGCATGTCAGTGCCTTGTCCACTTTTGGTGAAGATTCCCAGCGTATCCTATCAGTTTGTGGAAAGGGATACGCCATAAGAATCCTTTTGGGAACTTGTGGTCTCCTATCTGGAGAGTCCCAAGCCTTTTCGCACAATTCACTTAGTTCAAATGATGATGGAAAAGTGACTTCAGGCTGTTTCTCTTTATACATGTGTACCCTCGTGTCAGGGACAGGGGGTTCCTCAGTAATATGCAAAACCTCTTTAATGGCAATAATCATGTACCGAATACCCTTCGCCACCTTCGGCTGTAATTTTGCATCTTCATAGTCGACACTAGAGTCAAAATCTGTGTGGGTAACTGTTTCATCGATCTGGGATATGGTGCGCTTCTGAGACCCCGACGGGCCTGGCGCCACAGGGACAGGCATGGACTGGCTACCTGACTGATCCCTAGCTTCTGCCTTGTCTAACCTTTTATGCAATAGATTGACATTTGCATTCAAGACATTCAGCATATCCACCCATTCCGGTGTCGGCGTTGCCGACGGCGACCTGACATTCAAGCACTCCCCCTCCACAGTAAGCGAGCTTTCCTCGTCAAACATGTCGACACACGCGTACCGACCCACTTCACACACACAGGGAACCCCTTTTCTGAAGACAGTATCCCTGTCAAGGCCCTTTGGAGAGACAGAGAGAGAGTATGCCAGCACACACCCCAGCGCAATAACCCTGGAGACCACACAAATAGTTTTTTCCCCAGCAGCGCTGTGTAATATGTAAACCGCCAAATATGTGCCCCCCCCCCTCTCTTTTAAGCACCCTTTCACCGTGTGTAATCAGGGGAGAGTCCGGGGAGCTTCCTCTCAGCAGTGCTGTGGAGAGAAAATGGCGCTGGTGAGTGCTGAGGGAGAAGCCCCGCCCCCTCGGCGGCGGGCTTCTGTCCCGCTCAAACATAGTAAAATATGGCGGGGGCTCTTTTATATACATGTACAGAGCCCACCTGTACATGTATATAGTCTTTTTGCCATGCAGAGGTTTATATTGCTGCCCAGGGCGCCCCCCCCTGCGCCCTGCACCCTTACAGTGACCGGAGTGTGTGAGGTGTATGGGAGCAATGACGCACAGCTGCAGTGCTGTGCGTTACCTCAGTGAAGCTGAAGGCTTCTGCCGCCTGACGACTTCTGTCTTCTGTACTTCTGGCTCTGTAAGGAGAACGGCGGCGCGGCTCCGGGGGTGGACGCCCAGTAAGAACCTGCGTTCACCCCCTCTGGAGCTAATGGTGTCCAGTAGCCGAGGAAGCAGAGCCTATCTTTGACAAGAAGGTCTGCTCCTCTCTCCTCAGTCCCTCGATGCAGGGAGCCTGTTGCCAGCAGTGCTTCCTGTGAAAAAGTAGTAAAAATCCAAACAAAAATGCTTCTAGGCAGAGAACTCTGGAGAGCTCTCTGCAGTGCACCCATCTTGCTCTGGGCACAGTGTAAAACTGAGGTCTGGAGGAGGGTCATAGAGGGAGGAGCCAGTGCACACCCAGAATCCAAAGCTTTCTTAAAGTGCCCTATCTCCTGCGGAGCCCGTCTATTCCCCATGGTCCTTACGGAGTCCCAGCAACCTCAAGGACGTTAGAGAAAATAAGATTTTAAACCTACCGGTAAATCTATTTCTCCTAGTCCGTAGAGGATGCTGGGGACTCCGTAAGGACCGTGGGGTATAGACGGGCTCCGCAGGAGACATGGGCACCTAAAATAACTTTTCCTATGGGTGTGCACTGGCTCCTCCCTCTATGCCCCTCCTCCAGATCTCAGTTAGAGAACTGTGCCCAGAGGAGATGGACAATACGAGGGCAGGATTTTATAAATCCAAGGGCAAGATTCCTACCAGCCCACACCAATCATACCATGTAACCTGGAACATACATAACCAGTTAACAGTATGAACAAACAACAGTAACGGTCCAAGACCGATTCCAACTGTAACATAACCCTTATGTAAGCAATAACTATATACAAGTCTTGCAGAGTTTCCGCACTGGGACGGGCGCCCAGCATCCTCTACGGACTAGGAGAAATAGATTTACCGGTAGGTTTAAAATCTTATTTTCTCTAACGTCCTAGAGGATGCTGGGGACTCCGTAAGGACCATGGGGTTTATACCAAAGCTCCCAATCGGGCGGGAGAGTGCGTATCACTCTGCAGCACCGACTGAGCAAATACTAGGTCCTCATCAGCCAGGGTATCAAACTTGTAGAATTTAGCAAAAGTGTTTGACCCCGACCAAGTTGCTGCTCGGCAAAGCTGTAATGCCGAGACGCCCCGGGCAGCCGCCCAAGAAGAGCCCACCTTCCTAGTGGAATGGGCCTTAACCGAATGCGGTAACGGCAATCCAGCCGTAGAATGAGCCTGCTGAATCGTGTTACAGATCCAGCAAGCAATAGTCTGCTTTGAAGCAGGCGCGCCAATCTTGTTGGCAGCATACAGGACAAACAGAGCCTCTGTTTTCCTAATTCTAGCCGTCCTGGCTACATAAATCCTCAAGGCCCTGACTACATCCAGGGACCTGGAATCCTCCAAGTCACTCGTAGCCACAGGCACCACAATGGGTTGGTTCAAATGGAATGAAGAAACCACCTTAGGCAAAAATTGAGGGCGTGTCCTCAATTCCGCTCTATCAACATGAAAAATCAAGTAGGGGCTCTTGTGAGACAAGGCTGCCAATTCTGACACTCGCCTTGCAGATGCTCAGGCCAGCAACATGACCACCTTCCAGGTAAGAAATTTCAACTCAACCTTGTTAAGTGGTTCAAACCAGTGTGATTTTAGGAACTGCAACACCACGTTCAGGTCCCATGGTGCCACTGGAGGCACAAAAGGAGGCTGGATGTGTAGCACTCCCTTTACAAAAGTCTGGACTTCTGGAAGAGAAGCCAATTCCTTCTGAAAGAATATCGAGAGGGCCGAAATCTGTACCTTAATAAAGCCTAATTTCAGGCCCATATCCACTCCTGTCTGTAGGAAGTGGAGTAAACGACCCAAATGAAAATCTTCCGTAGGGGCGTTCTTGGTTTCACACCAAGACACATATTTTCGCCAGATACGGTGATAATGTTTTACCGTCACCTCCTTTCTAGCCTTTATTAGAGTATGGATGACCTCCTCCGGAATCCCCTTCTCAGCTAGGATCCGGCGTTCAACCGCCATGCCGTCAAACGTAGCCGCGGTAAGTCTTGGAACACGCAGAGACCCTGCTGCAACAGGTCCTCCCTAAGAGGAAGAGGCCAGGGATCTCCTGTGAGCATCTCCTGAAGATCTGAGTACCAGGCCCTTCGAGGCCAGTCTGGAACAATGAGTATTGTCTGTACTCTTTTTCGCCTTATGATCCTCAACACCTTTGTGAGGAGAGGAAGAGGAGGAAACACGTAGACCGATTGGAACACCTATGGCGTTACCAGGGCGTCTACTGCTACTGCCTGAGGGTCCCGGGACCTGGCACAATACCTCAGAAGCTTCTTGTTGAGGCGTGACGCCATCATGTCTATTTGAGGAACTCCCCAAAGACCCATTATCACTGCAAAGACTTCTTGATGAAGTCCCCACTCTCCTGGATGGAGATCGTGTCTGCTGAGGAAGTCTGCTTCCCAGTTGTCCACTTCCGGAATGAAGACAGCTGACAGAGCGCTTACGTGATTTTCCGCCCAGCAAAGAATCCTGGTTGCTTCCGCCATCGCGGCTCTGCTTCTTGTCCCGCCTTGGCGGGTCACATGAGCCACTGCAGTGACATTGTCTGATTGAATCAGAACCGGTAGGCTGCGAAGAAGACTCTCCGCTTGTCGAAGGCCGTTGTATATGGCTCTTAGCTCCAACACGTTGATGTGTAGACAGGACTCCTGGTCTGACCACAGTCCCTGAAAATTTTTTCCTTGTGTGACTGCTCCCCATCCTCGGAGGCTCGCGTCCGTGGTTACCAGGATCCAGTCCTGAATTCCGAACCTGCGACCCTCCAAAAGGTGAGCACTTTGCAGCCACCATAGAATAGACACCCTGGCCCCGGGGGACAGTGTTATTGTCCGATGTAAATGTAGATGGGACCCGGACCATTTGTCCAGAAGGTCCCATTGAAACGTCCTTGCATGGAACCTGCCGAAGGGGATGGCCTCGTAGGCTGCCACCATTTTCCCCAGAACACGAGTGCATTTATGAACTGACACTCTTTTTGGCTTTAGCAGGTCTCTGACCATGTTCTGGATGTCCTGGGCTTTTTCCAACGGGAGAAAAACCTTCTTTTGTTCCGTATCCAGTATCATACCTAGGAACGTTAGTCGAGTTGTCGGAATCAACTGTGACTTCGGTAGATTTAGAATCCAACCGTGTTGCTGGATCCTTGAGGGCCGCTGTGTCTGGAGACGGTAGCGCCACTTTCTTTGACAAGCGCGTTAAAGCCTTGTCCACAGTGGGAGGGGATTCCCAACGTACCCTGTCCTGTGTAGGGAAGGGGTATGCCATATTAATTCTCTTTGGAATCTGCGGTCTCTTATCCGGAGTCTTTCAAAAAAACTCATTAAGTTCATGAGATGGGGGAAAGTTTATTATCTGTTTCTTTCCCTTAAACATGTGTACCCTCGTGTCAGGAACAGAGGGTTCATCAGCAATATGCAACACATCTCTTATTGCTATAATCATACACTGAATGCTCTTTGTCACCTTAGGGTGCAATTTAGCTTCATCATAGTAGACACTGGAATCAGAGTCCGTGTCAGTAGTTGTGTCCACAATTTTTGCCAAGGGACGCTTTTGAGACCCCGATGGGCCCTGTGAGTCGGTCCAATCCGAGGATTGACCCCCTGACGCCTCCCCGGATTCAGCCTTATCTAGCCTCTTATGTAAAGATGTCACACTTGCATTCAACATATGCCACATGTCCATCCATTCCTGAGTCGGCACAACCGTCGGGGACACACCACTCATCTGCTCTACCTCCTCCTTGGAGAAGCCTTCCGCTTCACACATGTCGACACGCACGTACCGACCCCCCACACACAGGGATATACCTATAAGGGGACAAAACCCCTACCAGGCCCTTAGGAGAGACCGAGAGAGAGTTGCCAGCACACACCCAGCGCCCAACTGACACTGGAAAAACCAGATAGCGCTTTTATATTATATATATATATATACAATTTCCCACTCACTGCGCGCCAATGTGCCCCCCCTTTCTTTTTTCCAACCTCTGAAGCGTTCAGCAGGGTAGAGTCCGGGGAGCCAGCGTTTCTCATGCAGCTCTGTGGAGAAAATGGCGCTGGTTAGTGCTGAGGGATCAAGCTCCGCCCCCCCCAGCGGCGGGCTTCGGTTCCTCTTCAATTTTCACAAAAATGGCGGGGGATCATCTAATAGCACCTTATTGCCCAAAAACGAGGTTTATTGCTGCCCAGGGCGCCCCCCCCCCCCCCGCGCCCATCAGTGCTGTCTGTGTGTTGTGTATGGGAGCAATGGCGCGCAGCGGTACCTCATGAAGATCTGAAGTCTTCTGCCGCCTGAGATGTCTTCTTGTTTCTCATACTCACCCGGCTTCTATCTTCCGGCATCTGTGAGGAGGACGGCGGCGCGGCTCCGGGACGAACCCCAGGGTGAGACCTGTGTTCCGACTCCCTCTGGAGCCAATGGTGTCCAGTAGCCTAAGAAACAGAGCCTATCAGTTAAGTAGGTCTGCTTCTCTCCCCTCAGTCCCACGATGCAGGGAGCCTGTTGCCAACAGGACTCCCTGAAAATAAAAAACCTAACAAAATTATTTTTCCACAGAAAACTCAGGAGAGCTCTCTGCAGTGCACCCTTCTCCTCTGGGCACAGAATCTAACTGAGGTCTGGAGGAGGGGCATAGAGGGAGGAGCCAGTGCACACCCATACTAAAAGTTCTTTATAGGTGCCCATGTCTCCTGCGGAGCCCGTCTATACCCCATGGTCCTTACGGAGTCCCCAGCATCCTCTAGGACGTAAGAGAAAAACTGCTAGCGAGCGATCAACTCGGAATGACCACCTAGGTTTTGCCCATTAGAGAAAGATTTTGCTTTTGCGACCAGGTCTGAATCAGGCCCTATATCCACCCAAGCTTTGGGCCTCCTAATTCCCAGGACAGTCATTCACCTGCTGGAAGGGGAACACTTTACAGTAAGTAAATAAAAGAACTCGCTGTTATGATTTGATATTCAAACTGTATTAATGCAAAAAAACGAGCAATAAAATGTATAAAACAGTTAATATTATTTAACATGTAACAATAAACATACAGTATAACATTCACATATTACTTAACAATATTAAAACTTTATAGATTATAACATGTCAACCAAGTTATCTAGATTTTCCAAACTGAATGAGTCGGGTTGCCCTCAGATGCCCTCTTAACTGGTGTTGGGCAGAGCGGGAATTGGCGGCACATTTCTATCGCCGCGTCCATAGGCGGGTGTGGATGTTCTGCGGAAAGTAGACGTGTTCAGAGATGGCCGGGCATACTTATCTTGCATTGGTGCTTGATAGGGCATCTGGGGTGGCAGATAATAGTAGCTCTGCGACCTATGGAAGCTCTCGGACTGCGGCCTATAGAAGCTCTCGGACTGCGGCCTATGGAAGCTCTCGGACTGCGGCCTATGGAAGCTCTCAGACTGCGGCCTATGGAAGCTCTCGGACTGCGGCCTATGACAAACCCCGGAGAAGAAAAAGGCCAGGTCATCGACTTCTCCTGACCTGGCCCTATGCAACACCTCGTTTATAAGCTTCTCTGCCTTGTAGCGATGTTTCTCATCCACGCATCTCAGTTTTGCCGCCCAGCTCAGACCTATGGCATCGCATTCATCCACCGGAGTATTTAACATTCTGCCGGCTGGACCCAGTAGTGCTTGTGTGTTTGGATCATCGTTGCTTCCTCCTCCTCCCTGGCCTGGCCTTTCCTTGGACCTCTTATGTGCGGTTTGGGGAAGCACCTTCTGATGTAGTTGGGTCACGGTAGGGATAACCGCTCCGTATGATGACGGTGATGTAGTCTCAACATATGATAGCTAGAAGTACAACGTAAAAATTTTATGGAAGTTGTGAAAATTCATGTTAAATTCCTTTTAATTTATTCTACGCAATACCCTTCAACACACACAAGGGATGGCAAGCTACAGATGTGTCCTCATTCTCCTCTTATTTTTGCAGCAAATGGCGCAAGACGCTCGGGGCAACTTAAAACGCTCCACCACGGGTAGCGATACCTACTTTTTACTGAATTTTCAGCCTATTCGCACAAAGCCGCTGCCAGCGTACCAGATGCACCAGGTTACATCTTTCGTTGCAAAGGGATTGGTATAACGTCGCAGTTTAAGCATAACAATAGGTGGCGCGAGGTGTAGCGCGAGGAGTGGAGCGAGGCATAGCGCGAGTCAGAAGTATCAGAACTCTATCTTTTCCCTTTTAAACCAGATTAGAAAAATGAGTCGCACAGTAAATCACATGACAGCGCCATTAGTTGGCTTATCCTTCCATTGTACATTTGTGCCACTGGCGCATATTCTGAGAAAAAAAAGTCTCAGATGGGACGCTTGGCGTAAAGGGGAAGTGGCATGTCAATTAGGTTATTTGGCGTAATTTGAGTATAGACGTACAGATGTGTCCTCATGTATCTTTACCAGCAGCGTGGAAAACATGCGCACGCATCTTGGCATGCGAATAGCCGCACATGCCCACGACACAGTACGCCACGCTGTGGCACCGTTCGCACCATGCAATCCTATGGGATCACGGACCAGCGAGCATGCACTTACTCATGGCATGCATGCCATGCCGCAGCAGAAGCGAATATAGAAGAGGACACAACTGCATGTGGACACATCTGTATTGCACGTTGTTTCGAGGAAAAGTAGAATTTATCGTGGTAGAAACCAAGCTTTTGGGGGGAATGTAATAGGGTGTGAGAGTCCTGTTTTTTTTAAAAGTGGCAATCATTTACATGGCAAACTCAACCTGGTTTTGCCACGTAAGTGATTGCCACTTTAAAAAAAAAAGGAGAACTCTCACAAAATATATGTAACTGAGATCTCTGCATTTCTATTACTATGTAGCATGAAAATGTTCCTTTACAGTGTGCTGAGGGAATGTTATGTTTTTGCTTTTTCTTGCCTCGATTAAACCCTCCCTTACAAACACCTGTGATGGACCAATAAATGGATTATGAGCAAATACCATTCTGTGCATCTAATTTGGTTACAGGTAAGTTTTTAGTGTACTGGGGGGATACCAGGGGGAGGGGGAAGCACCCCTCCCCCCTCTCTGTCTGCTGTGTGTCTGTGACTCCTCCTCCTTTCCAGCACCTGATATAATTATCTCCAGGAATGATTGAGCAACTGCCACTGTTTGTCTGCATGTGTGAGAAAGGTATTGAATGGGAGCAGTATTTGGAAGGCATGCTGTTCCTTGTAGTGCTAATGGGAGATCCTGGGGTGGCTCCCGGGTAAGTTAGCTCTCTGTCTGGATGTGTTTTAGTAATAGCCTTTATCATGAGGCCTACTGTGACAAATCACATGGCCCTATGTGGGCACTGCCATTATGTAGTGTTAGGACTGCTGATATTGAAGAGGCCTTGGTGCGGCTCAGCAGATAAACATGTCTTTGCAAACGCATGCACCCAATTTCTCTGAAATTCTATTAACAGATAGGTTCAGATAAGGTTACAGGTACTCTTTTAGTGTGCTGGTGGGATACCAGGGGAGGAAAAAGCACCCACCCTCTCTGTCTGCTGTTTGTCTGTGACCCCTTCCCTTTCTAACACCTGATATATAATTATCTCCAGGAATGATAGAGCAACTGCCACTGTTTGTCTTCATCTAAGTTGTTTACAAGTTATATGTCATTAATAAAACGTGGGGCTTGTATTTCCCCACGTCTTGAATTACACTCTGTACTACATATGACTCATGCCTGTGCCAATGCAAAATAAAGAATTATTTTTTACGTACAATTGCGTACTGTTGGGGGTTGGTATATGTTGAATTTCATTATTGTGCCCCAGTGAGTTTTCTACACAATGATTCTGGGGGTCATCAAGGTGCATGTTCAATAGACAAGGGGTCACTGATGTTTTGTTACAGGGGAATAAAATAGGATTTTAATTACCTGCCGGTAGATCCCTTTCTCGTAGTCCGTAGGGGATACTGGGAATCCATTTAGTTTCATGGGGTATAGACGGGTCCACTAGGAGCCATGGGCACTATAGAAGTTTGAATGTGTGTGCTGGCTCCTCCCTCTATGCCCCTCCTACCAGACTCAGTCTAGGAAACTGTGCCCGAGGAGACGGACATACTTTGCGAGAAGAATAGATAAGCAAAGTGGTGAGATTCCGAACCAGCACACACAAAACAAGAGGAAAGCTATGCTAACCAAACTTGCAAACAGGGACAGGCAACAGCTGAACCAAACAACAATACTTAACCAAGTAACAGTGCAGGAAGACGAAGCACCGGCCGGGCGCCCAGCATCCTCTATGGACTACGAGAAAAGGATTTACCGGTAAGTAATTAAAATCCTATTTTCTCTTACGTCCTAGGGGATACTGGGAATCCACTTAGTACCATGAGGAAGTACCAAAGCTCCCAAACAGGGTGGGAGAGTGCTGAGGTTCCTGCAGAACTGATTGATCAAACTGAAGATCCTCAGAGGCCAAAGTATCAAACTTGTAGAACATAGCAAACGTGTTTGAACCGACCAAGTAGCTGCTCGGAAGAGCAGTAAAACCGAGACACCCCTGGCAGCCACCCAAAGAGGAACCCACCGACCTAGTAGAGTTGGCTTGAACAGATTTCGGAATCGGCAAACCTGCCGAGGAATAAGCATGCTGGATAGTGAGCCTGATTCAGCGTGCAATGGACTGCTTCAAAGCAGGACACCCAATTTTATTGGGATCATAAAGAACGAACAGCGAGTCCGATTTCCTGTGGCGAGCAGTTCTCTTCAAAGCCCTTACGACATCCAAAGACTTTGAAGTAGCAGAGGCGTCCGTAACAGCCGGACCCACAATAGGTTGGTTGATGTGAAACGTGGACACCACCTTAGGAAGAAATTGCCGACGAGTCCTGAGTTTAGCTCTGTCCTCATGAAAAATGAAGTAGGGCTCTTATGAGACAACGCCCCCAGCTCCGACAGATGTCTTGCTGAAGCCAAGGCCAACGGTGTGACGGTCTTCCGCGTAAGGTACTTTACGTCTACCTTCTGCAACGGTTCAAACCAGTCCGATTGAAGGAACTGCAGTACCAAATTGAGATCCGAAGGTGCCGTGGGAGGCACAAAGGGAGTTTGTAAGTGCAGAACACCTTTCAAGAACGTCTGGACCTCAGTGAGAGAAGCCAATTGTTTCTGAAAGAAAATAGACAAGGCCGAAATCGGAACTTTAATGGAGCCTAGGTGTAGGCCCACATCCACTCACGACTGCAGAAAAAGCAGGAAACATCCCAGATTAAATTCCACCGCAGAATATTGTCTGCTCACACACCAAGAGACATATTTCTTCCAGATACAATGGTAATGTTTAGACGTTACCCCCTTTCTGGCTTGGATCATAGTCGGGGTGACCTTGTCAGGAATCCCTCTCCTGGCTAGAATCAACCGTTCAACTTCCATGCCGTTAAACGTAGCCGTGGTAAGTCTTGATAGACGAACGGACCCTGCTGCAGAAGGTCCCCTCGAAGAGGCAGAGGTCACGGATCTGCGATCGGCATCTTGAGAAGATCTGCATACCAGGCCCTTCGTGGCCAGTCCGGAGCAATGAGGATTGCTTGAACTTTTTCCCTTTTTATTCTTATTAGAATTCTTGGGATCATAGGAATGGGAGGAAACAAGTACACCAGCTGGTAAACCCACGGAGTTGTCACGGCGTCTACCGATACAGCCTATGGGTCCCTCGACCTGGAACAGTACTGCTTGAGCTTCTTGTTGAGTCGACAGGCCATCATGTTGATTTGTGGATACTTCCACCGACGTGTTAACCACCGGAACACCTCCAGGTGGAGGCCCCATTCTCCCGGGAGCAGAGGAGATCGCTGGGCGGGAGGGGGCTGGCCGGCAGCGTTTAGCCTCCATTTAGTGGGCGCGGTCCGGGCAACGCAGGCGTGCCCGGACCATTGGGGAGGCGGGCCACGGCGGCTGCGTGACGTCACACACAGCCGCTGCGACCCATGCTGCGACGTTTAGCTCCCTACCAGCGTGCAGGAGCTGCGCTGGCTGGGAGCTACTCCTAAAGTACAAAAGCATCGCCGCTGTGCAATGCTTTTGTACTTCTGCGTCGGGGTAGGGCCTGACATGCGGGGCGGGATAGCCCTGTGCTGGGTGTCCCCCCGCATGTCAGCGTGCCTAATTGTAGCTGTGCTAAATTGTGCGTCTGTGTTTAGCAGAATCCAAGTCTGAATCCCGAATCTCCGATCCTCGACTAGGTGAGAAGTCTGTAGCCACCACAGGAGGGAGATCCTGACTTTTGGTGACAGACGAATCCTCTGGTGCATGTGAAGATCCAAACCACTTGTCCAACAGATCCAGCTGGAAGGGTCTCACATGAGACCTTCCGTAGTGAATTGCTTCGTAAAAAGCCACAATTTTCCCCAGAAGGCGTATGCAGAGATGCACAGAGATTCGGATCGGCTTCAAGACGGCCCAAACTATCCACTGGATTACCACTGCCTTTTCCAAGGGAAGGAATACTTTCTGAGACTCTGTGTCCAGTATCATCCCCAGGAACTGAAGCCTCTGCATTGGTTCTAGGTGAGATTTTGGTAGGTTCAGAATCCACCCGTGATCCAGGAGTAGTCTGGTTGAGAGGGCAATGTTCTCTAACAGCTTTTCCCTGGATGGTGCCTTTATCAGAAAATCGTCCAGGTACGGAACTATGTTCACTCCCTGTTTGCGGAACAACATTATCATCTCTGCCATCACTTTGGTGAACACCCTTGGTGCCGTGGAGAGACCAAATGGCAGGGCCTGAAACCGGTAGTGACAGTCCTGCAGCACAAACCGTAGATAAGCCTGATGAGGAGGCCAGATCGGAATATGAAGGTACGCATCCTTGACATCCAGAGACGCTAGGAATTCCCCCTCCTCCTGATATTACCGCTGTCAACAACTCCATCTTGAATTTGAACACTCGTAAGTATGAATTCAATGACTTGAGGTTCAAAATTGGTCTTACTGAACCATCCGGTTTCTGTACTACAAACAAGCTGGAATAGTATCCCTTATTTTGTAGATGAGGTGGAACTGGAACAATTACCTGGGTCTGTAACAGTTTTTGAATTACTCTCGCTTCTTGTGAAACTTGTAAGCCTGATTTGAAGAATCTGTGAGGTGAGAGATCCTGGAACTCCAGCCTGTAGCCCTGGGATATAAGGTCTATGACCCAGGGATCCTGGCAAGATCGTGTCCAGATGTGACTAAAGAATTGTACCTGGGCTCCCACCTGCCTGTCTCCCAGGCATCGCGGCACACCGTCATGCGTAAGGCTTTGAAAAGACAGAGCCGGAGTTCTGTTCCTGAGAACCAGCAGGTGCTGGTTTGTGTGGTTTACCTCTAGCACCTCTGGCAGCGGTAGAAGAACCTCTGGCCTTGCCCCTATACTTGGTGGTCCGAAAGGACTGTAGATTAGTTCCTGAGTAGACCTTCCTAGCTGGTGGAGCTGCAGAAAGAAGGTATGTGGACTTACACGCGGTAGCTCGGGGAGATCCATTTGTCGTGTTCATCTCCAAATAAGGCCTCTCCTGTGAAAGGTAGGCCTTCCACTCCTTTCCTGGAGTCCGCGTCAGCAGTCCACTGACATAACCATAATGCTCTGCGTGCCGACACTGCCATAGCTGTAGTGCGTGCATTAAGCAAATCTATTTCTTTTATGGCTTCCACCATAAAGTTTGCAGAGTCTTGTATATGTTGCAGGAGCAATTTCCTCTTGAAGTAAGGTGTCTAACCCCTCCATTAAATTACCTGACCATATAGCAATGGCTCTTGTAATCCACCCACATGCTATAGTGGGTCTCTGGGCCACCCCGGCAGCAGTATACAAAGATTTGAGTGTAATCTCAATCTTGCGATCAGCCGCATCTTTTAGAGAGGCTGCACCAGGGACAGGCAATACAATTTTATGTGAGAGCCTGGAAACTGACTCATCCACTATCGGTGGATTTTCCCATTTTTTCCTATCCTCGGGAGGAAAAGGAAAAGATGATAACAACCGCCTAGGAATTTGAAATTTTTTATCTGGATTAACCCACGGTTCTTCAAACAGGGTATTTAGTTCATTTGACACAGGAAAAGTGGCTAAGGATTTTTTCTTAATAGTAAAGTGAGATTCTTCACTCTCCTCCAACACCTTAATAGAGATATTTAGAATCTCTCTCTAATAGCCTCTATGAGAGCCTCTACTCCTTGTGACCGAGTACCCTCCCCTACCTCTGTGTCCACCTCACCTTCCTCCATTTCTGACCATTCATTATCAGTCAGAATGCAGGATATGGGCCAAAGTACCTTTTTGTGGACAAATGGTAGAGGACTGAGACACTGGTATGGGTACTGAGTCCTTTTTCAGAAACTTAAGTATTGCGTCTCTTTCTCATTACGAGATAATTTTTGTAGAAATGTTGGAAATCATTCCCCTAATGAAGTCCAGCCATGCTGGTTCTGCCCCACTAGCCTGGGAAGGGATACTACACTGAGTACACACTAGTGAACACCCTGGAGAAGAGGAACACTGTGCCTTACATGAAACACACTCTTTGCCTGACATACTGTAGTAGTGACAGCACACACACAGGAAAAGGTTAAAAATAAGAATTTACTTACCGATAATTCTATTTCTCATAGTCCGTAGTGGATGCTGGGGACTCCGTAAGGACCATGGGGAATAGCGGCTCCGCAGGAGACTGGGCACATCTAAAGAAAGCTTTAGGACTAACTGGTGTGCACTGGCTCCTCCCCCTATGACCCTCCTCCAAACCTCAGTTAGGATACTGTGCCCGGACGAGCGTACACAATAAGGAAGGATTTTGAATCCCGGGTAAGACTCATACCAGCCACACCAATCACACCGTATAACCTGTGATCTGAACCCAGTTAACAGTGTGATAACAGAGGAGCCTCTGAAAGATGGCTCACAACAATAATAACCCGATTTTTGTAACAATAACTATGTACAAGTATTGCAGACAATCCGCACCTGGGATGGGCGCCCAGCATCCACTACGGACTATGAGAAATAGAATTATCGGTAAGTAAATTCTTATTTTCTCTAACGTCCTAAGTGTATGCTGGGGACTCCGTAAGGACCATGGGGATTATACCAAAGCTCCCAAACGGGCGGGAGAGTGCGGATGACTCTGCAGCACCAAATGAGAGAACTCCAGGTCCTCCTCAGCCAGGATATTAAATTTTGTAGAATTTTACAAACGTATTCGCTCCTGACCAAGTAGCTGCTCGGCAAAGTTGTAAAGCCGAGACCCCTCGGGCAGCCGCCCAAGATGAGCCCACCTACCTTGTGGAGTGGGCATTTACAGATTTTTGGTTGTGGCAGGCCTGCCACAGAATGTGCAAGCTGAATTGTACTACAAATCCAACGAGCAATAGTCTGCTTAGAAGCAGGAGCACCCAGCTTGTTGGGTGCATACAGGATAAACAGCGAGTCAGATTTTCTGACTCCAGCCGTCCTGGAAACATATATTTTCAGGGCACTGACAACGTCTAGCAACTTGGAGGCCTCCAAGTCCCTAGTAGCCGCAGGCACCACCAATAGGTTGGTTCAGGTGAGACGCTGAAACCACCTTGGGGAGAAACTGAGGACGAGTCCTCAATTCCGCCCTGTCCGAATGGAAAATCAGATAAGGGCTTTTTCAGGATAAAGCCGCCAATTCTGACACGCGCCTGGCCCAGGCCAGGGCCAACAGCATGACCACTTTCCATGTGAGATATTTTAACTCCACAGATTTAAGTGGTTCAAACCAATGTGACTTTTGGAACCCAAAACTACATTGAGATCCCAAAGTGCCAATGGAGGCACAAAAGGAGGCTGTATATGCAGTACCCCTTTTACAAACGTCTGAACTTCAGGGACTGAAGCTAGTTCTTTTTGGAAGAAAATTGACAGGGCCGCAAATTTGAACCTTAATGGACCCCAATTTTAGGCCCATAGACACTCCTGTTTGCAGGAAATGTAGGAATCGACCCAGCTGAATTTCCTCCGTCGGGCCTTACTGGCCTCGCACCACGCAACATATTTTCGCCAATTGCGGTGATAATGTTTTTGCGGTTACATCCTTCCTGGCTTTGATCAGGATAGGGATGACTTCATCCGGAAAGCCTTTTTTCCTTCAGGATCCGGCGTTCAACCGCCATGCCGTCAAACGCAGCCGCGGTAAGTCTTGGAACAGACAGGGTCCTTGCTGGAGCAGGTCCCTTCTTAGAGGTAGAGGCCACAGATCCTCCGTGAGCATCTCTTGAAGTTCCGGTTACCAAGTCCTTCTTGGCCAATCCGGAGCCACGAATATAGTGCTTTCTCCTCTCCATCTTATCAATCTCAGTACCTTGGGTATGAGAAGCAGAGGAGGGAACACATACACTGACTGGTACACCCACGGTGTTACCAGAGCGTCTACAACTATTGCCTGAGGGTCTCTTGACCTGGTGCAATACCTGTCGAGTTTTTTAATCATGTGGACGACTTCTGGGTGAAGTCCCCACTCTCCCGGGTGGAGGTCGTGCTGAGGAAGTCTGCTTCCCAGTTGTCCACTCCCGGAATGAATACTGTTGACAGTGCTATCACATGATTTTCCGCCCAGCGAAGAATCCCTGCAGCTTCTGCCATTGCCCTCCTGCTTCTTGTGCCACCCTGTCTGTTTACGTGGGTGACTGCCATGATGTTGTCCGACTGGATCAACACCGGCTGACCTTGAAGCAGAGGTCTTGCTAAGCTTAGAGCATTGTAATTGGCCCTTAGCTTCAGGATATTTATGTGAAGTGATGTATCCAGGCTTGACCCTAAGCCCTGGATATTCCTTCCCTGTGTGACTGCTCCCCAGCCTCGCAGGCTGGCATCCGTGGTCACCAGGACCCATTCCTGAATGCCGAATCTGCGGCCCTCTAGAAGATGAGCACTCTGCAACCACCACATGATGGATACCCTTGTCCTTGGTGACAGGGTTATCCGCTGATGCATCTGAAAATGTGACCCGGACCATTTGTCCAGTAGGTTCCACTGGAAAGTTCTTGCGTGGAATCTAACGAATGGGATTGCTTCGTAGGAAGCCACCATTTTTACCCAGAACCCTTGTGCATTGATGCACTGAGACTTGGTTCGGTTTTAGGAGGTTCCTGACTAGCTCGGATAACTCCCTGGTTTTCTCTTCCGGGAGAAACACCTTTTTTCTGGACTGTGTCCAGGAACATTCCTAGGAAACAGAAGACAAGTCGTCGGAACCAGCTGCGATTTTGGAATATTGAGAATCCAATCGTGCTGCCGCAACACTACCTGAGATAGTGCTACACCGACTTCCAACTGTTCCCTGGATCTTACCCTTATCAGGGAATCGTCCAAGTAAGGGATAACTAAAATTCCCTTCCTTCGAAGGGATATCATTTCGGCCATTACCTTGGTAAAGACCCGGGGTGCCGTGGACCATCCCTACGGCAGCGTCTGAACTGATAGTGACAGTTCTGTACCATAACCTGAGGTACCCTTGGTGAGAAGGGTAAACTTTGACATGAAGGTAAGCATCCTTGATGTCCCAAGACATCATGTAGTCCCCTTCTTCCAGGTTCGCAATCACTGCTCTGAGTGACTCAATCTTGAATTTGAACCTCTGTATGTAAGTGTTCAAAGATTTTAGATTTTAGATTTAGAATCGGTTTCACCGGGCCGTCTGGCTTCGGTACCACAATAGTGTGGAATAATACCCCGTTCCCTGTTGCAGGAGGGGTACCTTGATTATCACCTGCTGGGTGAATGGCTTCCAAAATTGCCTCCCTGTCAGAGGGAGACGTCGGTAAAGCCGACTTTTGGAAACGGCGAGGGGGAGACGTCTCGAATTTCAATATGTACCCTTGAGATATTACCTGAAGGATCCAGGGGTCTACTTGCGAGTGAGCCCACTGCGCACTGAAATTCATTGAGAACGGGCCCCCACCGTGCCTGAGTTTGTAAGGCCCTAGCGTCATACTCAGGGCTTTTGCAGAGGCGGGAAGGGATTTCTGTTCCTGGGAACTGGGTAATCTCTTCAGCCTTTTTCCTCTCCCTCTGTCACGAGCAGAAAAGAGGAACCTTTTGTCCGCTTGCCAACAAAGGACTGCGCCTGATAATACGGCGTCTTATTTTGAGAGGCGACCTGGGGTACAAACGTGGATTTTCCAGTTGTTGCCGTGGCCACCAGGTCTAAAAGACCGACCCCAAATGTCCCCTTTTAAAGGCAATACTTCCAAATGCCGTTTGGAATCCGCATCACCTGACCATTTTACTGGTAGAATTGGACAACGCACTTATACTTGATGCCAGTCGTCAAATATTCCGCTGTGCATCATGCATATATAGAAATGCATCTTTTAAATGCTCTATAGGCAATAATATACTATCCTTATCTAGGATATCAATATTTCCAGTCAGGGAATCCGACCATGTCAACCCAGCACTGCACCTCCAGGCTGAGGCGATTGCTGGTCGCAGTATAACACCAGTATGTGTGTGAATACATTTTTGGATACCCTCCTGCTTTTTATCAGCAGGATCCTTAAGGGCGGCCATCTCATGAGAAGGTAGAGCCCTTGTTTTTACAAGCGTGTGAGCGCCTTATCCCCCCTAGGGGGTGTTTCCCAACGCACCCTAACCTCTGGCGGGAAAGGGTATACAGCCAATACTTTTTAAGAAATTATCAATTGTTATCGGGGGGAAACCCACTGACAATACTAAATACTTTGTCGTATAAACAACCCTTTATGAAGTCTAAGAACACTGTACGCTGTTTACTTAAGAAGTACCGTACGGGTACGCTGGTTGCGTAACGATCGCTCAGCCGTAGGCGAGACGCTCAAGCGTCACGTTCGCTCACGGCCCAGCGATCACAGGACAGCACGTTAAATGGCTTTTGACTAACGTAATGATTCGCTATGGCGTAGCAGACGCTCGAGACCACGAGGAGATCACCAGCGGCGCAGACGCTCACAACGCTATACCTTTATGTCTAAACCTTTTAACAATGAAATACACAGAATACCTTAATGTGAATACAGGGTGTAAGTGCAACCTTGTGTAACCTGACTAACTACAAAGCTGCTTGTGCGTCACCGACGCTCAAGTGAACACTTAACACTATAGGAAATACACAGATACTGGTTTAGGGTCCAAAGCCTATTAACTGTATTATATCTAATATACTTGTAAAAGAGAATCACCGTACAAATGATACACTACAATATAACAGAGACTACCTAACCAGATAACTACACAAGAAATACAATACAATACAATTACTATTTATGGGAAAATGGAAGGGGAAGAGAAGAAGAGAGAGATAGAGAGAAATGGCTCATGATAACATTAAATAAGAGACAACATGGTTGCAGATAAAACTACACATGTGAGAGACAATCGCTGCGCAGTTAGTCAATGCTGAATACAGCATGGGATGGAAGCTAGACTCCATTTTGAGAAACCTCCACTTGATTCCAAAGACCACACCACATGGCTGAAAGGGGGAGGGGAAGACATCCAGCAGCAGCCATTTTAGATTTGCAGGTCCAAACACATGGCACTTTATTCCAAAATGTCCAAGCCTCAAAACAATGCATATGTTCTGATTTTACAATTCCAAACCATCTAAATCACCTTTCACAATGTAATCCAACTTCCTAGAACCATCTCATAATTTCACATCCCAAACAACTTCAGTATCTCAATAACCAGAGCATATTCATCACAAGACCAGATCACAATGTAATTAACACAAACGTAACTGCATGGTGGTATTTATGATTAACAGGATATATATTATAACTAACCAGCACAATCTATTTTAAATCTCCATAGGCAAACAAATACCACAAATACTATGCTACAGATTGTATACTGTTCCAATTCATCACGGACTTCACAGAGTATCCACAAACACCCAACAATCACACAACCAAGTTACAATATCCTATTTAAACCAGAAAGCAATCTGTCTGTTTCCTTATCTAGCCATGTGAGGTTCAATACTTAGCCTTTAGTTTGGAGGATGTCCTGGGGATTCAGCCGCCATGCTGCTTGGTGCCAGGTAGCTGTGTGTGTGTCTGTGAGTGTAGCTACATTACATCTGTTCTCTGAGGCCACACCTGACCACTACCTTCCTGTTTGACCAGTACCTGGGGGAGGGGTCTTTCTTTCTCCTTTGTACTGAGTCACCATTCTCTTTGTATATGCTAATCAGGTTCAGCCCTGAAAACTTAGTAAAAGGTTGTCTTGAGCATCCATTGTTCTAACAATATGATCTTAGCTTTTATACATATAATCATATCTATCCGCTGCAATGTCCCACAACTTCACAACAGACCTCAAACTAACCCACACCTCATTCTGCTTGCTTCAATACCAAACATGATGTGTTTATCTGGTTCGGTTCGAATGATACACATCCATGACATTAATTCATTAGCCAATTCTAAATCTCCATGATGTCTGGTGCTGTTCATTATTATAACCATGTACTGTATGAAACAAGTGCCGAATCCATCTCAGTGCCATGTCCGAGCAAATGCGTGTGTTTCCATATATTGCTGTGCTCGCTGCGCATATTTGCAAGTATAGCGACTTATATGTGTGCAGTTTATATGGTCTCTCTATGTAATATTTTTGACTTTGACAGTCCACCCTTTGGCAGTCACCAATAACTGCCACTTCCTAAAACATTTCAAAAAGAGAAAAATATATGTCAGGGGTTAATACATTTCCATGGTTGGGTAAGGGAGGAGAGAGGAGAAGGTGTGAAGAGGGTATGACCTAGTGAGATAGCAGAAGCATGTGTGTATGAATCCATGTTTGGGGGGGTCATGTATCATCGTGCCGTACGTGTTGTACATCAAGCTTCGAGGTATTGCGAAGTATACATTTGAATTCCTTCTTATCCCGTACTAAGGGTCTGTGGATGGGCTGTCAAACTTTACCGAGCTCATTTCGGCTGTGGTTGTAACAAAATGGGGGAGCACATTTTAGTTGATGATACATGAATGGGGGAGGTATGTGGTTGCTGATATCTGTGCCTGTATTCCCTATCGACTATGTGTGTCATTACCTGAGGGTTGTAGAGATGAAGATAAAGAACACTTATGGAAAATGCAATGATATTCTATGTCAGGGAAATGTACATCTGTTGTTGAAGTTTTGTTCGGTATCTGTTGAGAGTCGTCTTCTTTGCGCTGTATTGCTCTTTGGGCATGAGCAAATAGCTTTGTCAGTGCCATCAGATTTACAAAAAATGTTGGGCTAGCGTGAGTTTAAAATACTAGGGAAACTGGGGATCCATGGCAAAGTTCATCAAGTGTCCATATCATAGGTCGTCAAAACTTCATCTTTGGTTCTTGTCTGTTGTCTGTATAGCGTCTCATCAACTTCCTCGTCCAAGGGGGTCTTTGTATCTTGGAGAAAAACAGAAAAACAGGTGAAAGAAACGGACCGTATAATCGCATTTTCATCACATCATGGTTTCTATCATTGAGTCATATACCAAATCCAGGTTAATTACAGTTTCCTCACTCCTTAGACTCATTACCTCAGGTAGTACTTTTCCAATACAACACAATCCTTCAGAGTTTGGGGCAAGCCGCTCATACGCCTTTCTCCCGCATATGAAATATGCATCATCGGGGAGAACATATGGGACGGAATATGTCATTACCATGTTACACATTTTCCGTGTGAACTCTCCTAACCCTAATTCTCCCATCTGTTTAGTACACGTATCAGTTTGTACGATATGTGCACAGTATCCTGGTGATACTTCTCCAACTCTCGTAATCCTATTTCCTAAGGTATACCTATACCGGAAAGATTTTCCTCTACTGGCTATGTGGCGTACAAGCTCTGTATCTGTAGGCATTCTATCTGCTCTATGCGAAAAGGTCATGGTTTGGTTGCTCCATGACACTTCCCAATTTCCCGGCTTTCGGGGATTGGAGATGTTAAAACATAATAGGGACCTATCCACATGGTATTGGTGGAGCTTCAAACTAGGAGGGCTGGAGATATTAAACCTCCTGTCCACCGGTCTCCCACCCTTTAGCTCAAGTACCTCCCCTACCGTTAAAGGAAATGGTACTAGCCCTGATTTACTATGACCCTGAGGTACTTGAGAGCATACCCAACAATCTGTTTTATTTAACACACTACCCACTAAGGAGTGATAGTCACTCAATGGATGCCGGTCCATATGGACATTAAAACTGGACTGGCATTTCTTTATGCATCCATCCTCCACCAGACCGTCACAGAGCCTACAGATACAATTTTCTTTTTGAACTAACAATCCTTCACAATTGTTTACAAATAACATGGTTGTTAGATCGTGCCCGGTACTCGCCTTTGCTTGGTGATTGGGTTGCTATTGGAAATTTACACCTCCGTCTCAGTCATCAGGACCTTTCTGGATCCTTTCTCGACCTCGCTGGTACTCTCACCGAAACAGACTGCTCTGGTCAACATCATGGTCAACAGGAAAATCCATATCACAGTCTCTTGGGGCAAGTCCATCTTACAGGAGGAGAAAAGAAGAAATTTGTAAAGGGGGTATAAGAAAACAGTTTGAGGGGGAGAGAACTTGTTACGATAATAAGTTCTCTCGTCTTGTTGTTCTTCTTGTTCTGCTGTCCTCTCAAAGGTGCTGTCTCTCAGTCTTCCAAACGAACATTCTGGTGATGCAATATTCCATCCTAACCGGCGATCTTTCTGTAAGGAGAAAAAAAATCTGGCATTACCATTGGTCCAACTGAGGGGTGACATACCATCTTTAAACCATGAAAACATGAGTGAGAAGAGAGAGAAAACACAAAAAAAAAAACAAAAGAGATAGAGAACAATTCATGTGCATATATACATTACATAACTCGACAATAACCATCAATAAGAGAAGAGAAACAAAGCATTTTTAAAACATTGTCAACATTAAGAAAACATTGTTAGCATTAGAAAAACATTGTCAGACTTATTAGGCTGTCATATCTATGTGTCTACTGGTCTCCTTGAGCAGTCCCTCCCCACCAGCACCTGCATTACTCCACTGTCTGTATCTGGCCAGAAATACATTGTGGCGGAGGTCATGCTGGGGTTTGGTAGACTTCTGCAAGGACCAAGTGGATATGCAATGTGTGAATTCTTACCGCTACTAGTCAGAGATGGGGATAGAGAGAGAGAGAAAAAAAAACATTTTTCACAAATACATTCACAACTTTTCACCTGGTCATTCCTGTGTCTTTCAGTGAATGACCTCCCAATTTATTAACCGTTACCTCAGGCTTACCATCAGTCCTAAGGATCACCTTTCCTGACTATATATTATGGGTGTGGCCCAAAATTCTTCCTATATGATCCCTGATTATAATTTGGTGTGTCATAACTTTTGCTCATTTTCATGTCTAGGGGGTCTGATTTTATGTGGGCTGTTGCAGTTACTGGCATAATGCCCTTCTCTTTTGCACAGATCACAAATCCTTAAGTTCCTCCATGTGCCAATGGCCTGGGGTTTTGGTTGATTTGATGCCTCCTCAAACGCTTGGATGCTCATCACCATCAACCGCTTTCCCTGTACCTACCTGATTCCTTGGATACCATGATTATGTCGTTGTCTAGGGGGTTGGTATGCCTTCTGTGAATCTTTGATCATACAGTTAGATCTTTCCTAGGATCTGGGTAATCAGACATGATTGATCTCAATTCTGTCCGGGACCAGGGATGGCGCATTGCACTGTCCTTGACGGGAATGGTTCCCTGATCGTCAGTCTTCCCATTGGGGACTGTGATCACCCTGACAGGACTAAACTCAATCACATCACCTTGTTTTGGTCTTATAATATGGGGTACATTTGTTTGTGCGTGATATAAAACATTGTACGTACCTGTGGACACGACCTCACCTGACCCTCCGTTAGGGGGTTTGATTATTGCCTTTACCAATTTGGTCGCGTCCACCTGGATGTCTTGTAGGATGGCTTCTGGAAGAGGTGCCGACATCGTTCTGGGCTCACTTTCTTGTTGGTAATCCTGAGGGAAGTTTAACATGGGGTGCGACTTGCACAGGTTAACGTTTGTAATTTTTACACTTTCATTTTCATAAACATTATTACATTTAACACTTTCATTCTTAATACAGTTACTAAGTGCATTTTTATCGTACAACATTGTGCCATTTCTCTGCAACCATAATCCTCTTCAATGCCATGTCTCTCCTCTCAAGATGAAAGTTAGATATGTAAGTTACATTTCTTTGCATTTCACTTTCCTGTTGCCATAACTGCAAACAATCATCATGTTTAACTCGTTGTTTCCAGGATTTTATGAGACTGATCCTTTGCCTTAAATTATGCAACACCTCTAAGTCAAAACTACCTATCCCGGGAAATGGTGCCTTATCCCCCGCAGTCATTCGTGTCCATTCATCACAAAAGGTCTCAGTGTGGGGACCATATTTCCCCCACATTACTAACCGAGCAGACCCTCCCGGGCGAGCCCCCAATTGACAATACTAAATACTTTGTCGTATAAACAACCCTTTATGAAGTCTAAGAACACTGTACGCTGTTTACTTAAGAAGTACCGTACGGGTACGCTGGTTGCGTAACGATCGCTCAGCCGTAGGCGAGACGCTCAAGCGTCACGTTCGCTCACGGCCCAGCGATCACAGGACAGCACGTTAAATGGCTTTTGACTAACGTAATGATTCGCTATGGCGTAGCAGACGCTCGAGACCACGAGGAGATCACCAGCGGCGCAGACGCTCACAACGCTATACCTTTATGTCTAAACCTTTTAACAATGAAATACACAGAATACCTTAATGTGAATACAGGGTGTAAGTGCAACCTTGTGTAACCTGACTAACTACAAAGCTGCTTGTGCGTCACCGACGCTCAAGTGAACACTTAACACTATAGGAAATACACAGATACTGGTTTAGGGTCCAAAGCCTATTAACTGTATTATATCTAATATACTTGTAAAAGAGAATCACCGTACAAATGATACACTACAATATAACAGAGACTACCTAACCAGATAACTACACAAGAAATACAATACAATACAATTACTATTTATGGGAAAATGGAAGGGGAAGAGAAGAAGAGAGAGATAGAGAGAAATGGCTCATGATAACATTAAATAAGAGACAACATGGTTGCAGATAAAACTACACATGTGAGAGACAATCGCTGCGCAGTTAGTCAATGCTGAATACAGCATGGGATGGAAGCTAGACTCCATTTTGAGAAACCTCCACTTGATTCCAAAGACCACACCACATGGCTGAAAGGGGGAGGGGAAGACATCCAGCAGCAGCCATTTTAGATTTGCAGGTCCAAACACATGGCACTTTATTCCAAAATGTCCAAGCCTCAAAACAATGCATATGTTCTGATTTTACAATTCCAAACCATCTAAATCACCTTTCACAATGTAATCCAACTTCCTAGAACCATCTCATAATTTCACATCCCAAACAACTTCAGTATCTCAATAACCAGAGCATATTCATCACAAGACCAGATCACAATGTAATTAACACAAACGTAACTGCATGGTGGTATTTATGATTAACAGGATATATATTATAACTAACCAGCACAATCTATTTTAAATCTCCATAGGCAAACAAATACCACAAATACTATGCTACAGATTGTATACTGTTCCAATTCATCACGGACTTCACAGAGTATCCACAAACACCCAACAATCACACAACCAAGTTACAATATCCTATTTAAACCAGAAAGCAATCTGTCTGTTTCCTTATCTAGCCATGTGAGGTTCAATACTTAGCCTTTAGTTTGGAGGATGTCCTGGGGATTCAGCCGCCATGCTGCTTGGTGCCAGGTAGCTGTGTGTGTGTCTGTGAGTGTAGCTACATTACATCTGTTCTCTGAGGCCACACCTGACCACTACCTTCCTGTTTGACCAGTACCTGGGGGAGGGGTCTTTCTTTCTCCTTTGTACTGAGTCACCATTCTCTTTGTATATGCTAATCAGGTTCAGCCCTGAAAACTTAGTAAAAGGTTGTCTTGAGCATCCATTGTTCTAACAATATGATCTTAGCTTTTATACATATAATCATATCTATCCGCTGCAATGTCCCACAACTTCACAACAGGCCTCAAACTAACCCACACCTCATTCTGCTTGCTTCAATACCAAACATGATGTGTTTATCTGGTTCGGTTCGAATGATACACATCCATGACATTAATTCATTAGCCAATTCTAAATCTCCATGATGTCTGGTGCTGTTCATTATTATAACCATGTACTGTATGAAACAAGTGCCGAATCCATCTCAGTGCCATGTCCGAGCAAATGCGTGTGTTTCCATATATTGCTGTGCTCGCTGCGCATATTTGCAAGTATAGCGACTTATATGTGTGCAGTTTATATGGTCTCTCTATGTAATATTTTTGACTTTGACACCACGTATCATCACACACCTCATTTTATTTTTCAGATTCAGGAAAACTACAGGTAGTTTTTCCCTCACCGAACATAATACCCCTTTTTGGTGGTACTCGTATTATCAGAAATGTATAAAACATTTTCCATTGTCTCAATCATGTAACGTGTGGCCCTACTGGAAATCACGGTTGTCTCTTCACCGTCGACACAGGAGTCAGTATCCGTGTCGGCGTCTGTATCTGCCATCTGAGGTAACGGGCGCTTTAGAGCCCCTGACGGCCTATGAGACGTCTGGACAGGCACAAGCTGAGTAGCCGGCTGTCTCATGTCAACCACTGTTTTTTTATACAGAGCTGACACTGTCACGTAATTTTCAACAGTACATCCACTCAGGTGTCGACCCCCTAGGTGGTGACATCACTGTTACAGACACTCTGCTCCGTCTCCACATCATTTTTCTCCTCATACATGTCGACACAAACGTACCGACACACAGCACACACACAGGGAATGCTCTGATAGAGGACAGGACCCCACTAGCCCTTTGGGGAGACAGAGGGAGAGTATGCCAGCACACACCAGAGCGCTATATATATATACAGGGATAACCTTATATAAGTGTTTTTCCCCTTATAGCTGCTGTATGTTTTAATACTGCGCCTAATTAGTGCCCCCCTCTCTTTTTTTAACCCTTTCTGTAGTGCAGGGAAGAGCCAGGGAGCTTCCCTCCAACTGAGCTGTGAGGGAAAATGGCGCCAGTGTGCTGAGGAGATAGGCTCCGCCCCCTTTTCGGCGGCCTTATCACCCGTTTTTCTGTATATTCTGGCAGGGGTTAAATGCATCCATATAGCCCAGGAGCTATATGTGATGCATTTTTTGCCATGTAAGGTATTTTTATCGTGTTTTATTGCGTCTCAGGGCGCCCCCCCCCAGCGCCGTGCACCCTCAGTGACCGGAGTATGAAGTGTGCTGAGAGCAATGGCGCACAGCTGCAGTGCTGTGCGCTACCTTATTGAAGACAGGAACGTCTTCTGCCGCCGATTTTTCCGGACCTCTTCGCTCTTCTGGCTCTGTAAGGGGGCCGGCGGCGCGGCTCCGGGACCCATCCAGGCTGAACCTGTGATCGTCCCTCTGGAGCTAATGTCCAGTAGCCAAGAAGCCCAATCCACTCTGCACGCAGGTGAGTTCGCTTCTTCTCCCCTTAGTCCCTCGATGCAGTGAGCCTGTTGCCAGCAGGTCTCACTGAAAATAACAAACCTAAACTAAAACTTTCACTAAGAAGCTCAGGAGAGCCCCTAGTGTGCACCCTTCTCGTCGGGCACAGAAATCTAACTGAGGCTTGGAGGAGGGTCATAGGGGGAGGAGCCAGTGCACACCAGGTAGTTATAAAGCTTTCTTTAGATGTGCCCAGTCTCCTGCGGAGCCGCTATTCCCCATGGTCCTTACGGAGTCCCCAGCATCCACTTAGGACGTTAGAGAAAGCACAATTAACCCACAAAGAGCCCTTCCAGAGAGACACAGATAGAGTATGAAACCAGCACACGGCGCCCTTATTGCTAATGCCAAGTTTAGCCAGGTTGCAGACTAACTACCCAGATTAGGGACTTAGGTGGTCATTCCGAGTTGATCGCAGCCAGCAACTTTTTGCTGCAGCTGCGATCAACTAGCACACGCCTATGGAGGAGTGTATTTTAGCTTAGCAGGGCTGCGATCGCTTGTGCAGCCCTGCTAAGCTAAAAAAATTTCAAGCAGAAGTAGACCAGCCCTGGACATACTTACCCTGTGCGACGATCTCAGCGATGCTGGAGCCATCTTTGACGTCAGACAATCCGCCCTCCGTTCTTCTGGACACGCCTGCGCTTTCTAATCCACTCCCCGAAAACGGCTGGAAACGCTGCGGTGACGCCCAGGTCCGCCTGCTTCCTGTCAATCTTCTTTGCGGTCGGCCCTGCGACCGATTCCTTCGGTAGACGCGACGTAACCCGGCGAGCAACGTTGCGCATGCGCACTGCGGCCGCCGCACATGCGCATTCCGGACCCGTTCGCACCGCAGCGATAAACCGCTGCGTGCGAACGTGTCGGAATGACCCCCTTAGTACACTAGTAAATCGCTCCCGTCTGCTATGACCCCCTGGCACCGCTGAGGTAAACTGGAGGAATTCCGGAGTAGCAGCGCGTCCCTGTCAGTCAGCATCTGTGTCAGCTGCAGCAGGGAAAATGGCGCCTGTGAGCTGCAGGATCTGCTCATAGTGAAGCCCCGCCCCTTTAATGACACGCGGTCTTCCCGCTCTTCTTTATACTGGCTATGTGTCTGTGTGCATAAAACGGAGACATTCCCCCTTTTATGGCTGTAGTGCCAGTCTGGGTACTGTGTACACTACAGTGTACTTAGGTGGTCATTCCGAGTTGATGGCTAGCTGCATTCGTTCGATTGTGATTGACATGAAGTGGGCGTTTCTGGGTGTCAACTGACCGTTTTCAGGGTGTGTTCGAAAAAACGCAGGCGTGCCAGGAAAAACGCAGGCGTGGCTGGGTGAACGCAGGGCGTGTTTGTGACGTCAAAACAGGAACTGAACAGTCTGAAGTGATCGCAAGCGCTGAGTAGGTTTTGAGCTACTCTAAAACTGCACAAAGAAACTTTGTAGCCGCTCTGAGAACCTTTTGTTCGCACTTCTGCAAAGCTAAAATACACTCCCAGTGGGAAGCGGCAAAGCGTGTGCACAGCTACTAAAAACTGCTACCGAGCGAACAACTCGGAATGACCACCTCAGTACGCCCCGTGTTGAAGCCGTGTGTCTCTGTACCCTCATGCCGCCATAATGGGGGACACCGGCTAAGTACTCACCACTCTTCTGTCTTTATTAGGGGTGGCGGCGTGCTGCGGGAATGTACGCTCGCCATGGTGGGGCATAAGAATAGTTCCCTCAGGAGCTAGCGTCTTGTCAGCGGAGAACGGGACCATTAACCCTGTCGAAGTCAAAAATATTACATACACACACGTGCAAACTCCATACAGAGTGGCTTCTGTTCGTGCGCGTTACCACCGTGCATACGCACGCATGCATGCTACGTACCCTGGCCTTGTCTATTAACGCATGGCAAGAGTATATACGGTAGCAAACGCATTCGCACAGAAAAGCCACAAAGACATATTAAATACTTTATTCATTTAGTGCATAATTCACACATGGGGGGGGGTCATTCTGACCCGATTGCACACTGCAGTTTTTCGCAGCGTAGCGATCGGGTCAGAACTGCGCATGCGCCGCGTGCCGCTCCGATCTGCGCTCGGGTCAGAACTGCGCTGCGCTCTGATCGCCTCTGCCTGATTGACAGGCAGAGGCGGTCGATGGGCGGGAGGGGGCAAAACCGTTTCGTGGACGCGGTCCGGCCAACACAGGCGTGACCGGACCGAACGGGGAGCGGGCCAAGGTGGCTGCGTGAACTCACACGCAGCCACTGCGGGCTGGGGAGCGACGAGTAGCTCCCGGCTAGCACGCTAAAGCTCCGCTAGTCGGGAGCTACTCTTGAAGTGCAAAGGCATCGTCGCTGTGCGATGCCTTTGCACTTCTGCAGGGGGGGGGGGGGGCGGCACTGACATGCGGGGCGGGATAGCCCTGTGCTGGCCGTCCCCCCGAATGTCTGAGCTCGAGATCGTAGCTGTGCTAAATTTAGCACAGCTACGATCAACTCGGAATGAGCCCCATAGTCTCCATATACATTGGGGGTAATTCCGAGTTGATCGCAGCAGGAACTATGTTAGCAGTTGGACAAAACCATGTGCACTGCAGGGGGGGGCAGATGTAACATGTGCAGAGAGAGTTAGATTTGGGTGTGGTGTGTTCAATCTGCAATCTAAAATGCAGTGTAAAAATAAAGCAGCCAGTATTTACCCTGCACAGAAACAAAATAACCCACCCAAATCTAACTCTCTCTGCACATGTTATACATAGATAGATAGAGAAAAGCAGAGGACCTAAGACTGAGCCTTGCGGTACTCCAACTGAGAGAGGTAGCTAAGAAGAGGTGGAATCATAGAAACGAACACTGAAGGAGCGATAAGATAGGTAGGATGAGAACCAAGAAAGGGCTGTGTCCTGAATACCTAGGGATGGTAGTGTTTGTATGAGAAGAGAGTGGTCAACAGTGTCAAAAGCAGCAGAGAGATCAAGAAGAATAAGTAGAGAGCAATGTCCTTTAGATTTAGCAGTGACCAAATCATTCACTACCTTAGTCATTGCTGTCTCTGTGGAGTGTTGGGCACGAAAGCCTGACTGAAGTGGGTCCACTAGGCTGTGTGAGTTAAGAAAGTGTGTGAGGCGAGCGTAGGCAAGTCTCTCCAGTAGCTTGGAGGGGCATGGGAGCTGAGAGATGGGACGGTAGTTAGAGAGAGAGTTCGGGTCAGAGTTTTGTTTTTTCAGAATGGGAGTAATCACTGCATGCTTGTATAGAGAAGGAAAGATACCAGTAGACAGGGAGAGATTACAGATTTTCGTTAAGCTTGGGATGAGCACAGTAGACAGAGCTTTACTAATTTGTGAGGGTATAGAGTCAAGGGGAGAGGTATTAGAGTAGGCAGATGAAAAGAGTGCAGATACTTCATCTTCGTTTGTAGGATCAAAGGAAGAGAAGGTGTTAGAGGGTTCAGGCAGGGAATTGAGCATGTCACTTGCTGTGGAAGAGCATACCATTTTATTTCGGATCTTGTCAATCTTGTCCTTGAAATAGGAAGCAAGATCTTGCGCAATGACAGTGGCTTGTGGGTTGGGTGAGGGAGGGACAAGAAGTGATTTAAATGTATTAAAAAGTCGCTTGGGGTTAGAGGCTTGAGCAGAGATGAGAGATTGAAAATATGTTTGTTTGGCAGTGTGCAGAGCATTACGATAAGAGTGGTAGGTGGTCTTATATGTGAAAAAGTCACTTGAACTACAAGATTTACGCCACTGGCGTTCTACTTTACGTGAGAGTTTTGGTAAGTGTCTAGTGTATTTAGAGTGCCACGGTTGACATCTAAGTCTACGTGGAGTGTGATGGGTAGCTGGAGCCACTTCATCAAGTACTGTTTCTAGAGTTTGGTTAAGGTGTGACACAGCAGTCTCAGGAGAGGTGAATGTAGAAATTGGTGAGAGCAGTGGTTGCAGAGAGGTAGATAGTTGTTGAAAATTAATAGCGTTATCATTTCTGCGGGTAAGAGGTGTCCTTGTAGACTTTAGGGACATTGAGTTTGAAGTAATGGAGGAGAGCATGCAGGTGATAAGGTTGTGATCTGAGAGAGGGAAAGGAGTGTTAGTGAGTTCAGAAACGGAGCATAGTCTGGTGAATACAAGATCAAGGCAGTGGCCCTCCTGATGAGTAGGTTAGAGGGAGTAGTTTAGAGGCATGGGGAGATTGTGGACTGTCAATAGAGAGATTGAAATCTCCCATAATGATGGTGGAGATGTCAGAGGATAGAAAGTGAGGGAGCCCAGCAGAAAAATCTTCCAGAAACTTTTTGGGTTGCCCAGGTGGGCGATAGATAGCTGCAACACGCAGAGAGAAAGCAAGGTGAATATAGATACTAAGGCCCTCATTCCGAGTTGTTCGCTCGCAAGGCGATTTTAGCAGAGTTGCTCACGCTAAGCCGCCGCCTACTGGGAGTGAATCTTAGCTTCTTAAAATTGCGAACGAAAGATTCGCAATATTGCGATTACACATCTCGTAGCAGTTTCTGAGTAGCTTCAGACTTACTCGGCATCTGCGATCAGTTCAGTGCTTGTCGTTCCTGGTTTGACGTCACAAACACACCCAGCGTTCGCCCAGACACTCCCCCGTTTCTCCAGCCACTCCCGCGTTTTTTCCGGAAACGGTAGCGTTTTTTCCCACACGCCCATAAAACGGCCAGTTTCCGCCCAGAAACACCCATTTCCTGTCAATCACACTACGATCGCCTGAGCGATGAAAAAGCCGTGAGTAAAAATACTACCTTCATAGCAAAATTACTTGGCGCAGTCGCAGTGCGGATACTGCGCATGCGCACTAAGCGGAAATTCACTGCGATGCGAAGAAATTTACCGAGCGAACGACTCGGAATGAGGGCCTATGTTCAGTGCGCATAAATTGGAGCAGCTTAGTGATGTGTCAAGGTGACCTAGAGGTAACTCTCTAGAAAATACCTCCAACCCAACAGGTTTGATAAACATGCAAAGAAAAAAATGGTACCAATACATACACCTAGCGCATCAAATGGAAATCGAAGAGCCGCTGTAGCCAGTAGTCCTCATGTATGAATTTCCCCAGAAGAAACAAAGAAAGGTGCATATAGTGAAGCACAATTTACATAATGTGCATGGAAGTTTTTCAGATTAAAAAACATTTATTGTACACATAAAAACATAAATCCGCACACAGTTGTGAGTGTGATAGCAGCAGTCAAGATAACACAAAGTGCAATTGTGCGCATAACGTGTCGGCGTGTATACGCAACATATCTACATACTTTAGCAGTTATATGCATATAATTAGCGGCCACAGCGGCTCGAACCACAGTGTGATAAGGTATTGCTTTTCCTTGTAAGTTAAAATAGGATTTTAATACCTACCGGTAAATCCTTTTCTCTTAGTCTGTAGAGGATGCTGGGGACTCCATAAGGACCATGGGGTATAGACGGGATCCGCAGGAGACATGGGCACTTTAAGACTTTAAATGGGTGTGAACTGGCTCCTCCCTCTATGCCCCTCCTCCAGACCTCAGTTATAGGAACTGTGCCCAGGGAGACGGACATTTCGAGGAAAAGGATTTTTGTTAAACTAAGGGTGAGATATATACCAGCTCACACCACACCACACCACACCGTACAACATGGCTTTTAACTAAATATCAGTTAACGGCATGAACCAAAATCAGCAACCGGCTGATCTTAACCGAAACACAACCTTTGTGTAACATAAGCAATAACTACTAACAAGTACTGCAGATAGAGTCCGCACTGGGACGGGCACCCAGCATCCTCTACGGACTAAGAGAAAAGGATTTACCGGTAGGTATTGAAATCCTATTTTCTCATACGTCCTAGAGGATGCTGGGGACTCCATAAGGACCATGGGGTTTATACCAAAGCTTAAAAACGGGCGGGAGAGTGCGGATGACTTTGCAGCACCGATTGAGCAAACATGAGGTCCTCATCAGCCAGGGTATCAAACTTGTAGAATTTTGCAAAAGTGTTTGAACCCGACCAATTAGCCGCTCGGCAAAGTTGTACCACCGAGACTCCTCAGGCAGCAACCCAAGATGAGCCTACCTTCCTGGTAGAAAGGGCCTTCACCGACTTCGGTAACGGCAATCCAGCCGTAGAATGAGCATGCTGAATCGTATTACAGATCCAGCGTGCAATAGTCTGCTTGGAAGCAGGAGCCCCAACCTTGTTGGGAGCATACAGGACAAACAGAGCCTCTGTTTTCCTAACACGAGCCATTCTGGCTACATAAATTTTCAAAGCTCTGACCACATCAAGAGACTTGGAATCCGCCAAGACTTCAGTAGCCACAGGCACCACAATAGGTTGGTTCATGTGAAACGACGAAACCACCTTTGGTAGAAATTGTAGACGAGTTCTCAATTCCACTCTATCCACATGGAAGATCAAATAGGGGCTCTTTTGAGACAAAGCTGCTAATTCCGACACCCGCCTTGCGGATGCCAAGGCCAATAGCATGACCACTTTCCAAGTGAGAAGTTTTAACTCAACCTTCCGTAAAGGTTCAAACCAATGTGACATAAGGAACTGCAACACCACGTTAAGGTCCCATGGTGCCACTGGGGGCACAAATGGAGGTTGGATGTGCAGCACGCCTTTCACGAAAGTCTGAACTTCTGGAAGGGAGGCCAATTCTTTTTGAAAGAAAATTGATAAGGCCGAAAGCACTTTAATGGAGCCTAACTTCAGGCCTGCATCCACACCTGCTTGCAAAAAATGGAGAAAACGACCCAGCTGAAATTCTTCCGTAGAAGCCTTCTTGGATTCACATACTTCCTCCAAATACGGTGATAATGCTTGGTCGTTACCTCCTATCTAGCTTTAAGTAGTGTGGGGATGACTTCACCAGGAATACCCTTTCGGGCTAGGATTTGGCGTTCAACCGCCATGCCGTCAATCGCAACCGCGGTAAGTCTTGGAACACGCACGGCCCTTGCTGTAACAGATCCTCTCTTAGAGGAAGAGGCCAGGGATCTCCTATGAGTAATTCCTGAAGATCCGGATACAAGGCCCTCTGTGGCCAATCTAGAACAATGAGTATCGCCTGAACCCTTGCTCTTCTTATGATCCTTATCCTTTAGGGCTGCCGTGTCAGGGGATGGAAGCGCCACCTTTTTGGACAGCCGTGCTAGAGCTTTGTCCACAGTGGGGGTTGACTCCCACTTTTTCCTTATGGAGTCCCCAGCATCCTCTAGGACGTATGAGAAACAAACTTAACAACTCTTAGTGTGGTTGGTCCGTTCCTGCCCCTAAGTCCCACGAAGCAGGCAGGCTGGTGCCATCCAGTCCTGCCTGAAAATAACAAACTTAAAAAAAGATTTATGGTAAGAACTTACCGTTGTTAAATCTCTTTCTCCGAGGTACACTGGGTTCCACAGGGAATAACATCGGGGTGTAGAGTAAGATCTTGATCCGAGGCACCAACAGGCTAAAGGTTTGACTGTTCCCAAGATGCTCAGTGCCTCCTCCTCTATAACCCCGCCTCCGTGCACAGGAGCTCAGTTTCGTTAACCAGTCCAATGCAGTAGCAGGCAAAAGAGACGACAACCGTTAGTAGCCACGTACACCCCATTCTCACGATAGGAGAAGGTATCAGCGGCTAATACCCTACAAACCCAAAGAAGCTAAGTATGTCAGGGTGGGCGCCCTGTGGAACCCAGTGTACCTCGCAGAAAGAGATTTAACAACGGTAAGTTCTTACCATAAATCTCCTTTTCTGCAGCGGGGTACACTGGCTTCCACAGGGAATAACATCGGGGATGTCCTAAAGCAGTTCCTCATGGGAGGGGACGCATTGTAGCGGGCACAAGAACCCGGCGTCCAAAGGAGGCATCCTGGGAGGCGGAAGTATCGAAGGCATAGAACCTTATGAACGTGTTCACTGAGGACTACGTAGCCTCCTTGCACAATTGTTCAAGGATCGCACCACGGTGGGCCGCCCAAGAAGGTCCAACAGACCGAGTAGAATGGGCTTTGATGGTAGCAGGAGCTGGAAGACCAGCCTGTACATAAGCATGTGCAATCACCATTTTAATCCATCTGGCCAGAGTCTACTTATTCGCAGGCCAGCCACGTTTGTGAAAACCAAAAAATACAAAGAGAGAATCAGACTTCCGAATGGAAGCAGTCCTCTTCACATAGATATGGAGAGCCTGTACCACGTCCAAAGACTGCTCTTTGGATGACAATTCAGGAGAGATAAAGGCCGGAACCACAATCTCTAGGTTAAGGTGGAAAGAAGATACCAACTTAGGTAGATAACCAGGGCGTGTCCGAAGGACTGCCAGTCACGGTGAAAAATCAGCAAGGGAGACCGACAGGATAAAGCACCCAAATCTGAAACCCGTCTAGCAGAGGCAATAGCCAGCAGAAACAGAACCTTAAGAGTAAGCCACTTAAGGTCCATGGACTCAAGAGGTTCAAATGGAGACTCTTGCAAGGCCTCCAGAACCACAGACAAATCCCAAGGAGCCACAAGCGGGACACAGGGAGGTTGAATCCGTAACACACCCTGAGTGAATGTATGAACATCAGGCAGAGTCGCAATTTTTCTCTGAAACCAAACTGACAAGGCAGAAATATGAATCTTGATGGAGGCCAGACAAAGGCCCAAGTCCAGGTCCCGTTGTAGAAAGGCCAAAAGTTTGGCCGTACTAAACTGGTAAGCGTCATGATTGTTAGCTGCACACCAAGCAAAGTAAGAATTCCAGACCCTATGATAAATCCGAGCAGAAGACGGTTTACGGGCCTTCAACATGGTTTGAATGGCCGCCTCAGAATGGAAGCTTCAAGAGCCCTGCCGTCAAAGCCAGCCGGGCCAAATCCTGGTTTACACAAAGGCCCTGAACGAGGAGGTCTGGGCGTTGTGGAAGTAGAAGAGGACGCTCTATCGAGAGACCCTGTAGGTCTGAGAATCAATGCCGTCTGGGCCACGCTGGAGCGATCAGAAGCAGAATTCCTCCTTCTTGCTTGAACTTCCTTATCCCGCTGGGCAGAAGTGACACCGGAGGGAACACGTATGGCAGCCGAAAGTTCCATGGAATTGCCAGTGCGTCCACAAACACTGCTTGAGGATCCCTTGTCCTTGCTCCGAAGACCGGAACCTTGTGATTGTGTCAAGACGCCATCAGGTCTACGTCTGGTAGGCCCCACTTGTCCACTAGGAGTTGAAATACTTCTGGATGGAGGCTCCACTCTCCGGCGTGTACGTCCTGACGACTGAGGAAGTCCGCTTCCCAGTTGAGGACCCCCCAGAAAGAACACCGCCGATATGGCTGCTAGATGGCGTTCTGCCCACTAAATAGTCTGACACTTCCATCATTGCCATGCGGCTTCAAGTGCCGCCTTGATGATTTATGTACGCCACCGTGGTGGCGTTGTCCGACTGTACTTGAACAGGCCTGTTCTGTATCAGATGCTGGGCAAGGTTCAGAGCATTGAACACTGCTCGCAATTCTAGAATGTTTATCGGGAGGAGGTACTCCTCCCTGGTCCACCGACCCTAAAGGGAGTGTTTCTCCAACACCGCGCCCCAACCTCTCAGACTGGCATCTGTCGTCAGAAGGACCCAGTTGGAGATTCAGAAGGGACGACCCCTGCTTAATCGTTGGTCCTGGAGCCACCAGTTCAGTGACAGACGAACCTTCGGAGACAATGAGATCATTTGAGACCTGATCCGGTGAGGCAGGCCCTCCCACTTGGCAAGAATCAGTTTCTGCAGAGGGCGGGAATGAAATTGAGCGTACTCCACCATGTCGAAAGCCGACACCAAGAGGCCTAGTACTTGCATCGCCGAGTGAATCGATACCCGCGGACGAGAGAGGAAGCATCAAATTTTGTCCTGAAGGTTCAGGACCTTCTCCTGAGACAAGAACAACCGCTGGTTGTGAGTGTCCAACAATGCCCCCAGGTGCACCATGCTTTGAGCAGGGACCAAGGAGTATTTCTTCCAGTTGAGAAACTGGACCGTCAGATCCAGATGACGGATAATTTCTGGGGAATTCGCCAGGATCAGCAAGTCGTCCAGATACGGTAGGATCCTGACACCCTGACAGCGGAGTAAAGCCGTCATTACCGCCATGACCTTTGTGGTCAAACCAAAAGGTAAAGCCCGAAATTGATAATGGAGGTTGCCAATAGCAAACCGCAGGTACTGCTGATGCGGCATGGCAATAGGAATATGGAGATAAGCATCCTGTATGTCCAGGGAGACCATATAGTCCCCAGGCTCCAAAGCCAAAACAATAGAGCAAAGAGTTTCCATCCGAAACTTGGAGACTCTCACCAATTTGTTCAATGACTTGAGGTTGAGAATGGGCCGGGAGCAACCATTCGGTTTCGGGACTAAAAACAGCGGTGAATAGTACCCCTTGCCTCTCTGAGCCAGAGGCACCGGCACTACCACTCCTGTGTCCAGGAGGGATTGTACCACCAAACTAAGAGTTTATGCCTTCACCGGATCCGAAGGGATGTCCGTCAGGTAAAATCGATGATGGGGATGATTCTTGAAGGATATGGCATATACGTGAGTGACGACTACCCGTACCCAGGCGTCTGAAGTGGTCTTCAACCATTCCTGGGTAAACCTTAGAAGTCGGCCTCCCACCCTGGGATCCCCCAGGGGGAGGCCCACCCGTTATGCAGCAGGCTTGTCTGATTTGGAAGCAGGCTGACGGGCAGCTCAGGCACGTTTAGGTTTGGGCTTAGCGGTTTTGGAAGTGCGAGCCTGTTTCGGGTACGCCTGACCCTTTGCTTTACCTGGAGGATGAAAGGAACAACAGGAAGTACTCTTAACCTTCGGGACCGAAGGAGCAGTACTAGGTACACATGCCGTCTTAGCAGAAGCTACAGTAAGTCAGCAACAATCTTGTTGAGATCCTCACTAAAAAGAATGTCTCCCTTAAAAGGGAGCACCTCCAGGGTTTTCTTAGAGTCCAGTTCCACAGACCAGGACCTTAACCAGAGAATCCGGCGAGCCAAAATGGACGTAGTAGAAGCCTTGGCCGCCAGAATACCGGCATCATAAGCCGCCTCCTTAATGTAATGAGATGCTGTGACAATATACGCGATGCATTGTCTAGCATTATCAGGAAAGTTGGACGGCAGCTCTGCTTCTAGGGAGGCCAATCCCGGGTCGTTTTTTCAATCCCGGGATTCGGGATTGAAAAACGGTCAATCCCGGGATCCTGGGATTGCAGTAGGGATCAGTGAAAGTTGTAGCGAGCAGCGCTGGAGGGAGGGTGTAGGTAGCGGTGCGGAAGGTAGGGAGTGTGTAGGTAGCGGTGCGGGAGGTAGGGAGGGTGTAGGTAGCGGTGTGGGAGGTAGGGAGGGTGTAGGTAGCGGTGCGGGAGGTAGGGAGGGTGTAGGTAGCGGGAGGAAGGAAGAGTGTAGGTAGCGGTGCGGGACTCAGGAGGGAGGGTGTAAGTCGCGGTAGGGAGGGTGTAGGTAGCGGTGTGGGAGGTAGGGAGGGTGTAGGTAGCGGTGCGGGAGGTAGGGAGGGTGTAGGTAGCGGTGCGGGAGGTAGGGAGGGTGTAGGTAGCGGAGCGGGAGGAAGGAAGAGTGTAGGTAGCGGTGCGGGACTCAGGAGGGAGGGTGTAAGTCGCGGTAGGGAGGGTTGGTAGCGGCGCGGGAGGGAGGAAGGCTGTAGGGAGCACCACTGACTGCACGGAGGGAGAGAGGGTGGGTGTAAGTAACTACTTACTATTAGGCGGGCGGCAACCGTGGACACACTGAACGCGGCGGCATTTCAAATGAAGCGCCGGCCGCCAGCCAACCAGAGCTGGCGGACCGGCAGCCAATCAGGGAAGCGGCCGCAGCAGTCTCTCCTGATTGGCTGCCTCTGCTGCGGTAGCTTCCGATTGGCTGCCGGTCCGCCAGCTCTGATTGCTTGGTGGCCGGCGCTACATTTGAAGTGCCGCCGCGTTCAACTTGTTCATGGCTGCCGCTCGCCTAATATTAGTAAGTAGTATTACTTACACACCCACCCTCCCGCGAATGCGCAGTATATTCTTTGAATCCCGGGATTGGATGCTCCAATCCCGGGATTCAAATCCCGGCATTTTTGGGGCCAAATCCCGGGATCCTGCCGATTCCGATCCCGCCATTGGCCTCCCTATCTGCTTCCACCTCCTGAGCCCACGCTTCAATATCTTCTGCAGCCCAAGTAGCTGCAATAGTGGGACGATGCACAGCTCCTGCGAGGGTGTAAATAGCTTTTAAGCAACCCTCCACACGCTTATCGTCGGCTCTTTCAGTGGGGTGACGGTAGTTACAGGCAGAGCAGAGGATACCACCAGCCGCCCCACTTGCGAATCCACCGGCGACAGTGTTTCCCAATTCTTACTTAGCTCCGCAGCGAGGGGGTAGCGAGCCAGCATCTTCTTGTGAGGTGTGAATTTCTTTCCTGGATTTTCCCAGGATTCCTGACGTATGTCAACCAAGTGGTCAGAATGAGGCAAAACTTGTTTGATAACCTTCTGACGTTTAAACCTGTCCGGTTTCTTAGAGGTAACAACTGGTTCTGGGTCATCATCAATTTGAAGAATCAGCCTGATAGCCTCCAACAAGTCAGGAACATCCACCTGTGAAACAGCTTCCCCATCAAAAGCATCTGGGTTAGTGTCTGAGGGGTCAGTATATACGCCATCTTCATCAGACGAAGTGTCTGGAACATGGGTGGATTGTGAGGAAGTAATGGCCCGCTTAGAGGACCCCTTGATCTTAGGTGGGCGAGGGTTAGATTTTTGTTTGTTCAGTGATTCAATTACTGTAACTCAGTGTACAGGAGATCTGCCGATGGCGGATTAACCGCAGGGACAATATGTGGCTGTACCGGCACCTGAGGTCCCATAGGGGGCGTGAGTCTAGTTAACAGCATATTTAGTAGAGAAGAAAAAGTAGCCCAAGGTGGGTCATTATGGACCCCTTTTGCTACGGCCCTACTGGGGGGTAGGGAGCCCCCAGAACCTGAACCCTCCGATGCTATGTTGTCCTCCAAATTGACTGCAGCGTCACCACCACGCAGTGCGGGATCAGCCGCAGAACCGTCGCCCCTTGAACCTGACATAATATGAAAGCCTGAACCAGGGGCAACACAGTACAATATCAGCAGTATAATACCTTACCAAGAACCCCCTGTGCAGTGTGAAATCACAAACAGAGGATTCAAGAGGTATACAGTGACTGAAAATCACAGAGAAAAATACACAATAAGTATATCCTGTGAAACACCTATATCAACTAATAACCCTGATGCACTTAGCCACCCTCAGGGTACAGAATATAGGGATAGCAATCTGAGTGAGATACACGGAATAGAAATCATGCAGCAGCTATGGCCCTCATTCCGAGTTGTTCGCTCGGTATTTTTCATCGCATCGCAATGAAAATCCGCTTAGTACGCATGCGCAATGTTCGCACTGCGACTGCGCCAAGTAACTTTGCTATGTAGAAAGTAATTTTACTCACGGCTTTTTCATCGCTCCGGCGAACGTAATGTGATTGACAGGAAATGGGTGTTACTGGGCGGAAACACGGCGTTTCAGGGGCGTGTGGCTGAAAACGCTACCGTTTCCGGAAAAAACGCAGGAGTGGCCGGAGAAACGGTGGGAGTGCCTGGGCGAACGCTGGGTGTGTTTGTGACGTCAACCAGGAACGACAAGCACTGAACTGATCGCACAGGCAGAGTAAGTCTGAAGCTACTCCAAAACTGCTACGAGGTTTGTGATCGCAATATTGCGATTACTTCGGTCGCACTTTTAAGAAGCTAAGATACACTCCCAGTAGGCGGCGGCTTAGCGTGTGTAACTCTGCTACATTCGCATTGCGACCGATCAACTCGGAATGAGGGCCTATATGCACACACACATTGGTGGTCATTCCGAGTTGTTCGCTCGTTGCCGATTTTCGCTACGGAGCGATTAAGGCAAAAATGTGCATGGTTCGCAGTGCGCATGCGGTTAGTAATTTGACACAAAACTTAGTAGATTTACTCATGCCCGAACGAAGATTTTCCATTGTTTAAGTGATCGTAGTGTGATTGACAGGAAGTGGGTGTTTCTGGGCGGAAACTGGCCGTTTTCTGGGAGTGTGCGGAAAAACGCAGGCGTGCCAGGCAAAAATGCAAGAGTGTCTGGGGAAACGGGAGAGTGCCTGCCGAATGCAGGGCGTGTGTGTGACGTCAAACCAGGAACGACACGGCCTGAGCTCGTCGCTATTTCTGAGTAGGTCTGGAGCTACTCAGAAACTGCTAAGAAATTTATATTCGCTATTCTGCGAACCTTTCGTTCGCTATTCTGCTAAGATACACTCCCAGAGGGCGACGGCCTAGCGTGTGCAATGCTGCTAAAAGCAGCTAGCGAGCGAACAACTCGGAATGAGGGCCATTGTCATAATTTCTGCATTGTACATGTGACTATCAATAAAACTGCACTGCACTAGCAATACTAAGTAATACTAAGTAAAGCTATACAGAGCAATAGATATATCAATGCACAGTAAAGACTGGATGTATATCACAGGGTACTTGTACTACTTTACACTGAATAAATGCACTGTTTCTTAACTAACACTGTCACCAGACATGTAGAATACTTAGGTGTCCTGTAAAATGCACAGCGCTGACAGGCAGGCGGCTTTACAGGGGAGGATTTGCACAAACAGTCCCAGGATCAGCTCTGCTTGCTATAATGGCGCCCAAACGCTGACAGGGAGTGAGGGAGAGAGAGATATGCAGCTCCAAGGCGGGAACATTTACTCTAAATGGTGCCCTGGGGCTGGGGGAGGGGCTACAGGTCAGAGCCTTATCCCCTTGCTGGACTTCACCACCGGGTACTGTGGGCCAAATGTAAACGGTTTTTAGTAAAACCGACCTGTGCCCCTGACCTGGTGGTCTAGTGGGGTCCCTGTAATGCCACAGGGTCCCCGGCCGCGCCGGATTGCGATTTCCAGCAGGTCCCACCTGGGGGACTCTCTTACCTCCTCCCTAAGTGCGGCCCCACGATCCCGGAGAGCTGCGGATGGTGTGTGTGCCTGAAGTAGAGAATCGGAGCCTCCGCTGTAAGTACCCGGCAACCAGGGACACGGGAGTATACAGCGCCGCTGGGGGAGTTGATGGAGCTGCAGCAGATGTCAGAATGACATATAGCACTAAGAGTGCCTCTGCTGCAGCCCTTGAAGACTTCTTTCTTCACTTTAAAAAGCTCTTTTCGTTTGTTAGCTGCCTGCACTGCATGGCACCAACTTACAAACTGAGCTCCTGTGCACGGAGGCGGGATTATAGAGGAGGTGGTGCTGAGCATCTTGGGAACAGTCAAAGATTTAGCCTGTTGGTGCCTCGGATCAAGATCCTACTCTACACCCCAATGTTATTCCCTATGGAACCCAGTGTACCCAGCTGCAGAAATAATAGGATTTTAATACCTACCGGTAAATCCTTTTCTCTTAGTTGGTAGAGGATGCTGGGGATGCTTCAAGAACCATGGAGTATAGACGGGATCCGCAGGAGACATGGGCACACTAGAAGACTTTGAATGGGTGTGAACTGGCTCCTCCCTCTATGCCCCTCCTCCAGACTCCAGTTATAGGAACTGTGACCAGGGAGACGGGCATTTCGAGGAAAAGGATTTATTTAACGTTTTAAACTAAGGTGAAATACATACCAGCTCACACCAACAACACGCCGTACAACATGGCATTCAACAACAACTCATGCAATGGCGTGATCAACAATAGTCACAGACTGACTGAACTCAGCACAACACGTGCGTAATTACAACCAATAACTGCAGATGCCGTCCGCACTGGGACGGGCGCCCAGCATCCTCTACGGACTAAGAGAAAAGGATTTACCAGTAGTTATTAAAATACTATTTTCTCATACGTCCTAGAGGATGCTGGGGATGCTTCAAGAACCATGGGGTTTATACCAAAGCTCAAGAACGACCAAACAAGAGGTCCGCCTCAGCCAGGGTATCAAACTTGTAGAACTTTGCAAAGGTGTTTGATCCTGACCAAGTAGCAGCTCGGCAAAGCTGTAATGCCGAGACTCCTCGGGCAGCCACCCAGGATGAGCCCACCTTCCTGGTAGAATGGGCCTTCACCGACTTCGGTAACGGCATTCCTGACGTAGAATGAGCATGCTGAATCGTATTACAGATCCAGCCTGCAATAGTCTGCTTGGAAGCAGGAGCCCCAATCTTGTTGGCAGCATACAGGACAAACAGAGCCTCAGTTTTTCTAACTTTAGCCGTTCTGGCGACATAGATTTGCAAAGCTCTGACCACATCAAGAGACTTTGATTCCGCCAAGGCGTCAGTAGCCACTGGCACCACAATAGGCTGGTTCACGTGAAACGAAGAAACCACCTTTGGCAAAAATTGCTGACGAGTTCTCAACTCCGCCATATCAGCATGGAAGATTAAATAGGTACTTTTGTGCGACAAAGCCGCCAATTCAGATACCCGCTTTGCGGATGCCAAGGCCAACAGCATGACTACTTTCCAAGTAAGGAATTTTAACTCAACCTTACGCAAAGGTTCAAACCAATGAGATTGCAGGAATTGCAACACCACGTTAAGATCCCATGGTGCCACTGGGGGCACAAAGGGAGGTTGGATGTGCAGTACGCCCTTCACGAACGTCTGAACTTCTGGAAGGGAGGCCAACTCCTCCTGAAAGAAATTAGATAAGGCCGAAATTTGTACCTTAATGGAGCCTAACTTTAGGCCCGCATCCACACCTGCTTGCAAAAAATGGAGCAACCGCCCCAGCTGAAAATCCTCCGTAGGAGCCTTCTTGGATTCACACCGACACATATTTTCTCTAAATACGGTGGCAATGCTTTGCCGTTACTTCTTTTCTAGCCTGAAGAAGTGTGGGAATGACTTCACTGGGAATACCCTTTCGGGCTAGGATTTGGCGTTCAACCGCCATGCCGTCAAACGCAGCCGCGGTAAGTCCTGATACACGCACAGTCCCTGTTATAGCGGGTGCTCTCGTGGAGAAAGAGGCCAGGGATCTTCTATGAGCAACTCCTGAAGATCTGGATACCAGGCCCTCCTTGGCCAGTCCGGAACGAGTATTGCCTGAACTCTTGTTCTTCTTATAATCTTTATCACCTTTGGAATGAGTGGAAGTGGAGGGAACACATAGACCGACGGAAACACCTACGGTGTCACCAGGGCGTCCACCGCTATCGCTTAAGGGTCCCTTGACCTGGAACAATATCTCTGAAGTTTCTTTTTGAGGCGGGACGCCATCATGTCCACTTGAGGAACTCCCCAACGACTTGTCACTTCTGCAAAGACCTCTTGATGAAGACCCCACTCTCCTGGATGGAGATTGTGTCTGCTGAGGAAGTCTGCTTCCCAGTTGTCCACTCCCGGAATGAAGACTGCTGACAGAGCGCTGGCATGTCTTTCCGCCCAGCGAAGAATCTTCGTGGCCTCGGCCATCGCCACTCTGCTCCTTGTACCACCTTGGCGGTTTATGTACGCCACTGCTGTCACGTTGTCTGACTGAATCAAGACAGGCAGACCCCGAAGAAGATGTTCTGCTTGCAGTATGCCATTGTAAATGGCTCTTAATTCCAGAATGTTTATGTGTAGACAAACTTCTCGGCTCGGCCACTTTCCCTGAAAGTTTCTTCCCTGTGTGACTGCTCCCCAGCCTTGGTGGCTTGCATCTGTGGTCACCAGGATCCAATCCTGAATCCCGAACCTGCGCCCCTTCAGAAGGTGAGAACTGTGCAGCCACCACATAAGGGAGATTCTGGTCCTGGGAGATAGAATTATCTTCCGATGCATGTCCAGGTGAGACCCGGACCATTGGTCCAACAGGTTCCACTGAAACACCCTGGCATGGAACCTGCCATACGGAATGGCCTCGAAGGCCGCCACCATCTTCCCCAGCAACCGAGTGCATTGAAGAACTGATACTTTTGTTGGTTTCAGAATCTGATTTACCATGTTCTGTATTTCGAGATCCTTTTCCATTGGAAGAAAAACTCTCTGCAATTCTGTGTCCAGAATCATACCCAGAAACGACAGCCGTGTCGTTGGATCCAACTGTGATTTTGGCAAATTTAGGAGCCACCCGTGTTGTTGCAGAATCGTCAGTGAAAGGGCAACATTCTTCAACAATTGCTCCTTGGACCTCGCCTTTATGAGGAGATCGTCCAAGTATGGGATAATTGTGATTCCTTGGTTGCGCAGGAGAACCATCATTTCCGCCATTACTTTAGTGAAAACCCTTGGAGCCGTGGACAGACCAAACGGCAACGTCTGAAATTGGTAATGACAATCCTGTATCGCAAATCTTAGGTAAGCCTGATGTGGAGGATATATGGGGACGTGTAAGTAGGAATCCTTTATGTCGACCAATACCATAAAATCCCCCTCTTCCAGCGTGGAGATCACTGCATGTAGAGATTCCATCTTGAATTTGTATTTCTTTAGAAAGAAATTGGGGGATTTTAGGTTCAGAATCGGTCTGACTGAGCCATCCGGCTTCGGGACCACGAACAGGCTCGAATAAAACCCTTCCCCCCACTGTGACGGGGGCACCGTGACAATCACTTGACTTTGACACAACTTTAGTATTGCAGCGCTTACTATTTCCCTTTCTAGAAGAGAAGCTGGCAAGGCTGACTTGAAAAATCGGTGAGGGGGCACGTCTTGAAACTCTAATTTGTACCCTTGGGTTACTATTTCTACTCTCCAAGGATCCAGGCCCGAGTGCACCCAGACCTGA